>NC_137978.1:2932500-2937500 GCF_963924665.1 Micromys minutus
GGGTTAGGGTTAGGGTTAGGGTTAGGGTTAGGGGTTAGTGTTAGTGTTAGGGTTAGTGTTATTATTAGGGGGTTAGGTTTAAGTTTAGGATGAGTGTTAGGGTTAGAATTAGAAATAGGTTTAGTGTTAGGATTAGGGTGAGGGTTAGCTTTAGGGTTAGGGTTAGGGTTAGGGTGAGGGTTAGGGTCAGGGAGGGTTTAGGGTTAGGGTTAGGGTTAGGGTAAGATTTAGGGTTAGGTTTGGGTTTATTGTTAGATTTAGGATTTAGGGTCTAAGGTTTATGGTTTAAGATTGTTTAAGGTTTAGGGTGGATTAGGTTTAGGGTTTAGAGTTTAGTGTTATGGTTACGGTTAGGGTTAGGGTTAGGGTTAGGGTTAGGATTAGGGTTAAGGTTAGGGTTAGGATTAGGTTTAGGTGTAGGGTTAGGGTTAGGGTTAGGGTTAGGGTTAGGGGTAGGGTTAGGGTTAAGATTAGGATTAGGGTTAGGGTTAGGGTAAGGGTTAGGGGTTAGGTTTAGGGTTATGGTTATTGTTAGGTTTAGGGTTTAGGGTTTAGTGTTTAGGGTTTAAGGTTTAGGGTTTAGGATTGTTTAAGATTTAGGGTGGTTTGGGTTAAGGGTTTAGGGTTTAGAGTTTAGGATTGTTTAAGGTTTAGGGTTGTTTAGGGTATAGTGTTTAGGGTTAAAAGTTTAGGGTTGTTTTGGGTTTAGTGTTTAGTGTTGTTTAGGGTATAGTGTTAATGGTTTAGGGTTTAGGGTTATTTAGCGTTTAGTGTTTAAGGTTTAGGGTATAGGGTTGTTTAGGATTTAGTGTTTAGGGTTGTTTATGGTTTAGTGATTAGGGTTGTTTAGGGTTGTTTAGAGGTTAGTGTTTAGGGTTATTCAGGGTTTATGATTTAGGGTTGTTCAGTGTTTAGGATTTATGGTTGTTCAGGGTTTAGGATTTAGGGATTAAGCTTAAGGGGTTAGGGTTTGGGTTAGGGTTAGGGTTAGGGTTAGCATTAGGGTTAGAGTTAGGGTTAGAGTTAGGGTTATGGGGTTATGTTAGGCTTAAGGTTAGGGTTAGGGTTATGGGGTTAAGGTTAGAGTTGGGGTTAGAGTTAGGTTTAGGTTTAGGGTTAGGTTTAGGGTTATGGTTATTCTCAGATTTAAGGTTTAAATTTTAGGGTTTATGGTTTAAGGTTTAGGATTTAGGATTGTTTAAGTTTTAGGGTGGTTTAGGTTTAGGGTATAGGGTTTAGCGTTTAAGATTGTTTAATGTTTAGGGTTGTTTAGATTTTAGCGTTTAGAGTTGTTTAGGGTTTTTTAGGGTTGTTTATGATTTAGTGTTTAGGGTTTTTCAGGATTTATGATTTAGGATATTTTAAGGTTTAGGGTTTAAGGTTGTATAGTGTTTTGGGTTTAGGGTATAATGTTTAGTGTTAAGGGTTTAGGGTTGTTTAGGGTATAGTGTTAATGGTTTTAGGGTTTAGGCTTGTTTAGTGTTTAGTGTTTAGGGTTTAGGGTTTAGGGTTTTTTAGCGTTTAGTGTTTATAGTTTAGGGTTTAGGGTGCTTTTGGAATTAGTGTTTAGGGTTTTTCGGGGTTTAGGGTTTAGGATTTAGGGTGTTAGGGTTAGTGTTAGGGTTAGGTTTAGGGTTAAGGTGAGGGTTAGGGTGAGGGTTAAGGTTAGGGTTAGGGTTAAGGTTAGTGTTAATGTTAGGGTAAGGGTTAGGGTTAGGGATAGGGTTAGGGTTAGGGTTAGGGTTAGGGTTAAGGTTAGGGTTAGGGTTTGGGTTAGGTTTAGGGGTTAGGGTTAGGGTTAGTGTTAGGGGTTAGGGGTTAGTGTTAGGGTTAGGGTTAGGGTTAGGGTTAGGGTTAGGTTTAGTGTTAGGGTTATTATTAGGGGGTTAGGTTTTAGTTTAGGATTAGTGTTAGGGTTAGAATTAGAAATAGGGTTAGTGTTAGGATTAGGGTCAGGGTTAGGTTTAGGGATATGGTTAGGGTTAGGGTTAAGGATAGGGTTAGGGTTAGGGTTAGATTTAAAGTTTAGGGTTTAGTGTTACGATTAGAGATAGTGTGAGGTTTAGGGTTAGGTTTAGGGTTAGGGTTAGGGATAGTGTTTGGGTTATGATTAGTGTTAATATTAGGGTGAGGTTTAGGGTCAGGTTTAGGTTTAGGGTTAGGGTTAGGGTTAGGGTTAGATTTAGGGTTAGGTTTAGGTTTATTGTTAGATTTAGGGTTTAGGGTTTAAGGTTTAAGGTTTAGGATTGTTTAAGCTTTAGGGTAGAATATGTTTAGGGTATAGAGTTTAGTATTATGGTTACGGTTAGGGTTAGGGTTAGGGTTAGAGTTAGGGTTAGGGTTAGGGTTAGGGTTAGGGTTAGGGTTAAGGTTAGGGTTAATGTTAGGGTTAGGGTTATGGTTAGTGTTAGGATTAGGGTTAGGGTTAGGGTCAGGGTTAGGTTTAGGGTTAGGGTTAGGTTAGGGTTAGGGTTAGGGTTAGGGTTAGGGTTAGGGTTAGGGGTTAGGGTTAGTGTTAGGGTTAGGGTTATTATTAGGGGGTTAGGGTTAAGTTTAGGATTAGTGTTAGGGTTAGAATTAGAAATAGGTTTAGTGTTAGGATTAGGGTCAGGGTTAGGTTTAGGGTTAGGGTTAGGGTTAGGGTTAGGGTCAGGGAGGGTTTAGGGTTAGGGTTAGATTTAGGGTTAGGTTTAGGTTTAATGTTAGATTTAGGGTTTACGGTCTACGGTTTATGGTTTAGGATTGTTTAAGGTTTAGGGTGGATTAGGTTTAGGGTTTAGAGTTTAGTGTATGGTTACGGTTAGGGTTAGGGTTAGGGTTAGGTTTAGGATTAGGGTTAAGGTTAGGGTTAGGATTATGTTTAGGGTTAGTGTTAGGGTTAGGGTTAGGGTTAGGGTTAGGGTTAGGGTTAGGGTTAGGGTTAAGGTTAGGGTTAGGATTAGGTTTAGGGTTAGGGTTAGGGTTAGGGTTAGGGTTAGGGTTAGGGTTAGGATTAGGGTTAGGGTTAGGGTTAGGGTAAGGGTTAGGGGTTAGGGTTAGGGTTATGTTTATTGTTAGGTTTAGGGTTTAGGGTTTAGTGTTTAGGGTTTAAGGTTTAGGGTTTAGGATTGTTTAAGATTTAGGGTGGTTTAGGTTAAGGGTTTAGGGTTTAGAGTTTAGGATTGTTTAAGGTTTAGGGTTTTTTAGGGTACAGTGTTTAGGGTTAAAAGTTTAGGGTTGTTTAGGGTTTAGTGTTTAGGGTTTAGGGTTGTTTAAGGTTTAGTGTTTAAGGTTTAGGTTTTAGGGTTGTTTTGGGTTTAGTGTTTAGTGTTGTTTAGGGTATAGTGTTAATGGTTTAGGGTTTAGGGTTATTTAGGGTTTAGTGTTTAAGGTTTAGGGTATAGGGTTGTTTAGGGTTTAGTGTTTATGGTTGTTTATGATTTAGTGATTAGGGTTGTTTAGGTTTGTTTAGAGGTTAGTGTTTAGGGTTATTCAGCGTTTATGATTTAGGGTTGTTCAGGGTTTAGGATTTATGGTTGTTCAGGGTTTAGGATTTAGGGATTAAGGTTAAGGGTTTAGGGTTAGGGTTAGGGTTAGGGTTAGGGTTAGGGTTAGCATTAGGGTTAGAGTTAGGGTTAGAGTTAGGGTTAGAGTTATGGTTATGGTTAGTGTTAGGATTAGGGTTAGGGTTAGGGTCAGGGTTAGGTTTAGGGTTAGGGTTAGGGTTAGGGTTAGGGTTAGGGTTAGATTTAGGGTCAGGTTTAGGTTTATTGTTAGATTTAGATTTTAGGGTTTAAGGTTTATGGTTTAGGATTGTTTAAGGTTTAGGGTGGATTAGGTTTAGGGTTTAGAGTTTAGTGTTATGGTTACGGTTAGTGTTAGGCTTAGGGTTAGGGTTAGGGTTAGGGTAATGGTTAGGGTTAGGGTTAGGGTTAGGGTTAGGGTTAGGGTAAGGGTTAGGGGTTAGTGTTAAGGTTAGGGTTAGGGTTAGGGTTAGGGTTAGGTTAGGGTTAGGGTTAGGGTTAGGGTTAGGGTTAGGGGTTAGTGTTAGTGTTAGGGTTAGGGTTATTATTAGGGGGTTAGGTTTAAGTTTAGGATGAGTGTTAGGGTTAGAATTAGAAATAGGTTTAGTGTTAGGATTAGGGTCAGGGTTAGGTTTAGGGTTAGGGTTAGGGTTAGGGTGAGGGTTAGGGTCAGGGAGGGTTTAGGGTTAGGGTTAGGGTTAGGGTAAGATTTAGGGTTAGGTTTAGGTTTATTGTTAGATTTAGGATTTAGGGTCTAAGGTTTATGGTTTAAGATTGTTTAAGTTTTAGTGTGGATTAGGTTTAGGGTTTAGAGTTTAGTGTTATGGTTACGGTTAGGGTTAGGGTTAGGGTTAGGGTTAGGATTAGGGTTAAGGTTAGGGTTAGGATTAGGTTTAGGTTTAGGGTTAGGGTTAGGGTTAGGGTTAGGGTTAGGGGTAGGGTTAGGGTTAAGATTAGGATTAGGGTTAGGGTTAGGGTAAGGGTTAGGGGTTAGGGTTAGGGTTATGGTTATTGTTAGGTTTAGGGTTTAGGGTTTAGTGTTTAGGGTTTAAGGTTTAGGGTTTAGGATTGTTTAAGATTTAGGGTGGTTTGGGTTAAGGGTTTAGGGTTTAGAGTTTAGGATTGTTTAAGGTTTAGGGTTGTTTAGGGTATAGTGTTTAGGGTTAAAAGTTTAGGGTTGTTTTGGGTTTAGTGTTTAGTGTTGTTTAGGGTATAGTGTTAATGGTTTAGGGTTTAGGGTTATTTAGCGTTTAGTGTTTAAGGTTTAGGGTATAGGGTTGTTTAGGATTTAGTGTTTAGGGTTGTTTATGGTTTAGTGATTAGGGTTGTTTAGGGTTGTTTAGAGGTTAGTGTTTAGGGTTATTCAGGGTTTATGATTTAGGGTTGTTCAGTGTTTAGGATTTATGGTTGTTCAGGGTTTAGGATTTAGGGATTAAGCTTAAGGGGTTAGGGTTTGGGTTAGGGTTAGGGTTAGGGTTAGCATTAGGGTTAGAGTTA
>NC_137978.1:2942500-2947500 GCF_963924665.1 Micromys minutus
TAGGTTTAGGGTTAGGGTTAGGGTTAGTGTTTGGGTTATGATTAGTGTTAGGATTAGGGTTAGGGTTAGGGTCAGGTTTAGGTTTAGGGTTTGGGTTAGGGTTAGATTTAGGGTTAGGTTTAGGTTTATTGTTAGATTTAAGGTTTAGGGTTTAAGGTTTATGGTATAGGATTGTTTAAGGTTTAGGGTGGATTAGGTTTAGGGTTTAGAGTTTAGTATTATGGATACGGTTAGGGTTAGGGTTAGGGTTAGAGTTAGGATTAGGGTTAGGGTTAGGGTTAGGGTTAAGGTTAGGGTTAGTGTTAGGGTTAGGGTTATGGTTAGTGTTAGGATTAGGGTTAGGGTTAGGGTCAGGGTTAGGTTTAGGGTTAGGAATAGGGTTAGGTTTAGATTTAGGGTTAGGTTAGGTTTATTGTTAGATTTAGGGTTTAGAGTTTAAGGTTTATGGTTTAGGATTGTTCAAGGTTTAGGGTGGATTAGGTTTAGGGTTTAGAGTTTAGTGTTATGGTTACGGTTAGGGTTAGGGTTAGGGATGGGGTTAGGGTTAGGGTTAGGGTTATGGTAAAGGTTAGGGTTAGGGTTAGGGTTAGGGTAAAAGTTAGGGGGTTAGTGTTAGGGTTTGGGTTAGGGTAAGGGTTAGGGTTAGGGTTAGGTTAGGGTTAGGGTTAGGGTTAGGGTTAGGGTTTAGGGTTAGTTTTAGGGTTAGGGTTATTATTAGAGGGTTAGGGTTAAGTTTAGGATTAGTGTTAGGGTTAGAATTAGAAATAGGTTTAGTGTTAGGATTAGGGTCAGGGTTAGGTTTAGGGTTAGGGTTAGGGTTAGGGTTAGGTTTAGGGTCAGGTAGGGTTTAGGGTTAGGGTTAGATTTAGGGTTAGGTTTAGGTTTAATGTTAGATTTAGGGTTTAGGGTCTACGGTTTATGGTTTAGGATTGTTTAAGGTTTAGGGTGGATTAGGTTTAGGGTTTAGAGTTTAGTGTTATGGTTACGGTTAGGGTTAGGGTTAGGGTTAGGGTTAGGGTTAGGATTAGGGTTAAGGTTAGGGTTAGGGTTAGGTTTAGGGTTAAGGTTAGGGTTAGGGTTAGGGTTAGGGTTATGGTTATGGTTAGGGTTAGGGTTAGGTTTAGGGTTAGGGTTAGGGTTAGGGTTTGGGTAAGGGTTAGGGGTTAGGGTTAGGGTTAGGGTTAAGGTTAGGGTTAGGGTAAGGTTAGGGTTAGGGTTAGGGTTAGGGTTAGGGGTTAGGGTTAGTGTTAGGGTTAGGGTTATTATTAGGGGGTTAGGTTTAAGTTTAGAATTAGTGTTAGGGTTAGAATTAGAAATAGGTTTAGTGTTAGGATTAGGGTCAGGGTTAGGTTTAGGGTTAGGGTTAGGGTTAAAGTCAGGGAGGGTTTAGGGTTAGGGTTAGGGTTAGGGTTAGATTTAGGGTTAGGTTTAGGTTTATTGTTAGATTTAGGATTTAGGGTCTAAGGTTTATGGTTTAGGATTGTTTAAGGTTTAGGGTGGATTAGGTTTAGGGTTTAGAGTTTAGTGTTATGGTTACGGTTAGGGTTAGGGTTAAGGTTAGGGTTAGGATTAGGGTTAAGGTTAGGGTTAGGATTAGGTTTAGGGTTAGGGTTAGGGTTAGGGTTAGGGTTAGGGTTAGGGTTAGGATTAGGGTTAGGGTTAGCGTTAGGGTAAGGGTTAGGGGTTAGGGTTAGGGTTATGGTTATTGTTAGGTTTAGGGTTTAGGATTTAGTGTTTAGGGTTTAAGGTTTAGGGTTTAGGATTGTTTAAGATTTAGGGTGGTTTAGGTTAAGAGTTTAGGGTTCAGAGTTTAGGATTGTTTAAGGTTTAGGGTTGTTTAGGGTATAGTGTTTAGGGTTAAAAGTTTAGGGTTGTTTAGGGTTTAGTGTTTAGGGTTTAGGGTTGTTTAAGGTTTAGTGTTTAAGGTTTAGGTTTTAGGGTTGTTTTGGGTTTAGTGTTTAGTGTTGTTTAGGGTATAGTGTTAATGGTTTAGGGTTTAGGGTTATTTAGGGTTTAGTGTTTAAGGTTTAGGGTATAGGGTTGTTTAGGGTTTAGTGTTTAGGGTTGTTTATGGTTTAGTGATTAGGGTTGTTTAGGGTTGTTTAGAGGTTAGTGTTTAGGGTTATTCAGGTTTTATGATTTAGGGTTGTTCAGGGTTTAGGATTTATGGTTGTTCAGGGTTTAGGATTTAGGGATTAAGGTTAAGGGGTTAGGGTTAGGGTTAGGGTTAGGGTTAGGGTTAGCATTAGGGTTAGAGTTAGGGTTAGAGTTAGGGTTATGGGGTTATGTTAGGCTTAAGGTTAGGGTTAGGGTTATGGGGTTAAGGTTAGGGTTGGGGTTAGGGTTAGGTTTAGGTTTAGGGTTAGGGTTAGGGTTATGGTTATTCTTAGATTTATGGTTTAAAATTTAGGGTTTATGGTTTAAGGTTTAGGGTTTAGGATTGTTTAAGTTTTAGGGTGGTTTAGGTTTAGGGTATAGGGTTTAGCGTTTAAGATTGTTTAATGTTTAGGGTTGTTTAGGTTTTAGCGTTAAGAGTTATTTAGGGTTTTTTAGGGTTGTTTATGATATAGTGTTTAGGCTTGTTCAGGATTTATGATTTAGGATATTTTAAGGTTTAGGGTTTAAGGATGTATAGTGTTTTTGGGTTTAGGGTATAATATTTAGGGTTAAGGGTTTAGGGTTGTTTAGGGTATAGTGTTAATGGTTTTAGGGTTTAGGCTTGTTTAGGGTTTAGTGTTTAGGGTTTAGAGTTTAGGGTTTTTTAGCGTTTAGTGTTTATAGTTTAGGGTTTAGGGTGCTTTTGGAATTAGTGTTTAGGGTTTTTCGGGGTTTAGGGTTTAGGATTTAGGGTGTTAGGGTTAGTGTTAGGGTTAGGTTTAGGGTTAAGGTGAGGGTTAGGGTGAGGGTTAAGGTTAGGGTTAGGGTTAAGGTTAGTGTTAGTGTTAGGGTAAGGGTTAGGGTTAGGGATAGGGTTAGGGTTAGGGTTAGGGTTAGGGTTAAGGTTAGGGTTAGGGTTAGGGTTAGGGTTAGGGGTTAGTGTTAGGGTTAGTGTTAGGGGTTAGGGGTTAGTTTTAGGGTTAGGGTTAGGGTTAGGGTTAGGTTTTGTGTTATGGTTATTATTAGGGGGTTAGGTTTTAGTTTAGGATTAGTGTTAGGGTTAGAATTAGAAATAGATTTAGTGTTAGGATTAGGGTCAGGGTTAGGTTTAGGGATATGGTTAGGGTTAGGGTTAAGGGTAGAGTTAGGGTTAGGGTTAGATTTAAAGTTTAGTGTTTAGTGTTAGGATTAGGGATAGTGTGAGGTTTATGGTTAGGTTTAGGGTTAGGGTTAGGGTTAGTGTTTGGGTTATGATTAGTGTTATTGTTAGGGTTAGGGTTAGGGTCCGGTTTAGGTTTAGGTTTAGGGTTAGGGTTAGGGTTAGATTTAGGGTTAGGTTTAGGTTTATTGTTAGATTTAGGGTTTAGGGTTTAGGATCGTTTAAGTTTTAGGGTAGATTAGGTTTAGGGTTTAGAGTTTAGTATTATGGTTACGGATAGGGTTAAAGTTAGGGTTAGAGTTAGGGTTAGAGTTAGGGTTAGGGTTAAGGTTAGGGTTAATGTTAGGGTTAGGGTTAGGGTAAAAGTTAGGGGGTTAGTGTTAGGGTTAGGGTTAGAGTTAGGGTTAGGGTTAGGGTTAGGTTAGGGTTAGGGTTAGGGTTAGGGTAAGGGTTAGGTTTAGGTTTAGGGTTAGGATTAAGGTTAGGGTTAGGGTTAGGGTTAGGGTTATGGTTAGTGTTAGGATTAGGGTTAGTGTTAGGGTCAGGGTTAGGTTTAGGGTTAGGGTTAGGGTTAGGGTTAGATTTAGGGTCAGGTTTAGGTTTATTGTTAGATTTAGTGTTTAGGGTTTAAGATTTATGGTTTAGGATTGTTTAAGGTTTAGGGTGGATTAGGTTTAGGGTTTAGAGTTTAGTGTTATGGTTACGGTTAGTGTTAGGGTTAGGGTTAGGGTTAGGGTTAGGTTTAGGGTTAGGGTAATGGTTAGGGTTAGGGTTAGGGTTAGGGTTAGGGTTAGGGTAAGGGTTAGGGGTTAGTGTTAGTGTTAGGGTTAGGGTTAGGGTTAGGGTTAGGTTAGGGTTAGGGTTAGGGTTAGGGTTAGGGGTAAGGGTTAGTGTTAGGGTTAGGTTTATTATTAGGGGGTTAGGTTTAAGTTTAGGATTAGTGTTAGGGTTAAAATTAGAAATAGGGTTAGTGTTAGGATTAGGGTCAAGGTTAGGTTTAGGGTTAGGGTTAGGGTTAGGGTTAGGTTTAGGGTTAGGATTAGGGTTAGGGTTAGGGTTAGGGTAAGGGTTAGGGGTTAGGGTTAGGGTTATGGTTATTGTTAGGTTTAGGGTTTAGGGTTTAGTGTTTAGGGTTTAAGGTTTAGGATTTAGGATTGTTTAAGATTTAGGGTGGTTTAGGTTAAGGGTTTAGGGTTTAGAGTTTAGGATTGTTTAAGGTTTAGGGTTGTTTAGGGTATAGTGTTTAGGGTTAAAAGTTTAGGGTTGTTTAGGGTTTAGTGTTTAGGGTTTAGGGTTGTTTAAGGTTTAGTGTTTAAGGTTTAGGTTTTAGGGTTGTTTTGGGTTTAGTGTTTAGTGTTGTTTAGGGTATAGTGTTAATGGTTTAGGGTTTAGGGTTATTTAGGGTTTAGTGTTTAAGGTTTAGGGTATAGGGTTGTTTAGTGTTTAGTGTTTAGGGTTGTTTATGGTTTAGTGATTAGGGTTGTTTAGGTTTGTTTAGAGGTTAGTGTTTAGGGTTATTCAGGGTTTATGATTTAGGGTTGTTCAGGGTTTAGGATTTATGGTTGTTCAGGGTTTAGGATTTAGGGAATAAGGTTAAGGGGTTAGGGTTAGGGTTAGGGTTAGGGTTAGGGTTAGGGTTAGCATTAGGTTTAGAGTTAGGGTTAGAGTTAGAGTTATGGGGTTATGTTAGGCTTAAGGTTAAGGTTAGGGTTATGGGGTTAAGGTTAGGGTTGGGGTGAGGGTT
>NC_137978.1:2952500-2965000 GCF_963924665.1 Micromys minutus
TAGGGTTAGGGTTAGGGTTAGGGTTAGTGTTAGGGTTAGGGTTAGGGTTAGGATTAGGGTTAGGGTTAGGGTTAGGGTAAAGTTTAGGGGTTAGGGTTAGGGTTATGGTTATTGTTAGGTTTAGGGTTTAGGGTTTAGTGTTTAGGGTTTAAGGTTTAGGGTTTAGGATTGTTTAAGATTTAGGGTGGTTTAGGTTAAGGGTTTAGGGTTTAGAGTTTAGGATTGTTTAAGGTTTAGGGTTGTTTAGGGTATAGTGTTTAGGGTTAAAAGTTTAGGGTTGTTTAGGGTTTAGTGTTTAGGGTTTAGGGTTGTTTAAGGTTTACTGTTTAAGGTTTAGGTTTTAGGGTTGTTTTGGGTTTAGTGTTTAGTGTTGTTTAGGGTATAGTGTTAATGGTTTAGGGTTTAGGGTTATTTAGGGTTTAGTGTTTAAGGTTTAGTGTATAGGGTTGTTTAGGGTTTAGTGTTTAGGGTTGTTTATGGTTTAGTGATTAGGGTTGTTTAGGGTTGTTTAGAGGTTAGTGTTTAGGGTTGTTCAGGGTTTATGATTTAGGGTTGTTCAGGATTTAGGATTTATGGTTGTTCAGGGTTTAGTATTTAGGGATTAAGGTTAAGGGGTTAGGGTTAGGTTTAGGGTTAGGGTTAGGGTTAGGGCTAGGGTTAGGGTTAGTTTTAGGGTTAGGGTTAAGGTTAGGGTTAGGGTTAGGGTTAGGGTTATGGTTAGTGTTAGGATTATGGTTAGGGTTAGGGTCAGGGTTAGGTTTAGGGTTAGGGTTAGGGTTAGGGTTAGATTTAGGGTCAGGTTTAGGTTTATTGTTAGATTTAAGGTTTAGGGTTTAAGGTTTATGGTTTAGGATTGTTTAAGGTTTGGGGTGGATTAGGTTTAGGGTTTAGAGTTTAGTGTTATGGTTATGGTTAGTGTTAGGGTTAGGGTTAGGGTTAGGGTTAGGGTTAGGGTTAGGGTAATGGTTAGAATTAGGGTTAGGGTTAGGGTTAGGGTAAGGGTTAGGGGTTAGTGTTAGGGTTAGGGTTAGGGTTAGGATCAGCTTAGGGTTAGGGTTAGGGTTAGGGTTAGGGTTAGGGGTTAGGGTTAGTGTTAGTGTTAGGGTTATTATTAGGGGGTTAGGGTTAAGTTTAGGATTAGTGTTAGGGTTAGAATTAGAAATAGGGTTAGTGTTAGGATTAGGGTCAGGGTTAGGTTTAGGGTAAGGGTTAGGGGTTAGGGTTAGGGTTATGGTTATTGTTAGGTTTAGTTTTTAGGGTTTAGTGTTTAGGGTTTAAGGTTTAGGGTTTTTTAGCGTTTAGTGTTTATAGTTTAGGGTTTAGGGTGCTTTTGGAATTAGTGTTTAGGGTTTTTCAGAGTTTAGGGTTTAGGATTTAGTGTGTTAGGGTTAGTTTTAGGGTTAGGTTTAGGGTTAAGGTGAGGGTTAGGGTGAGGGTTAAGGTTAGGGTTAGGGTTAAGGTTAGTGTTAGTGTTAGAATAAGGGTTAGGGTTAGGGATAGGGTTAGGGTTAGGGTTAGGGTTAGGGTTAAGGTTAGGGTTAGGGTTAGGGTTAGTGTTAGGGGTTTGGGTTAGGGTTAGTGTTAGGGGTTAGGGGTTAGTGTTAGGGTTAGGGTTAGGTTTAGTGTTAGGGTTATTATTAGGGGGTTAGGTTTTAGTTTAGGATTAGTGTTAGGGTTTGAATTAGAAATAGGGTTAGTGTTAGGATTAGGGTCAGGGTTAGGTTTAGAAATATGGTTAGGTTTAGGGTTAAGGGTAGGGTTAGTGTTATGGTTAGAATTAAAGTTTAGGGTTTAGTGTTAGGATTAGGGATAGTGTGAGGTTTAGGGTTAGGTTTAGGGTTAGGGTTAGGGTTAGTGTTTGGGTTATGATTAGTGTTAGGATTAGGATTAGGGTTAGGGTCAGGTTTATGTTTAGGGTTAGGGTTAGAGTTAGGGTTAGGTTTAGGGTTAGGTTTAGGTTTATTGTTAGATTTAGGGTTTAGGGTTTAAGGTTTATGGTTTAGGATTGTTTAAGTTTAAGGGTGGATTAGGTTTAGGGTTTAGAGTTTAGTATTATTGTTATGGTTAGGGTTAGGGTTAGGGTTAGAGTTAGGGTTAGGGTTAGGGTTAGGGTTAGGGTTAAGGTTAGGGTTAGTGTTAGGGTTAGGGTTATGGTTAGTGTTAGGATTAGGGTTAGGGTTAGGGTCAGGGTTAGGTGTAGGGTTAAGGTTAGGGTTAGGGTTAGGGTTAGGGTTAGGGTTAGGATTAGGGTTAGGGTTAGGGTTAGGGTAAGGGTTAGGGGTTAGGGTTAGGGTTATGGTTATTGTTAGGTTTAGGGTTTAGGGTTTAGTGTTTAGGGTTTAAGGTTTATGGTTGAGGATTGTTTAAGGTTTAGGGTGGATTAGGTTTAGGGTTTAGAGTTTAGTGTTATGGTTACGGTTAGGGTTAGGGTTAGGGATAGGGTTAGGGTTAGGGTTAGGGTTATGGTAAGGGTTAGGTTTAGGGTTAGGGTTAGGGTTAGGGTAAAAGTTAGGGGGTTAGTGTTAGGGTTTGTGTTAGGGTTAGGGTTAGTGTTAGGGTTAGGTTAGGGTTAGGGTTAGGGTTAGGGTTAGGGATAGGGTTAGGTTAGGGTTAGGGTTAGGGTTAGGGTTAGGGTTAGGGGTTAGGGTTAGTGAAAGGGTTAGGGTTATTATTAGGGGGTTAGGTTTAAGTTTAGGATTAGTGTTATGCTTAGAATTAGAAATAGGGTTAGTGTTAGGATTAGGGTCAGGGTTAGGTTTAGGGTTAGGGTTAGGGTTAGGTTCAGGGAGGGTTTAGGGTTAGGGTTAGGGTTAGTGTTAGATTTAGGGTTAGGTTTATGTTTATTGTTAGATTTAGGATTTAGGGTCTAAGGTTTATGGTTTAGGATTGTTTAACGTTTAGGGTGGATTAGGTTTAGGGTTTAGAGTTTAGTGTTATGGTTACGGTTAGGGTTAGGGTTAGGGTTAGGATTAGGGTTAATGTTATTGTTAGGATTAGGTTTAGGGTTAGGGTTAGGGTTAGGGTTAGGGTTAGGGTTAGGATTAGGTTTAGGTTTAGGGTTACGGTTAGGGTTAGGGTTAGGGTTAGGATTAGTGTTAAGGTTAGGGTTAGGTTTAGGGTTAGGGTTAGGGTTAGGGTTAGGGTTAGGGTTAGGGTTAGGGTTAGGGTTAGGATTAGGGTTAGGGTTAGGGTTAGGGTAAGGGTTAGGGGTTAGGGTTAGGGTTATGGTTATTGTTAGGTTTATGGTTTAGGGTTTAGTGTTTAGGGTTTAAGGTTTAGGGTTTAGTGTTTAGGGTTTAAGGTTTAGGGTTTAGGATTGTTTAAGATTTAGGGTGGTTTAGATTAAGGGTTTAGGGTTTAGAGTTTAGGATTGTTTAAGGTTTAGGGTTGTTTAGGGTATAGTGTTTAGGGTTAAAAGTTTAGGGTTGTTTAGGGTTTAGTGTTTAGGGTTTAGGTTTGTTTAAGGTTTAGTGTTTAAGGTTTAGGTTTTAGGGTTGTTTTGGATTTAGTGTTTAGTGTTGTTTAGGGTATAGTGTTAATGGTTTAGGGTTTAGGGTTATTTAGGGTTTAGTGTTTAAGGTTTAAGGTATAGGGTTGTTTAGGGTTTAGTGTTTAGGGTTGTTTATGGTTTAGTGATTAGGGTTGTTTAGGGTTGTTTAGAGGTTAGTGTTTAGGGTTATTCAGGGTTTATGATTTAGGGTTGTTCAGGGTTTAGGATTTATGGTTGTTCAGGGTTTAGGATTTAGGGATTAAGGTTAAGGGGTTAGGGTTAGGGTTAGGGTTAGGGTTAGCATTAGGGTTAGAGTTAGGGTTAGGGTTAGGGTTATGGGGTTATGTTAGGGTTAGGGTTGAGGTTAGGGTTAGGTTTAGGTTTAGGATTAGGGTTAGGGTTATGGTTATTCTTAGATTTATGGTTTAAAATTTAGGGTTTATGGTTTAAGGTTTACGGTTTAGGATTGTTTAAGTTTTAGGGTGGTTTAGTTTTAGGGTACAAAATTTAGCGTTTAAGATTGTTTAATGGTTAGGGTTGTTTAGGTTTTAGCGTTTAGAGTTGTTTAGGGTTTTTTAGGGTTGTTTATAATTTAGTGTTTAGGGTTGTTCATTATTTATGATTTAGGATATTTTAAGGTTTAGGGTTTAAGGTTGTATAGTGTTTTAGGGTTTAGGGTATAATGTTTAGGGTTAAGGGTTTAGGGTTGTTTAGGGTATAGTGTTAATGGTTTTAGGGTTTAGGCTTGTTTAGGGTTTAGTGTTTAGGGTTTAGGGTTTAGGGTTTTTTAGCGTTTAGTGTTTATAGTTTAGGGTTTAGGGTGCTTTTGGAATTAGTGTTTAGGGTTTTTCGGGGTTTAGGGTTTAGGATTTAGGGTGTTAGGGTTAGTGTTAGGGTTAGGTTTAGGGTTAAGGTGAGGGTTAGGGTGAGGGTTAAGGTTAGGGTTAGGGTTAAGGTTAGTGTTAGTGTTAGAATAAGGGTAAGGGTTAGGGATAGGGTTAGGGTTAGGGTTAGGATTAGGGTTAAGGTTAGGATTAGGGTTAGGGTTAGGGTTAGGGGTTTTGGTTCGGGTTAGTGTTAGGGGTTAGGGGTTAGTGTTAGGGTTACGATTAGGGTTAGGGTTAGGGTTAGGTTTAGTTTTAGGGTTATTATTAGGGGGTTAGGTTTTAGTTTAGGATTAGTGCTGGGTTAGAATTAGAAATAGGGTTAGTGTTAGGATTAGGGTCAGGATAAGGTTTAGAAATATGGTTAGGGTTAGGGTTAAGGGTAGGGTTAGGGTTAGGGTTAGAATTAAGGTTTAGGGTTAATTGTTAAGATTAGGGATAGGTTGAGGTTTAGGGTTAGGTTTAGGGTTAGGGTTAGTGTTAGTGTTTGGGTTATGATTAGTGTTAGGATTAGGATTAGGGTTAGGGTCATGTTTATGTTTAGGGTTAGGGTTAGGGTTAGGGTTAGATTTAGGGTTAGGTTTAGGTTTATTGTTAGATTTAGGGTTTAGGGTTTAAGGTTTATGGTTTAGGATTGTTTAAGTTTAAGGGTGGATTAGGTTTAGGGTTTAGAGTTTAGTATTATGGTTACGGTTAGGGTTAGGGTTAGAGTTAGGGTTAGGGTTAGGGTTAGGGTTAGGGTTAGGGTTATGGTTAGTGTTAGGATTAGGGTTAGGGTTAGGGTCAGGGTTAGGTTTAGTGTTAGGGATAGGGTTAGGGTTAGATTTAGGGTTAGGTTTAGGTTTATTGTTAGATTTAGGATTTAGTATTTAAGGTTTATGGTTTAGGATTGTTTAAGTTTTAGGGTGGATTAGGTTTAGGGTTTAGAGTTTAGTGTTATGGTTAGGGTTAGGGTTAGGGTTAGGGATAGGGTTAGGGTTAGGGTTAGGGTTAGGGTTAAGGTTAGGTTTAGGGTTAGGGTTAGGGTTAGGGTTAGGGTTAGGGTTATGGTTAGGGTTAGGGTTAGGGTTAGGTTTAGGGTTAGGGTTAGGTTTAGGGTTTGGGTAAGGGTTAGGTTTAGGTTTAGGGTTAGGGTTAGGGTAAAAGTTAGGGGGTTAGTGTTAGGGTTTGTGTTAGGGTTAGGGTTAGGGTTAGGGTTAGGTTACGGTTAGGGTTAGGGTTAGGGTTAGGGTTAGGGTTAGGTTAGGGTTAGGGTTAGGGTTAGGGTTAGGGTTAGGGTTAGGGGTTAGGGTTAGTGAAAGGGTTAGGGTTATTATTAGGGGGTTAGGTTTAAGTTTAGGATTAGTGTTAGGGTTAGAATTAGAAATAGGGTTAGTGTTAGGATTAGGGTCAGGGTTAGGTTTAGGGTTAGGGTTAGGGTTAGGGTTAGGGTCAGGGAGGGTTTAGGGTTAGGGTTAGGGTTAGGGTTAGATTTAGGTTTAGGTTTAGGTTTATTGTTAGAAATAGGATTTAGGGTCTAAGGTTTATGGTTTAGGATTGTTTAAGGTTTAGGGTGGATTAGGTTTAGGGTTTAGAGTTTAGTGTTATGGTTACGGTTAGGGTTAGGGTTAGGGTTAGGATTAGGGTTAAGGTTAGGGTTAGGATTAGGTTTAGGGTTAGGGTTAGGGTTAGGGTTAGGGTTAGGGTTAGGGTTAGGGTTAGGATTAGGGTTAGGGTTAGGGTTAGGGTAAGGGTTAGGGGTTAGGGTTAGGGTTATGGTTATTGTTAGGTTTAGGGTTTAGGGTTTAGTGTTTAGGGTTTAAGGTTTAGGGTTTAGGATTGTTTAAGGTTTAGGGTGGTTTAGGTTAAGGGTTTAGGGTTTAGAGTTTAGGATTGTTTAAGGTTTAGGGTTGTTTAGGGTATAGTGTTTAGGGTTAAAAGTTTAGGGTTGTTTTGGGTTTAGTGTTTAGGGTTTAGGGTTGTTTAAGGTTTAGTGTTTAAGGTTTAGGTTTTAGGGTTGTTTTGGGTTTAGTGTTTAGTGTTGTTTAGGGTATAGTGTTAATGGTTTATGGTTTAGAGTTATTTAGGGTTTAGTGTTTAAGGTTTAGGGTATAGGGTTGTTTAGGATTTAGTGTTTAGGGTTGTTTATGGTTTAGTGATTAGGGTTGTTTAGGGTTGTTTAGAGGTTAGTGTTTAGGGTTATTCAGGGTTTATGATTTAGGGTTTTCCAGGGTTTAGGATTTATGGTTGTTCAGGGTTTAGGATTTAGGGATTAAGTTAAGGGGTTAGGGTTAGGGTTAGGGTTAGGGTTAGCATTAGGGTTATAGTTAGGTTTAGAGTTAGGGTTATGGGGTTATGTTAGGCTTAAGGTTAGGGTTAGGGTTATGGGGTTAAGGTTAGGGTTGTGGTTAGGGTTAGGTTTAGGTTTAGGGTTAGGGTTAGGGTTATGGTTATTCTTAGATTTAAGGTTTAAATTTTAGGGTTTATGGTTTAAGGTTTAGGGTTTAGGATTGTTTAAGTTTTAGGGTGGTTTAGGTTTAGGGTATAGGGTTTAGCGTTTAAGATTCTTTAATGTTTAGGGTTGTTTAGGTTTTAGCGTTTAGAGTTGTTTAGGGTTTTTTAGGGTTGTTTATGATTTAGTGTTTAGGGTTGTTCAGGTTTTATGATTTAGGATATTTTAAGGTTTAGGGTTTAAGGTTGTATAGTGTTTTAGGGTTTAGGGTATATTGTTTAGGGTTATGGGTTTAGGGTTGTTTAGGGTATAGTGTTAATGGTTTTAGGGTTTAGGCTTGTTTAGTGTTTAGTGTTTAGGGTTTAGGGTTTAGGGTTTTTTAGAGTTTAGTGTTTACAGTTTAGGGTTTAGGGCGCTTTTGGAATTAGTGTTTAGGGTTTATCGGGGTTTAGGGTTTAAAATTTAGGGTGTTAGTGTTAGTGTTAGGGTTAGGTTTAGGGTTAAGGTGAGGGTTAGGGTGAGGGTTAAGGTTAGGGTTAGGGTTAAGGTTAGTGTTAGTGTTAGGGTAAGGGTTAGGGTTAGGGATAGGGTTAGGGTTAGGGTTAGGGTTAGGGTTAGGGTTAAGTTTAGGGTTAGGGTTAGGGTTAGGGTTAGGGGTTAGGGTTAGGGTTAGTGTTAGGGGTTAGGGGTTAGTGTTAGGGTTAGGGTTAGGGTTAGGTTTAGGTTAGGGTTATTATTAGGGGGTTAGGTTTTAGTTCAGGATTAGTGTTCGGGTTAGAATTAGAAATAGGGTTAGTGTTAGGATTAGGGTCAGGGTTAGGTTTAGGGATATGGTTAGGGTTAGGGTTAAGGGTAGGGTTAGTGTTAGGGTTAGATTTAAAGTTTAGGGTTTAGTGTTAGTAATAGGGATAGTGTGAGGTTTAGGGTTAGGTTTAGGGTTAGGGTTAGGGTTAGTGTTTGGGTTATGATTAGTGTTATTATTAGGGTTAGGGTTAGGGTCAGGTTTAGGTTTAGGGTTAGGGTTAGGGTTAGGGTCAGATTTAGGGTTAGGTTTAGGTTTATTGTTAGATTTAGGGTTTAGGGTTTAAGGTTTAAGGTTTAGGATTGTTTAAGGTTTAGGGTAGATTAGGTTTAGGGTTTAGAGTTTAGTATTATGGTTACGGTTAGTGTTAGGGTTAGGGTTAGAGTTAGGGTTAGGGTTAGGGTTAGGGTTAGGGTTAGGGTTAAGGTTAGGGTTAATGTTAGGGTTAGAGTTATGGTTAGTGTTAGGATTGGGGTTAGGTTTAGGGTCAGGGTTATGTTTAGGGTTAGGGATAGTGTTAGGGTTAGATTTAGGGTTAGGTTTAGGTTTATTGTTAGATTTAGGATTTAGGGTCTAAGGTTTATGGTTTAGGATTGTTTAAGGTTTAGGGTAGATTAGGTTTAGGGTTTAGAGTTTAGTGTTATGGTTACAGTTAGGGTTAGGGTTAGGGATGGGGTTAGGGTTAGGGTTAGGGTTATGGTAAGGGTTAGGATTAGGGTTAGGGTTAGGGTTATGGTAAAATTAGGGGGTTAGTGTTAGGGTTTGGGATAGGGTTAGGGTTAGAGTTAGGGTTAGGTTAGGGTTAGGGTTAGGGTTAGGGTTATGGTTAGGGGTTAGGGTTAGTGTTAGGGTTAGGGTTATTATTAGGGGGTTAGGTTTAAGTTTAGGATTAGTGTTAGGGTAAGAATTAGAAATAGGGTTAGTGTTAGGATTAGGGTCAGGGTTAGGTTTAGGGTTAGGGTTAGGGTTAGGGTTAGGGTTAGGGTTAAAGTCAGGGAGGGTTTAAAGTTAGGGTTAGGGTTAGGGTTAGATTTAGGGTTAGGTTTAGGTTTATTGTTAGATTTAGGATTTAGGGTCTAAGGTTTATGGTTTAGGATTGTTTAAGGTTTAGGGTGGATTAGGTTTAGGGTATAGAGTTTAGTGTTATGGTTACAGTTAGGGTTAGGGTTAGGGTTAGGGTTAGGATTAGGGTTAAGGTTAGGGTTAGGATTAGGTTTAGGGTTAGGGTTAGGGTTAGGGTTAGGGTTAGGATTAGGGTTAGGGTTAGGGTTAGGGTAAGGGTTAGGGGTTAGGGTTAGGGTTATGGTTATTGTTAGGTTTAGGGTTTAAGGTTTAGTGTTTAGGGTTTAAGGTTTAGGGTTTAGGATTGTTTAAGATTTAGGGTGGTTTAGGTTAAGGGTTTAGCGTTTAGAGTTTAGGATTGTTTACGGTTTAGGGTTGTTTAGGGTATAGAGTTTAGGGTTAAAAGTTTAGGGTTTTTTAGGGTTTAGTGTTTAGGGTTTAGGGTTGTTTAAGGTTTAGTGTTTAAGGTTTAGGTTTTAGGGTTGTTTTTGGTTCAGTGTTTAGTGTTGTTTAGGGTATAGTGTTAATGGTTTAGGGTTCAGGGTTATTTAGGGTTTAGTGTTTAAGGTTTAGTGTATAGGGTTGTTTAGGGTTTAGTGTTTAGGGTTGTTTATGGTTTAGTGATTAGGGTTGTTTAGGGTTGTTTAGAGGTTAGTGTTTAGGGTTATTCAGGGTTTATGATTTAGGGTTGTTCAGGGTTTAGGATTTATGGTTGTTCAGGGTTTAGGATTTAGGGATTAAGGTTAAGGGGTTAGGGTTAGGGTTAGGGTTAGGGTTAGGGTTATGGTTAGTATTAGGGTTAGAGTTAGGGTTAGAGTTAGGGTTAGAGTTAGGGTTATGGGGTTATGTTAGGCTTAAGGTTAGGGTTAGGGTTATGGGGTTAAGGTTAGGGTTGGGGTTAGGGTTAGGTTTAGGTTTAGGGTTAGGGTTAGGGTTATGGTTATTCTTAGATTTATGGTTTAAAATTTAGGGCTTATGGTTTAAGGTTTAGGGTTTAGGATTGTTTAAGTTTTAGTGTGGTTTAGGTTTAGGGTATAGAATTTAGCGTTTAAGATTGTTTAATGGTTAGGATTGTTTAGGTTTTAGCGTTTAGAGTTGTTTAGGGTTTTTTAGGGTTGTTTATAATTTAGTGTTTAGGGTTGTTCAGGATTTATGATTTAGGATATTTTAAGGTTTAGGGTTTAAGGTTGTATAGTGTTTTAGGGTTTAGGGTATAATGTTTAGGGTTAAGGGTTAAGGGTTGTTTAGGGTATATTGTTAATGGTTTTAGGGTTTAGGCTTGTTTAGGGTTTAGTGTTTAGGGTTTAGTGTTTAGGGTTTTTTAGCGTTTAGTGTTTATAGTTTAGGGTTTAGGGTGCTTTTGGAATTAGTGTTTAGGGTTTTTCGGGGTTTAGGGTTTAGGATTTAGGGTGATAGGGTTAGTGTTAGAGTTAGGTTTAGGGTTAAGGTGAGGGTTAGGGTGAGGGTTAAGGTTAGGGTTAGGGTTAAGGTTAGTGTTAGTGTTAGGGTAAGGGTTAGGGTTAGGGATAGGGTTAGGGTTAGGTTTAGGGTTAGGGTTAGGGTTAGGGTTAAGGTTAGGGGTTAGGGTTAGGTTTAGTGTTAGGGGTTAGGGGTTAGTGTTAGGGTTAGGGTTAGGGTTAGGGTTAGGGTTAGGTTTAGTGTAGGGTTATTATTAGGGGGTTAGGTTTTAGTTTAGGATTAGTGTTAGGGTTAGAATTAGAAATAGGGTTAATGTTAGGATTAGGGTCAGGGTTAGGTTTAGGGATAGGGTTAGGGTTAGGGTTAAGGGTAGGGTTAGGGTTAGGGTTAAATTTAAAGTTTAGGGTTTAGTGTTAGGATTAGGGATAGTGTGAGGTTTAGGGTTAGGTTTAGGGTTAGGGTTAGGGTTAGTGTTTGGGTTATGATTAGTGTTAGGATTAGGGTTAGGGTTAGGGTCAGGTTTAGGTTTAGGGTTAGGGTTAGGGTTAGGGTTATATTTAGGGTTAGGTTTAGGTTTATTTTTAGATTTAGGGTTTAGGGTTTAAGGTTTATGGTTTAGGATTGTTTAAGGTTTAGGGTGGATTAGGTTTAGGGTTTAGAGTTTAGTATTATGGTTACGGTTAGGGTTAGGGTTAGGGTTAGAGTCAGGGTTAGGGTTAGGGTTAGGGTTAGGGTTAAGGTTAGGGTTAGTGTTAGGGTTAGGGTTATGGTTAGTGTTAGGATTAGGGTTAGTGTTAGGGTCAGGGTTAGGTTTAGGGTTAGATATAGGGTTAGGGTTAGATTTAGGGTTAGGTTTAGGTTTATTGTTAGATTTAGGGTTTAGGGTTTAAGGTTTATGGTTTAGGATTGTTTAAGGTTTAGGGTGGATTAGGTTTAGGGTTTAGAGTTTAGTGTTATGGTTACGGTTAGGGTTAGGGTTAGGGTTGGGGTTATGGTTAGGGTTAGGGTTATGGTAAGGGTTAGGGTTAGGGTTAGGGTTAGGGTAAAAGTTAGGGGGTTAGTGTTAGGGTTTGGGTTAGAGTTAGGGTTAGGATTAGGGTTAGGGTTAGTTTAGGGTTATGGTTAGGGTTAGGGTTAGGGGTTAGGGTTAGTGTTATGGTTAGGGTTATTATTAGGGGGTTAGGTTTAAGTTTAGGATTAGTGTTAGGGTTAGAATTAGAAATAGGGTTAGTGTTAGGATTAGGGTCAGGGTTTGGTTTAGGGTTAGGGTTAGGGTTAGGGTTAGGGTTAGGGTTACGGTTAGGGTTAGGGTTAGGGTTAGGTTTAGGGTTAGGGTTAGGTTTAGCGTTAGGGTAAGGGTTAGGGGTTAGGGTTAAGTTTAGGGTTAAGGTTAGGGTTAGGGTTAAGGTTAGGGTTAGGGTTAGGGTTAGGGTAAGGGTTAGGGTTAGGGTAAGGTTAGGGTTAGGGTTAGGGTTAGGGTTAGGGTTAGGGGTTAGGGTTATGGTTAGTGTTAGGGGTTAGGGGTTAGGGGTTAGGGTTAGGTTTATGGTTAGGGTTAGGGTTAGGGTTAGGGTTAGGGTTAGGGTTAGGGTTAGGGTGATGGTTAGGGTTAGGGTTATGTGGTTATGTTAGGCTTAAGGTTAGGGTTAGGGTTATGGGGTTAAGGTTAGGGTTGGGGTTAGGGTTAGGTTTAGGTTTAGGGTTAGGGTTAGGGTTATGGTTATTCTTAGATTTATGGTTTAAAATTTAGGGTTTATGGTTTAAGGTTTAGGGTTTAGGATTGTTTAAGTTTTAGGGTGGTTTAGGTTTAGGGTATAGGGTTTAGCGTTTAAGATAGTTTAATGTTTAGGGTTGTTTATGTTATAGCGTTTAGAGTTGTTTAGGTTTTTTTAGGGTTTTTTATGATTTAGTGTTTAAGGTTGTTCAGGATTTATGATTTAGGATATTTTAAGGTTTAGGGTTTAAGGTTGTATAGTGTTTTAGGGTTTAGGCTATAATGTTTAGGGTTAAGAGTTTAGGGTTGTTTAGGGTATAGTGTTAATGGTTTTAGGGTTTAGGCTTTTTTAGGGATTAGTGTTTAGGGTTTAAGGTTTAGGGTTTTTTAGCGTTTAGTGTTGAGAGTTTAGGGGTTAGGGTGCTTTTGGAATTAGTGTTTAGGGTTTTTCGGGGTTTAGGGTTTAGGATTTAGGGTTTTAGGGTTAGGTTTAGGGTTAGGGTGATGGTTAGGGTGAGGGTTAAGGTTAGGGTTAGGGTTAAGGTTAGTGTTAGTGTTAGGATAAGGGTTACGGTTAGGGATAGGGTTAGGGTTAGGGTTAGGGTTAGGGTTAGGGTTAGGGTTAGGGTTAGGGTTAGGGTTAGGGTTAGGGTTAGAGGTTAGGGTTAGGGTTAGTGTTAGGGGTTAGGGATAGTGTT
>NC_137978.1:2967500-2972500 GCF_963924665.1 Micromys minutus
TTTAGGATATTTAAGGTTTAGGGTGGATTAGGTTTAGGGTTTAGAGTTTAGTGTTATGGTTAAGGTTAAGGTTAGGGTTAGGGTTAGGTTTAGGGTTAGGTTTAGTGTTACGGTTAGGGTTAGGGTTAGGGTTACGGTTAGGGTTAGGGTTAGGGTTAGGGTTAGGTTTATGGTTAGGCTTAAGTTTAGGGTTAGGTTTAGGGTTAGGGTTACGGTTAGGGTTAGGTTTAGGGTTAGGGTTAGGGTTAGGGTTAGGTTTATTGTTATGTTTAGGGTTTAGTGTTTAGGGTCTAAGGTTTTGGGTTTAGGATTGTTTAAGGTTTAGGGTAGATTAGGTTTAGGGTTTAGAGTATAGTGTTAAGGTTAGGGTTAGGTTTAGGGTTTAGGGTTTAGTGTTCGGATTAGGGTTAGGGTTAGGGTTAGGTTTAGGGTTACGTTTAGGGTCATGGATATTGTTAGGTTTAGGGTTTAGGGTTTAGGGTAGAGGTTTAGGATTTAGGATTGTTTAAGGTTTAGGGTGGATTATTTTTAGGGTTTAGAGTTTTGTGTTTGGGATATCGTTAGGGTTAGGTTTAGGGTTTAGGGATTACTGTTAGGGTTAGGGTTAGGGTTAGGGTTAAGGTTAGTGTTAGGTTTAGGGTTAGGGTTAGGGTTAGGTTTAGGTTTATTGTTAGGATTAGGGTTAGAGTTAAGATTAAGGTTAGGGTTAGGGTTAGGGTTAGGGTCAGGTTAGGGTTAGGGTTAGGATTAGGTTTAGTGTTAGTGTTAGGTTTATGGTTAGGGTTAGGGTTAGGGTTAGGGTTAGGTTTAGTGTTAGGGTTACATTTAGGGTTATGGTTAGGGTTAGGATTAGGGTTAGGGTTATGGTAATTGTTAGGTTTAGGGTTTAAGGTTTAGGGTTTAGGATTGTTTAAGGTTTATCGTAACTTAAATTTAGGGTTTACAATTTAGTGTTAGGGTTATGGTTAGTGTTAGGGTTAGGGTTAGGGTTAGGTTTAGGGTTCAGCGTTTAGGGTTTAGGATTGTTTAAGGTTTAGGGTAGATTAGGTTTAGGATTTAAAGTTTAGTTTTAGGGTTAGGGTTAGGTTTATGGTTTAGGGTTTAGTGTTAGGATTAGGGTTAGGGTTAAAGTAAGGGTTAGTGTAAGGTTTAGGATTAGGTTTAGGGTTAGGGTTAGGGTTAGAGTTAGGGTTAGGGTTAGGATTAGGGTTAGGGTTAAGGTTAGGGTTTAGGGTTAGTGTTAGGGTTAGGGTTATTATTAGGGGGTTAGGTTTAAGTTTAGGATTGGTGTTAGAGTTAGAATTAGAAATAGGGTTAGTGTTAGGATTAGGGTCAGGGTTAGGTTTAGGGTTAGTGTTAGGGTTAGGGTTAGGGTTAGGGTCAGGGAGGGTTGAGGGTTAGGGTTAGGGTTAGGGTTAGATTTAGGGTTAGGTTTAGGTTTATTGTTAGATTTAGGATTTAGGGTCTAAGGTTTATGGTTTAGGATTGTTTAAGGTTTAGGGTGGATTAGGTTTAGGGTTTAGAGTTTAGTGTTATGGTTACGGTTAGGGTTAAGGTTAGGGTTAGGGTTAGGATTAGGGTTAAGGTTAGGGTTAGGATTAGGTTTAGGGTTAAGGTTAGGGTTAGGGTTAGGGTTAGGGTTAGGGTTAGGGTTAGGATTATGGTTAGGGTTAGGGTTAGGGTAAGGGTTAGGGGTTAGGGTTAGGGTTATGGTTATTGTTAGGTTTAGGGTTTAGGGTTTAGTGTTTAGGGTTTAAGGTTTAGGGTTTAGGATTGTTTAAGATTTAGGGTGGTTTAGGTAAAGGGTTTAGGGTTTAGACTTTAGGATTGTTTAAGGTTTAGGGTTGCTTAGTGTATAGAGTTTAGGGTTAAAAGTTTAGGGTTGTTTAGGCTTTAGTGTTTAGGGTTTAGGGTTGTTTATGTTTTAGTGTTTAAGGTTTAGGTTTTAGGGTTGTTTTTGGTTCAGTGTTTAGTGTTGTTTAGGGTATAGTGTTAATGGTTTAGGGTTTAGGGTTATTTAGGGTTTAGTGTTTAAGGTTTAGGGTATAGGGTTGTTTAGGGTTTAGTGTTTAGGGTTGTTTATTGTTTAGTGATTAGGGTTGTTTAGGGTTGTTTAGAGGTTAGTGTTTAGGGTTATTCAGGGTTTATGATTTAGGGTTGTTCAGGGTTTAGGATTTATGGTTGTTCAGGGTTTAGGATTTAGGGATTAAGGTTAAGGGGTTAGGGTTAAAGTTAGGGTTAGAGTTAGGGTTAGGGTTAGGGTTACGGTTAGGGTTAGGGTTAGTGTTAGGGTTAGGGTTAGGGTTAAGGTTAGGGTTAGGGTTAGGGTTAAGGTTATGGTTAGTGTTAGGATTAGGGTTACGGTTAGGGTCAGGTTTAGGTTTAGGGTTAGGGTTAGGGTTAGGGTTAGATTTAGGGTCAGGTTTAGGTTTATTGTTAGATTTAGGGTTTAGGGTTTAAGGTTTATGGTTTAGGATTGTTTAAAGTTTAGGGTGGATTAGGTTTAGGGTTTAGAGTTTAGTGTTATGGTTACGGTTAGTGTTAGTGTTAGGGTTAGGGTTAGGGTTAGGGTTAGGGTTAGGTTAGGGTTAGGGTTTAGGGTTTAGTGTTTAGGGTTTAAGGTTTAGGGTTTAGGATTGTTTAAGATTTAGGGTGGTTTAGGTTAAGGGATTACGGTTTAGAGTTTAGGATTGTTTAAGGTTTAGGATTGTTTAGGGTATAGTGTTTAGGTTTAAATGTTTAGGGTTGTTTAGGGTTTAGTGTTTAGGGTTTAGGGTTGTTTAAGGTTTAGTGTTTAAGGTTTAGGTTTTAGGGTTGTTTTGGGTTTAGTGTTTAGTGTTGTTTAGGGTGTAGTGTTAATGGTTTAGGGTTTAGGGTTATTTAGGGTTTAATGTTTAAGGTTTAGTGTATAGGGTTGTTTAGGGTTTAGTGTTTAGGGTTGTTTATGGTTTAGTGATTAGGGTTGTTTAGGGTTGTTTAGAGGTTAGTGTTTAGGGTTATTCAGGGTTTATGATTTAGGGTTGTTCAGGGTTTAGGATTTATGGTTGTTCAGGGTTTAGGATTTAGGGATTAAGGTTAAGGGGTTAAGGTTAGGGTTAGGGTTAGTGTTAGCATTAGGGTTAGAGTTAGGGTTAGAGTTAAGGTTATGGGGTTATGTTAGGCTTAAGGTTAGGGTTAGGGAAATGGGGTTAAGGTTAGGGTTGGGGTTAGGGTTAGGTTTAGGTTTAGGGTTAGGGTTAGGGTTATGGTTATTCTTAGACTTATGGTTTAAAATTTAGGGTTTATGGTTTAAGGTTTAGGGTTTAGGATTGTTTAAGTTTTAGGGTGGTTTAGGTTTAGGGTATAGGGTTTAGCGTTTAAGATTGTTTAATGTTTAGGGTTTTTTAGGTTTTAGCGTTTAGAGTTGTTTAGGGTTTTTTAGGGTTGTTTATGATTTAGTGTTTAGGCTTGTTCAGGATTTATGATTTAGGATATTTTAAGGTTTAGGGTTTAAGGTTGTATAGTGTTTTAGGGTTTAGGGTATAATGTTTAGGGTTAAGGGTTTAGGGTTGTTTAGGGTATAGTGTTAATGGTTTTAGGGTTTAGGCTTGTTTAGGGTTTAGTGTTTAGGGTTTAGGGTTTAGGGTTTTTTAGAGTTTAGTGTTTATAGTTTAGAGTTTAGGGTGCTTTTGGAATTAGTGTTTAGGGTTTTTCGGAGTTTAGGGTTTAGGATTTAGGGTGTTAGGGTTAGTGTTAGGGTTAGGTTTAGGGTTAAGGTGAGGGTTAGGGTGAGGGTTAAGGTTAGGGTTAGGGTTAAGGTTAGTGTTAGTGTTAGAATAAGGGTTAGGGTTAGGGATAGGGTTAGGGTTAGGGTTAGGGTTAGGGTTAAGGTTAGGGTTAGGGTTAGGGTTAGGGTTAGGGGTTAGGGTTAGGGTTAGTGTTAGGGGTTAGGGGTTAGTGTTAGGGTTAGTGTTAGTGTTAGGGTTAGGGTTAGGGTTAGGTTTAGTGTTAGGGTTATTATTAGGGGGTTAAGTTTTAGTTTAGGATTAGTGTTAGGGTTAGAATTAGAAATAGGGTTAGTGTTAGGATTAGGGTCAGGGTTAGGTTTAGAAGTATGGTTAGGGTTAGGGTTAAGGGTAGGGTTAGGGTTAGGGTTAGAATTAAAGTTTAGCGTTTAGTGTTAGGATTAGGGATAGTGTGAGGTTTAGGGTTAGTTTTAGGGTTAGGGTTAGGGTTAGTGTTTGTGTTATGATTAGTGTTAGGATTAGGATTAGGGTTGGGGTCAGGTTTATGTTTTGGTTTAGGGTTAGTGTTAGGGTTAGATTTAGGGTTAAGTTTAGGTTTATTGTTAGATTTAGGGTTTAGGGTTTAAGGTTTATGGTTTAGGATTGTTTAAGTTTAAGGGTGGATTAGGTTTAGGGTTTAGAGTTTAGTATTATGGTTACGGTTAGGGTTAGGGTTAGGGTTAGAGTTAGGGTTAGGATTAGGGTTAGGGTTTGGGTTAAGGTTAGGGTTAGTGTTAGGGTTAGGGTTATGGTTAGTGTTAGGATTAGGGTTAGTGTTAGGGTCAGGGTTAGGTTTAGGGTTAGGGATAGGGTTAGGGTTAGATTTAGGGTTAGGTTTAGGTTTATTGTTAGATTTAGGGTTTAGGGTTTAAGGTTTATGGTTTAGGATTGTTTAAGGTTTAGGGTGGATTAGGTTTAGGGTTTAGAGTTTAGTGTTATGGTTACGGTTAGGGGTAGGGTTAGGGATGGGGTTAGGGTTAGGGTTAGGGTTATGGTAAGGGTTAGGTTTAGGGTTAGGTTTAGGGTTAGGGTAAAATTTAGGGGGTTACTGTTAGGGTTTGTGTTAGGGTTAGGGTTAGGGTTAGGGTTAGGTTAGGGTTAGGGTTAGGGTTAGGGTTAGGGTTAGGGTTAGGGTTAGGTTAGGGTTAGGGTCAGGGTTATGGTTAGGGTTAGGTGTTAGGGTTAGTGTTAGGGTTAGGGTTATTATTAGGGGGTTAGGTTTAAGTTTAGGATTAG
>NC_137978.1:2982500-3015000 GCF_963924665.1 Micromys minutus
GTTAGGGTTATGGGGTTATGTTAGGCTTAAGGTTAGGGTTAGGGTTATGGGGTTAAGGTTAGGGTTGGGGTTAGGGTTAGGGTTATGGTTATTCTTAGATTTATGGTTTAAAATTTAGGGTTTATGGTTTAAGGTTTAGGGTTTAGGATTGTTTAAGTTTTAGGGTGGTTTAGGTTTAGGGTATAGAATTTAGCGTTTAAGATTGTTTAATGGTTAGGGTTGTTTAGGTTTTAGCGTTTAGAGTTGTTTAGGGTTTTTTAGGGTTGTTTATAATTTAGTGTTTAGGGTTGTTCAGGATTTATGATTTAGGATATTTTAAGGTTTAGGGTTTAAGGTTGTATAGTGTTTTAGGGTTTAGGGTATAATGTTTAGGGTTAAGGGTTTAGGGTTGTTTAGGGTATAGTGTTAATGGTTTTAGGGTTTAGGCTTGTTTAGGGTTTAGTGTTTAGGGTTTAGGGTTTAGGGTTTTTTAGCGTTTAGTGTTTATAGTTTAGGGTTTAGGGTGCTTTTGGAATTAGTGTTTAGGGTTTTTCGGGGTTTAGGGTTTAGGATTTAGGGTGTTAGGGTTAGGGTTAGGGTTAGGTTTAAGGTTAAGGTGAGGGTTAGTGTTAGGGTTAAGGTTAGGGTTAGGGTTAAGGTTAGTGTTAGTGTTAGAATAAGGGTTAGGGTTAGGGATAGGGTTAGGGTTAGGGTTAGGGTTAGGGTTAGGGTTAAGGTTAGGGTTAGGGTTAGGGTTAGGGTTAGGTGTTTGGGTTAGGGTTAGTGTTAGGGGTTAGGGGTTAGTGTTAGGGTTAGGGTTAGGGTTAGGGTTAGGGTTAGGTTTAGTGTTAGGGTTATTATTAGGGGTTTAGGTTTTAGTTTAGGATTAGTGTTAGGGTTAGAATTAGAAATAGGGTTAGTGTTAGGATTAGGGTCAGGGTTAGGTTTAGAAATATGGTTAGGGTTAGGGTTAAGGGTAGGGTTAGGGTTAGGGTTAGAATTAAAGTTTAGGGTTTAGTGTTAGGATTAGGGATAGTGTGAGGTTTAGGGTTAGGTTTAGGGTTAGGGTTAGGGTTAGTGTTTGGGTTATGATTAGTGTTGGGATTAGGATTAGGGTTAGGGTCAGGTTTATGTTTAGTGTTAGGGTTAGGGTTAGAGTTAGATTTAGGGTTAGGTTTAGGTTTATTGTTAGATTTAGGGTTTAGGGTTTAAGGTTTATGGTTTAGGATTGTTTAAGTTTAAGGGTGGATTAGGTTTAGGGTTTAGAGTTTAGTATTATGGTTACGGTTAGGGTTAGGGTTAGAGTTAGGGTTAGGGTTAGGGTTAAGGTTAGGGTTAGTGATAGGGTTATGGTTATGGTTTGTGTTAGGATTAGGGTTAGGGTTAGGGTCAGGGTTAGGTTTAGGTTTAGGGATAAGGTTAGGGTTAGATTTAGGGTTAGGTTTAGGTTTATTGTTAGATTTAGGGTTTAGGGTTTAAGGTTTATGGTTTAGGATTGTTTAAGGTTTAGGGTGGATTAGGTTAAGGGTTTAGAGTTTAGTGTTATGGTTACGGTTAGGGTTAGGGTTAGGGATGGGTTTAGAGATAGGGTTAGGGTTATGGTAAGGGTATGGTTTAGGGTTAGGGTTAGGGTTAGGGTAAAAGTTAGGGGGTTAGTGTTAGGGTTTGTGTTAGGGTTAGGGTTAGGGTTAGGGTTAGGTTAGGGTTAGGGTTAGGGTTAGGGTTAGGTTAGGGTTAGGGTTAGGGTTAGGGTTTGGGTTAGGGGTTAGGGTTAGTGAAAGGGTTAGGGTTATTATTAGGGGGTTAGGTTTAAGTTTAGGATAATGTTAGGGTTAGAATTAGAAATAGGGTTAGTGTTAGGGTTAGGGTCAGGGTTAGGTTTAGGGTTAGGGTTAGGGTTAGGGTCAGGGAGGGTTTAGGGTTAGGGTTAGTGTTAGGGTTAGATTTAGGGTTAGGTTTAGGTTTATTGGTAGATGTAGGATTTGGGGTCTAAGGTTTATGGTTTAGGATTGTTTAAGGTTTAGGGTGGATTAGGTTTAGGGTTTAGAGTTTAGTGTTATGGTTAGGGTTAGGGTTAGGGTTAGGGTTAGGATTAGGGTTAAGGTAAGGGTTAGGATTAGGTTTAGGGTTAGGTTTAGGGTTAGGGCTAGGGTTAGGATTAGGGTTAGGGTTAGGGTTAGGGTAAGGGTTAGGGGTTAGGGTTAGGGTTATGGTTATTGTTAGGTTTAGGGTTTAGGGTTTTGTGTTTAGGGTTTAGGATTGTTTAAGTTTTAGGGTGGTTTAGGTTAAGGGTTTAGGGTTTAGAGTTTAGGATTGTTTAAGGTTTACGGTTGTTTAGGGTATAGTGTTTAGGGTTAAAAGTTTAGGATTGTTTAGGGTTTAGTGTTTAGGGTTTAGGGTTGTTTAAGGTTTAGTGTTTAAGGTTTAGGTTTTATGGTGGTTTTGGGTTTAGTGTTTAGTGTTGTTTAGGGTATAGTGTTAATGGTTTAGGGTTTAGGGTTATTTAGGGTTTAGTGTTTAAGGTTTAGGGTATAGGGTTGTTTAGGATTTAGTGTTTAGGGTGGTTTATGGTTTAGTGATTAGGGTTGTTTAGGGTTGTTTAGAGGTTAGTGATTAGGGTTATTCAGGGTTTATGATTTAGGGTTGTTCAGGGTTTAGGATTTATTGTTGTTCAGGGTTTAGGATTTAGGGATTAAGGTTAAGGGGTTAGGGTTAGGGTTAGGGTTAGGGTTAGGGTTAGCATTAGGGTTAGAATTAGGGTTAGAGTTAGGGTTATGGGGTTATGTTAGGCTTAAGGTTAGGGTTAGGGTTATGGGGTTAAGGTTAGGGTTTGGGTTAGGGTTAGGTTTAGGTTTAGGGTTAGGGTTAGGGTTATGGTTATTCTTAGATTTAAGGTTTAAATTTTAGGGTTTATGGTTTAAGGTTTAGGGTTTAGGATTGTTTAAGTTTTAGGGTGGTTTAGGTTTAGGGTATAGGGTTTAGCGTTTAAGATTGTTTAATGGTTAGGGTTGTTTAGGTTTTAGCGTTTAGAGTTTTTTAGGGTTTTTTAGGGTTGTTTATGATTTAGTGTTTAGGGTTGTTCAGGATTTATGATTTAGGATATTTTAAGGTTTAGGGTTTAAGGTTGTATAGGGTTTTAGGGTTTAGGGTATAATGTTTAGGGTTAAGGGTTTATGGTTGTTTAGGGTATAGTGTTAATGGTTTTAGGGTTTAGGATTGTTTAGTGTTTAGTGTTTAGGGTTTAGGGTTTAGGGTTTTTAGCGTTCAGTGTTTATAGTTTAGGGTTTAGGGTGCTTTTGGAATTAGTGTTTAGGGTTTTTCGGGGTTTAGGGTTTAGGATTTAGGGTGTTAGGGTTAGTGTTAGGGTTAGGTTTAGGGTTAAGGTGAGGGTTAGGGTGAGGGTTAAGGTTAGGGTTAGGGTTAAGGTTAGTGTTAGTGTTAGGGTAAGGGTTAGGGTTAGGGTTAGGGTTAGGGGTTAGGGTTAGGGTTAGTGTTAGGGGTTAGGGGTTAGTGTTAGGGTTAGGGTTAGGGTTAGGGTTAGGGTTAGGTTTAGTGTTAGGGTTATTATTAGGGGGTTTGGTTTTAGTTTAGGATTAGTGTTAGAGTTAGAATTAGAAATAGGGTTAGTGTTAGGATTAGGGTCAGGGTTAGGTTTAGGGATATGGTTAGAATTAGGGTTAAGGGTAGGGTTAGGGTTAGGGTTAGATTTAATGTTTAGGGTTTAGTGTTAGGATTAGGGATAATGTGAGGTTTAGGGTTAGGTTTAGGGTTAGGTTTAGGGTTAGGGTTAGGGTTAGATTTAGGGTTAGGTTTAGGTTTATTGTTAGATTTTGGGTTTAGGGTTTAAGGTTTAAGGTTTAGGATTGTTTAAGGTTTAGGGTAGATTAGGTTTAGGGTTTAGAGTTTAGTATTATGGTTACGGTTAGGGTTGGGTTAGGGTTAGAGTTAGGGTTAGAGTTAGGGTTAGGGTTAGGTTTAGGGTTAAGGTTAGGGTTAATGTTAGGGTTAGGGTTATGGTTAGTGTTAGGATTAGGGTTAGGTTTAGGGTCAGGGTTAGGTTTAGGGTTAGGGATAGGGTTAGGGTTAGATTTAAGGTTAGGTTTAGGTTTATTGTTACATTTAGGGTTTAGGGTTTAAGGTTTATGGTTTAGGATTGTTTAAGGTTTAGGGTGGACTAGGTTTAGGGTTTAGAGTTTAGTGTTATGGTTACGGTTAGGGTTAGGGTTAGGGATGGGGTTAGGGTTAGGGTTAGGGTTATGGCAAGGGTTAGGGTTAGGGTTAGGGTTAGGGTTATGGTAAAAGTTAGGGGGTTAGTGTTAGGGTTTGGGTTAGGGTTAGGGTTAGGGTTAGGGTTAGGTTAGGGTTAGGGTAGGGGTTAGGGTTAGGGGTTAGGGTTAGTGTTAGGGTTAGGGTTATTATTAGGGGGTTAGGTTTAATTTTAGGATTAGTGTTAGGGTTAGAATTAGAAATAGGGTTAGTGTTAGGATTAGGGTCAGGGTTAGGTTTAGGGTTAGGGTTAGGGTTAGGGTTAGGGTTAAAGTCAGGGAGGGTTTAGGGTTAGGGTTAGGGTTAGGGTTAGATTTAGGGTTAGGTTTAGGTTTATTGTTAGATTTAGGATTTAGGGTCTAAGGTTTATGGTTTAGGATTGTTTAAGGTTTAGGGTGGATTAGGTTTAGTGTTTAGAGTTTAGTGTTATGGTTACGGTTAGGGTTAGGGTTAGGGATAGGGTTAGGATTAGGGTTAAGGTTAGGGTTAGGATTAGGTTTAGGGTTAGGGTTAGGGTTAGGGTTAAGGTTAGGGTTAGGGTTAGGGTTAGGGTTAGGATTAGGGTTAGGGTTAGGGTTAGGGTAAGGGTTAGGGGTTAGGGTTAGGGTTATGGTTATTGTTAGGTTTAGGGTTTAGGGTTTAGGGTTTATGGTGCTTTTGGAATTAGTGTTTAGGGTTTTTCGGGGTTTAAGGTTTAGGATTTAGGGTGTTAGGGTTAGTGTTAGGGTTAGGTTTAGGGTTAAGGTGAGGGTTAGGTTGAGGGTTAAGGTTAGGGTTAGGGTTAAGGTTAGTGTTAGTGTTAGGGTAAGGGTTAGGGTTAGGGATAGGGTTAGGGTTAGGGTTAGGGTTAAGGTTAGGGTTAGGGTTAGGGTTAGGGGTTAGGGTTAGGGTTAGTGTTAGGGGTTAGGGGTTAGTGTTAGGGTTAGGGTTAGGGTTAGGGTTAGGGTTAGGTTTAGTGTTAGGGTTATTATTAGGGGGTTAGGTTTTAGTTAAGGATTAGTGTTAGGGTTAGAATTAGAAATAGGGTTAGTGTTAAGATTAGGGTCAGGGTTAGGTTTAGGAATAGGGTTAGGGTTAGGGTTAAGGTTAGGGTTAGGGTTAGGGTTAGATTTAAAGTTTATGGTTTAGTGTTAGGATTAGGGATAGTGTGAGGTTTAGGGTTAGGGTTAGGTTTAGGGTTAGGGTTAGGGTTAGTGTTTGGGTTATGGTTAGTGTTAGGATTAGGGTTAGGTTTAGGGTCAGGGTTAGGTTTAGGGTTAGGGTTAGGGTTAGGTTAGATTTAGGGTCAGGTTTAGGTTTATTGTTAGATTTAGGGATTAGGTTTTAAGGTTTATGGTTTAGGATTGTTTAAGGTTTAGGGTGGATTAGGTTTAGGGTTTAGAGTTTAGTGTTATGGTTACGGTTAGTGTTAAGGTTAGGGTTAGGGTTAGGGTTAGGGTTAGGGTAATGGATAGGGTTAGGGTTAGGGTTAGGGTTAGGGTAAGGGTTAGGGCTTAGTGTTAGGGTTAGGGTTAGGGTTAGGATTAGGGTTAGGGTTAGAGGTTAGCGTTAGTGTTAGGGTTAGGTTTATTATTAGGGGGTTAGGTTTAAGTTTAGGATTAGTGTTAGGGTTAGAATTAGAAATAGGGTTAGTGTTAGGATTAGGGTCAGGGTTAGGTTTAGGGTTAGGGTTAGGGTTAGGGTTAGGGTTTGGGTCAGGGAGTGTTGAGGGTTAGCGTTAGGGTTAGGGTTAGATTTAGGGTTAGGTTTAGGTTTATTGTTAGATTTAGGATTTAGGGTCTAAGGTTTATGGTTTAGGATTGTTTAAGGTTTAGGGTGGATTAGGTTTAGGGTTTAGAGTTTAGTGTTATGGTTACGGTTAGGGTTAGGGTTAGGGTTAGGGTTAGGATTAGGGTTAAGGTTAGGGTTAGGATTAGGTTTAGGGTTAAGGTTAGGGTTAGGGTTAGGGTTAGGGTTAGGGTTAGGGTTAGGATTAGGGTTAGGGTTAGGGTTAGGGTAAGGGTTAGGGGTTAGGGTTAGGGTTATGGTTATTGTTAGGTTTAGGGTTTAGTGTGTAGTGTTTAGGGTTTAAGGTTTAGGGTTTAGGATTGTTTAAGATTTAGGGTGGTTTAGGTTAAGGGTTTAGGGTTTAGACTTTAGGATTGTTTAAGGTTTAGGGTTGTTTAGGGTATAGTGTTTAGGGTTAAAAGTTTAGGGTTGTTTAGGCTTTAGTGTTTAGGGTTTAGGGTTGTTTAAGTTTTAGTGTTTAAGGTTTAGGTTTTAGGGTTGTTTTGGGTTTAGTGTTTAGTGTTGTTTAGGGTATAGTGTTAATGGTTTAGGGTTTAGGGTTATTTAGTGTTTAGTGTTTAAGGTTTAGGGTATAGGGTTGTTTAGGGTTCAGTGTTTAGGGTTGTTTATGGTTTAGTGATTAGGGTTGTTTAGGGTTGTTTAGAGGTTAGTGTTTAGGGTTATTCAGGGTTTATGATTTAGGGTTGTTCAGGGTTTAGGATTTATGGTTGTTCAGGGTTTAGGATTTAGGGATTAAGGATAAGGGGTTAGGGTTAGGGTTAGGGTTAGGGTTAGGGTTAGGGTTAAGGTTAGGGTTAGGGTTAGGGTTAAGGTTATGGTTAGTGTTAGGATTAGGGTTACGGTTAGGGTCAGGGTTAGGTTTAGGGTTAGGGTTAGGGTTAGGGTTAGATTTAGGGTCAGATTTAGGTTTATTGTTAGATTTAGGGTTTCGGGTTTAAGGTTTATGGTTTAGGATTGTTTAAAGTTTAGGGTGGATTAGGTTTAGGGTTTTGAGTTTAGTGTTATGGTTATGGTTAGTGTTAGGGTTAGGGTTAGGGTTAGGGTTAGGGTTAGGGTTAGGGTTAGGGTTAGGTTAGGGTTAGTGTTAGGGTTAGGGTTAGGTTAGGGTTAGGGTTAGGGTTAGGGTTAGGGTTTAGGGTTTAGTGTTTAGGGTTTAAGGTTTAGGGTTTAGGATTGTTTAAGATTTAGGGTGGTTTAGGTTAAGGGTTTACGGTTTAGAGTTTAGGATTGTTTGAGGTTTAGGGTTGTTTACGGTATAGTGTTTAGGTTTAAAAGTTTAGGGTTGTTTAGGCTTTAGTGTTTAGGGTTTAGGGTTGTTTAAGTTTTAGTGTTTAAGGTTTTGGTTTTAGGGTTGTTTTGGGTTTACTGTTTAGTGTTGTTTAGGGTATAGTGTTAATGGTTTAGGGTTTAGGGTTATTTAGGGTTTAGTGTTTAAGGTTTAGGGTATAGGGTTGTTTAGGTTTTAGTGTTTAGGGTTGTTTATGGTTTAGTGATTAGGGTTGTTTAGGGTTGTTTAGAGGTTAGTGTTTAGGGTTATTCAGGTTTTATGATTTAGGGTGTTTCAGGGTTTAGGATTTATGGTTGTTCAGGGTTTAGGATTTAGGGATTAAGGTTAAGGGGTTAAGGTTAGGGTTAGGGTTAGGGTTAGCATTAGGGTTAGAGTTAGGGTTACAGTTAAGGTTATGGGGTTATGTTAGGCTTAAGGTTAGGGTTAGGGTTATGGGGTTAAGGTTAGGGTTGGGGTTAGGGTTAGGTTTAGGTTTAGGGTTAGGGTTAGGGTTATGGTTATTCTTAGACTTATCGTTTAAAATTTAGGGTTTATGGTTTAAGGTTTAGGGTTTAGGATTGTTTAAGTTTTAGGGTGGTTTAGGTTTAGGGTATAGGGTTTAGCGTTTAAGATTGTTTAATGTTTAGGGTTGTTTAGGTTTTAGCATTTAGAGTTGTTTAGGTTTTTTTAGAGTTGTTTATGATTTAGTGTTTAGGCTTGTTCAGGATTTATGATTTAGGATATTTTAAGGTTTAGGGTTTAAGGTTGTATAGTGTTTTAGGATTTAGGGTATAATGTTTAGGGTTAAGGGTTTAGGGTTGTTTAAGGTATAGTGTTAATGGTTTTAGGGTTTAGGCTTGTTTAGGGTTTAGTGTTTAGGGTTTAGGGTTTAGGGTTTTTTAGCGTTTAGTGTTTATACTTTAGGGTTTAGGGTGGTTTTGGAATTAGTGTTTAGGGTTATTCGGGGTTTAGGGTTTAGGATTTAGGGTGTTAGGGTTAGTGTTAGGGTTAGGTTTAGGGTTAAGGTGAGGGTTAGGGTGAGGGTTAAGGTTAGGGTTAGGGTTAAGGTTAGTGTTAGTGTTAGAATAAGGGTTAGGGTTAGGGATAGGGTTAGGGTTAGGGTTAGGGTTAGGGTTAAGGTTAGGGTTAGGGTTAGGGTTAGGGTTAGGGTTAGGGGTTTGGGTTAGGGTTAGTGTTAGGGGTTAGGGGTTAATGTTAGGGTTAGGGTTAGGGTTAGGGTTAGGGTTAGGGTTAGGGTTAGGTTTAGTGTTAGAGTTATTATTAGGGGGTTAGGTTTTAGTTTAGGATTAGTGTTAGGGTTAGAATTAGAAATAGGGTTAGTGTTAGGATTAGGATCAGGGTTAGGTTTAGAAATATGGTTAGGGTTAGTGTTAAGGGTAGGGTTAGGGTTAGGGTTAGATTTAAAGTTTAGGGTTTAGTGTTAGGATTAGGGATAGTGTGAGGTTTAGGGTTAGTTTTAGTGTTAGGGTTAGGGTTAGTGTTTGGGTTATGATTAGTGTTCGGATTAGGATTAGGGTTAGGGTCAGGTTTATGTTTAGGGTTAGGGTTAGGGTTAGGGTTAGATTTAGGGATAGGTTTAGGTTTATTGTTAGATTTAGGGTTTAGGGTTTAAGGTTTATGGTTTAGGATTGTTTAAGTTTAAGGGTGGATTAGGTTTAGGGTTTAGAGTTTAGTATTATGGTTACGGTTAGGGTTAGGGTTAGGGTTAGAGTTAGGGTTAGGGTTAGGGTTAGGGTTAGGTTTAAGGTTAGGGTTAGTGTTAGGGTTAGGGTTATGGTTAGTGTTAGGATTAGGGTTAGAGTTAGGGTCAGGGTTAGGTTTAGGGTTAGGGATAGGGTTAGGGTTAGATTTAGGGTTAGGTTTAGGTTTATTGTTAGATTTAGGGTTTAGGGTTTAAGGTTTATGGTTTAGGATTGTTTAAGGTTTAGGGTGGATTAGGTTTAGGGTTTAGAGTTTAGTGTTATGGTTACGGTTAGGGGTAGGGTTAGGGATGGGGTTAGGGTTAGGGTTAGGGTTATGGTAAGGGTTAGGTTTAGGGTTAGGGTTAGGGATAGGGTTAGGGTTAGGGTTAGGGTTAGGGTTAGGGTTAGGGTTAGGGTTAGGGTTAGGGTTAGGTTAGGGTTAGGGTTATAGTTAGTGTTAGGATTAGGGTTAGGGTTAAGGTCAGGGTTAGGTTTAGGGTTAGGGTTAGGGTTAGGGATAGATTTAGGTTTAGGTTTAGGTTTATTGTTAGATTTAGGGTTTAGGGTTTAAGGTTTATGGTTTAGGATTTTTTAAGGTTTAGGGTGGATTACATTTAGGGTTTAGAGTTTAGCGTTATGGTTAAGGTTAAGGATAGGGTTAGGGTTAGGGTTAGGGTTAGGTTTCGGGTTAGGGTTAGTGTTACGGTTAGGGTTATTGTTAGGGTTACGGTTAGGGTTAGGGTTAGGGTTAGGGTAAGGGTTATGATTATGTTTATTGTTAGCTTTAGGGTTAGGGTTAGGGTTAAGTTTAGGTTTAGGGTTAGGGTTAGGTTTATGGTTAGGCTTAAGGTTAGTGTTAGGTTTAGGATTAGGGTTAGGGTTAGGGTTAGGGTTAGGGTTAGGTTTATTGTTAGGTTTAGGGTTTAGTGTTTAGGGTCTAAGGTTTTGGGTTTAGGATTGTTTAAGGTTTAGGGTAGATTAGGTTTAGGGTTTAGAGTTTAGTGTTAAGGTTAGGGTTAGGTTTAGGGTTTAGTGTTTAGTGTTCGGATTAGGGTTAGGGTTAGGGTTAGGGTTAGGTTTAGGGTTACGTTTAGGGTCATGGATATTGTTAGGTTTAGGGTTTAGGGTTTAGGGTAAAGGTTTAGGTTTTAGGATTGTTTAAGGTTTATCGTAAATTAAATTTAGGGTTTACAATTTAGTGTTAGGGTTATGGTTAGTGTTAGGGTTAGGGTTAGGGTTAGGTTTAGGGTTCAGGGTTTAGGGTTTAGGATTGTTTAAGGTTTAGGGTAGATTAGGTTTAGGATTTAAAGTTTAGTTTTAGGGTTAGGGTTAGGTTTAGGGTTTAGGGTTTAATGTTAGGATTAGGGTTAGGGTTAAAGTTAGGGTTAGGGTAAGGGTTAGAATTAGGTTTAGGGTTAGGGTTAGGGTTAGGGTTAGGGTTAGGGTTAGGATTAGGGTTAGGGTTAGGGTTAGGGTAAGGGTTAGGGGTTAGGGTTAGGGATATGGTTATTGTTAGGTTTAGGGTTTAGGGATTAGTGTTTAGGGTTTAAGGTTTAGGGTTTAGGATTGTTTAAGATTTAGGGTGGTTTAGGTTAAGGGTTTAGGGTTTAGAGTTTAGGATTGTTTAAGGTTTAGGGTTGTTTAGGGTATAGTGTTTAGGGTTAAAAGTTTAGGGTTGTCTAGGGTTTAGTGTTTAGGGTTTAGGGTTGTTTAAGGTTTAGTGTTTAAGGTTTAGGTTTTAGGGTTGTTTTGGGTTTAGTGTTTAGTGTTGTTTAGGGTATAGTGTTAATGGTTTAGGGTTTAGGGTTATTTAGGGTTTAGTGTTTAAGGTTTAGGGTATAGGGTTTTTTAGGGTTTAGTGTTTAGGGTTGTTTATGGTTTAGTGATTAGGGTTGTTTAGGGTTGTTTAGAGGTTAGTGTTTAGGGTTATTCAGGGTTTATGATTTAGGGTTGTTCAGGGTTTAGGATTTATGGTTGTTCAGGGTTTAGGATTTAGGGATTAAGGTTAAGGGGTTAGGGTTAGGGTTAGGGTTAGGGTTAGGGTTAGGGTTCGGGTTAAGGTTAGGGTTAGGTTTAGGGTTAGGGTTATGGTTAGTGTTAGGATTAGGGTTAGGGTTAGGGTCAGTGTTAGGTTTAGGGTTAGGGTTAGGGTTAGGGTTCGGGTTAGATTTAGGGTCAGGTTTAGGTTTATTGTTAGATTTAGGGTTTAGGATTTAAGGTTTATGGTTTAGGATTGTTTAAGATTTAGGGTGGATTAGGTTTAGGGTTTAGAGTTTAGTGTTATGGTTACGGTTAGTGTTAGGGTTAGGGTTAGGGTTAGGGTTAGGTTTAGGGTTAGGGTAATGGTTAGGGTTAGGGTTAGGGTTAGGGTTAGGGTAAGGGTTAGGGGTTAGTGTTAGGGTTAGTGTTAGGGTTAGGGTTAGGATTAAGGTTAGGGGTTAGGGTTAGTGTTAGGGATAGGGTTATTATTAGGGGGTTAGGTTTAAGTTTAGGATTAGTGTTAGGGTTAGAATTAGAAATAGGGTTAGTGTTAGGATTAGGGTCAGGGTTAGGTTTAGGGTTAGGGTTAGGGTTAGGGTTAGGGTTAGGGTTAGGGTCAGGGAGGGTTTAGGGTTAGGGTTAGGGTTAGGGTTAGATTTATGGTTAGGTTTATGTTTATTGTTAGATTTAGGATTTAGGGTCTAAGATTTATGGGTTAGGATTGTTTAAGTTTTAGGGTGGATTAGGTTTAGGGTTTAGAGTTTAGTGTTATGGTTACGGTTAGGGTTAGGGTTAGGGTTAGGGTTAGGATTAGGGTTAAGGTTAGGGTTAGGATTAGGTTTAGGGTGAGGGTTAGGGTTAGGTTTAGGGTTAGGGTTAGGGTTAGGGTTAGGGTTAGGATTAGGGTTAGGGTTAGTGTTAGGGTAAGGGTTAGGGGTTAGGGTTAGGGTTATGGTTATTGTTAGGTTTAGGGTTTAGGGTTTAGTGTTTAGGGTTTAAGGTTTAGGGTTTAGGATTGTTTAAGATTTAGGGTGGTTTAGGTTAAGGGTTTAGGGTTTAGACTTTAGGATGGTTTAAGGTTTAGGGTTGTTTAGGGTATAGTGTTTAGGGTTAAATGTTTAGGGTTGTTTAGGCTTTAGTGTTTAGGGTTTATGGTTGTTTAAGTTTTAGTGTTTAAGGTTTAGGTTTCAGGGTTGTTTTGGGTTAATATTTAGTGTTCTTTAGGGCATAGTGTTAATGGTTTAGGGTTTAGGGTTATTTAGGGTTTAGTGTTTAAGGTTTAGGGTATAGTGTTGTTTAGGGTTTAGTGTTTAGGGTTGTTTATGGTTTAGTGATTAGGGTTGTTTAGGGTTGTTTAGAGGTTAGTGTTTAGGGTTATTCAGGGTTTATGATTTACGGTTGTTCAGGGTTTAGGATTTATGGTTGTTCAGGGTTTAGGATTTAGGGATTAAGGTTAAGGGGTTAGGGTTAGGTTTAGGGTTAGGGTTAGGGTTAGGGTTAGGGTTAGGGTTAGGGTTAGGGTTAGGGTTAGGGTTAAGGTTAGGGTTAGGGTTAGGGTTAGGGATATGGTTAGTGTTAGGATTAGGGTTAGGGTTAGGGTCAGGGTTAGGTTGAGGGTTAGGGTTAGGGTTAGGGTTAGATTTAGGGTCAGGTTTAGGTTTATTGTTAGATTTAGGGTTTAGGGTGTAAGGTTTATGGTTTAGGATTGTTTAAGGTTTAGGGTGGATTAGGTTTAAAGTTTAGAGTTTAGTGTTATGGTTATGGTTAGTGTTAGGGTTAGGGTTAGGGTTAGGGTTAGGGTTAGGGTTAGGGTTAGGGTTAGGGTTAGGGTAAGGGTTAGGGGTTAGTGTTAGGGTTAGGGTTAGGGTTATGGTTAGGTTAGGGTTAGGGTTAAGGTTAGGGTTAGGGTTAGGTTAGGGTTAGGGTTAGGGTTAGGGTTATTATTAGGGGGTTAGGTTTAAGTTTAGGATTAGTGTTAGGGTTAAAATTAGAAATAGGGTTAGTGTTAGGATTAGGGTCAGGGTTAGGTTTAGGGTTAGGGTTAGGGTTAGGGTTAGGGTTAGGGTCAGGGAGAGTTTAGGGTTAGGGTTAGAGTTAGGGTTAGATTTAGGGTTAGGTTTAGGTTTATTGTTAGATTTAGGATTTAGGGTCTAAGGTTTATGGTTTAGGATTGTTTAAGGTTTAGGGTGGATTAGGTTTAGGGTTTAGAGTTTAGTGTTATGGTTACGGTTAGGGTTAGGGTTAGGGTTAGGGTTAGGATTAGGGTTAAGGTTAGGGTTAGGATTAGGTTTAGGGTTAGGGTTAGGGTTAGGGTTAGGGTTAGGGTTAGGGTTAGGGTTAGGATTAGGGTTAGGGTTAGGGTTAGGGTAAGGGTTAGGGCTTAGGGTTAGGGTTATGGTTATTGTTAGGTTTAGGGTTTAGGGTTTAGTGTTTAGGGTTTAAGGTTTAGGGTTTAGGATTGTTTAAGATTTAGGGTGGTTTAGGTTAAGGGTTTAGGGTTTAGAGTTTAGGATTGTTTAAGGTTTAGGGTTGTTTAGGGTATAGTGTTTAGGGTTAAAGTTTAGGGTTATTTAGGGTTTAGTGTTTAGGGTTTAGGGTTGTTTAAGGTTTAGTGTTTAAGGTTTAGGTTTTAGGGTTGTTTTGGGTTTAGTGTTTAGTGTTGTTTAGGGTATAGTGTTAATGGTTTAGGGTTTAGGGTTATTTAGGGTTTAGTGTTTAAGGTTTAGGGTATAGGGTTGTTTAGGGTTTAGTGTTTAGGGTTGTTTATGGTTTAGTGATTAGGGTTGTTTAGGGTTGTTTAGAGGTTAGTGTTTAGGGTTATTCAGGGTTTATGATTTAGGGTTGTTCAGGGTTTAGGATTTATGGTTGTTCAGGGTTTAGGATTTAGGGATTAAGGTTAAGGGGTTAAGGTTAGCGTTAGGGTTAGGGTTAGGGTTAGCATTAGGGTTAGAGTTAGGGTTAGAGTTAAGGTTATGGGGTTATGTTAGGCTTAAGGTTAGGGTTAGGGTTATGGGGTTAAGGTTAGGGTTGGGGTTAGGGTTAGGTTTAGGTTTAGGGTTAGGGTTAGGGTTATGGTTATTCTTAGATTTATGGTTTAAAATTTAGGGTTTATGGTTTAAGGTTTAGGGTTTAGGATTGTTTAAGTTTTAGGGTGGTTTAGGTTTAGGGTATAGGGTTTAGCGTTTAAGATTGTTTAATGTTTAGGGTTGTTTAGGTTTTAGCGTTTAGAGTTGTTTAGGGTTTTTTAGGGTTGTTTATGATTTAGTGTTTAGGGTTGTTCAGGATTTATGATTTAGGATATTTTAAGGTTTAGGGTTTAAGGATGTATAGTGTTTTAGGGTTTAGGGTATAATGTTTAGTGTTAAGGGTTTAGGGTTGTTTAGGGTTTAGTGTTAATGGTTTTAGGGTTTAGGCTTGTTTAGGTTTTAGTGTTTAGGGTTTAGGGTTTAGGGTTTTTTAGAGTTTAGTGTTTATAGTTTAGGGTTTAGGGTGCTTTTGGAATTAGTGTTTAGGGTTTTTCGGGGTTTAGGGTTTAGGATTTAGGGTGTTAGGGTTAGTGTTAGGGTTAGGTTTAGGGTTAAGGTGAGGGTTAGGGTGAGGGTTAAGGTTAGGGTTAGGGTTAAGGTTAGTGTTAGTGTTAGAATAATGGTTAGGGTTAGGGATAGGGTTAGGGTTAGGATTAGGGTTAGGGTTGAGGTTAGGGTTAGGGTTAGGGTTAGGGTTAGGGGTTTGAGTTAGGGTTAGTGTTAGGGGTTAGGGGTTAGTGTTAGGGTTAGGGTTAGGGTTAGGGTTAGGGTTAGGGTTAGGTTTAGTGTTAGGGTTATTATTAGGGGGTTAGGTTTTAGTTTAGGATTAGTGTTAGGGTTAGAATTAGAAATAGGGTTAGTGTTAGGATTAGGGTCAGGGTTAGGTTTAGAAATATGGTTAGGGTTAGGATTAAGGGTAGGGTTAGGGTTAGGGTTAGAATTAAAATTTAGGGTTTAGTGTTAGGATTAGGGATAGTGTGAGGTTTAGGGTTAGGTTTAGGGTTAGGGTTAGGGTTAGTGTTTGGGTTATGATTAGTGTTAGGATTAGGATTAGGGTTAGGGTCAGGTTTATGTTTAGGGTTAGGGTTAGGGTTAGGGTTAGATTTAGGGTTAGGTTTAGGTTTATTGTTAGATTTAGGGTTTAGGGTTTAAGGTTTATGGTTTAGGATTGTTTAAGTTTAAGGGTGGATTAGGTTAAGGGTTTAGAGTTTAGTATTATGGTTACGGTTAGGGTTAGGGTTAGGGTTAGAGTTAGGGTTAGGGTTAGGGTTAGGGTTTGGGTTAAGGTTAGGGTTAGTGTTAGGGTTAGGGTTATGGTTAGTGTTAGGATTAGGGTTAGGGTTAGGTCAGGGTTAGGTTTAGGGTTAGGGATAGGGTTAGGGTTAGATTTAGGCTTAGGTTTAGGTTTATTGTTAGATTTAGGGTTTGGGGTTTAAGGTTTATTGTTTAGGATTGTTTAAGGTTTAGGGTGGATTAGGTTTAGGGTTTAGAGTTTATTGTTATAGTTACGGTTAGGGTTAGGGTTAGGGATGGGGTTAGGGTTAGGGTTAGGGTTATGGTAAGGGTTAGGTTTAGGGTTAGGGTTAGGGTTAGGGTAAAAGTTAGGGGGTTAGTGTTAGGTTTTGTGTTAGGGTTAGGGTTAGGGTTAGGTTAGGGTAAGGGTTAGGGTTAGGGTTAGGGTTAGGGTTAGGTTAGGGTTAGGGTTAGGCTTAGGGTTAGGGTTAGGGGTTAGGGTTCGTGAAAGGGTTAGGATTATTATTAGGGGGTTAGGTTTAAGTTTAGGATTAGTGTTAGGGTTAGAATTAGAAATAGGGTTAGTGTTAGCATTAGGGTCAGGGTTAGGTTTAGGGTTAGGGTTAGGGTTAGGGTCAGGGTGGGTTTAGGGTTAGGGTTAGGGTTAGGGTTAGATTTAGGGTTAGGTTTAGGTTATTGTTAGATTTAGGATTTAGGGTCTAAGGTTTATGGTTTAGGATTGTTTAAGGTTTAGGGTGGATTAGGTTTATGGTTTAGAGTTTAGTGTTATGGTTACGGTTAGGGTTAGGGTTAGGGTTAGGATTAGGGTTAAGTTTAGGGTTAGGATTAGGTTTAGGGTTAGGTTTAGGGTTAGGGTTAGGGTTAGGGTTAGGGTTAGGGTTAGGGTTAGGATTAGTTTTAGGGTTAGGGTTACGGTTAGGGTTAGGGTTAGGTGTAGGATTAGGGTTAAGATTAGGGTTAGGTTTAGGGTTAGGGTTAGGGTTAGGGTTTGGGTTAGGGTTAGGGTTAGGTTTACGATTAGGGTTAGGGTAAGGTTTAGGGTAAGGGTTAGGGGTTAGGGTTAGGGTTATGGTTATTGTTAGGTTTAGGGTTTAGGGTTTAGTGTTTAGGGTGTAAGGTTTAGGGTTTTGGATTGTTTAAGATTTAGGGTGGTTTAGGTTAAGGGTTTAGGGTTTAGAGTTTAGGATTGTTTAAGGTTTAGGGTTGTTTAGGGTATAGTGTTTAGAGTTAAAAATTTAGGGTTGTTTAGGTTTTAGTGTTTAGGGTTTAGGGTTGTTTAAGGTTTAGTATTTAAGGTTTAGGTTTTAGGGTTGTTTTGGGTTTAGTGTTTAGTGTTGTTTAGGGTATAGTGTTAATGGTTTAGGGTTTAGGGTTATTTAGGGTTTAGTGTTTAAGGTTTAAGGTATAGGGTTGTTTAGGGTTTAGTGTTTAGGGTTGTTTATGGTTTAGTGATTAGGGTTGTTTAGGGTTGTTTCGAGGTTAGTGTTTAGGGTTATTCAGGGTTTATGATTTAGGGTTGTTCAGGGTTTAGGATTTATGGTTGTTCAGGGTTTAGGATTTAGGGATTAAGGTTAAGGGGTTAGGGTTAGGGTTAGGGTTAGGGTTAGCATTAGGGTTAGAGTTAGGGTTAGAGTTAGGGTTATGGGGTTATGTTAGGCTTAAGGTTAGGGTTAGGGTTATGGGGTTAAGGTTAGGGTTGGGGTTAGGGTTAGGGTTATGGTTATTCTTAGATTTATGGTTTAAAATTTAGGGTTTATGGTTTAAGGTTTAGGGTTTAGGATTGTTTAAGTTTTAGGGTGGTTTAGGTTTAGGGTATAGAATTTAGCGTTTAAGATTGTTTAATGGTTAGGGTTGTTTAGGTTTTAGCATTTAGAGTTGTTTAGGGTTTTTTAGGGTTGTTTATAATTTAGTGTTTAGGGTTGTTCAGGATTTATGATTTAGGATATTTTAAGGTTTAGGGTTTAAGGTTGTATAGTGTTTTAGGGTTTAGGGTATAATGTTTAGGGTTAAGGGTTTAGGGTTGTTTAGGGTATAGTGTTAATGGTTTTAGGGTTTAGGCTTGTTTAGGGTTTAGTGTTTAGGGTTTAGGGTTTAGGGTTTTTTAGCGTTTAGTGTTTATAGTTTAGGGTTTAGGGTGCTTTTGGAATTAGTGTTTAGGGTTTTTCGGGGTTTAGGGTTTAGGATTTAGGGTGTTAGGGTTAGGGTTAGGGTTAGGTTTAAGGTTAAGGTGAGAGTTAGTGTTAGGGTTAAGGTTAGGGTTAGGGTTAAGGTTAGTGTTAGTGTTAAAATAAGGGTTAGGGTTAGGGATAGGGTTAGGGTTAGGGTTAGGGTTAGGGTTAGGTGTTTGGGTTAGGGTTAGTGTTAGGGGTTAGGGGTTAGTGTTAGGGTTAGGGTTAGGGTTAGGGTTAGGTTTAGTGTTAGGGTTATTATTAGGGGTTTAGGTTTTAGTTTAGGATTAGTGTTAGGGTTAGAATTAGAAATAGGGTTAGTGTTAGGATTAGGGTCAGGGTTAGGTTTAGAAATATGGTTAGGGTTAGGGTTAAGGGTAGGGTTAGGGTTAGGGTTAGAATTAAAGTTTAGGGTTTAGTGTTAGGATTAGGGATAGTGTGAGGTTTAGGGTTAGGTTTAGGGTTAGGGTTAGGGTTAGTGTTTGGGTTATGATTAGTGTTGTGATTAGGATTAGGGTTAGGGTCAGGTTTATGTTTAGTGTTAGGGTTAGGGTTAGGGTTAGATTTAGGGTTAGGTTTAGGTTTATTGTTAGATTTATGGTTTAGGGTTTAAGGTTTATGGTTTAGGATTGTTTAAGTTTAAGGGTGGATTAGGTTTAGGGTTTAGAGTTTAGTGTTATGGTTACGGTTAGGGTTAGGGTTAGGGATGGGTTTAGAGATAGGGTTAGGGTTATGGTAAGGGTTTGGTTTAGGGTTAGGGTTAGGGTTAGGGTAAAAGTTAGGGGGTTAGTGTTAGGGTTTGTGTTAGGGTTAGGGTTAGGGTTAGGGTTAGGTTAGGGTTAGGGTTAGGGTTAGGGTTAGGTTAGGGTTAGGGTTAGGGTTAGGGTTTGGGTTAGGGGTTAGGGTTAGTGAAAGGGTTAGGGTTATTATTAGGGGGTTAGGTTTAAGTTTAGGATAATGTTAGTGTTAGAATTAGAAATAGGGTTAGTGTTAGGGTTAGGGTCAGGGTTAGGTTTAGGGTTAGGGTTAGGGTTAGGGTCAGGGAGGGTTTAGGGTTAGGGTTAGGGTTAGGGTTAGATTTAGGGTTAGGTTTAGGTTTATTGGTAGATGTAGGATTTGGGGTCTAAGGTTTATGGTTTAGGATTGTTTAAGGTTTAGGGTGGATTAGGTTTAGGGTTTAGAGTTTAGTGTTATGGTTACGGTTAGGGTTAGGGTTAGGGTTAGGATTAGGGTTAAGGTAAGGGTTAGGATTAGGTTTAGGGTTAGGGTTAGGGTTAGGGCTAGGGTTAGGATTAGGGTTAGGGTTACGGTTAGGGTAAGGGTTAGGGGTTAGGGTTATGGTTATGGTTATTGTTAGGTTTAGGGTTTAGGGTTTTGTGTTTAGGGTTTAAGGTTTAGGGTTTAGGATTGTTTAAGTTTTAGGGTGGTTTAGGTTAAGGGTTTAGGGTTTAGAGTTTAGGATTGTTTAAGGTTTACGGTTGTTTAGGGTATAGTGTTTAGGGTTAAAAGTTTAGGGTTGTTTAGGGTTTAGTGTTTAGGGTTTAGGGTTGTTTAAGGTTTAGTGTTTAAGGTTTAGGTTTTATGGTGGTTTTGGGTTTAGTGTTTAGTGTTGTTTAGGGTATAGTGTTAATGGTTTAGGGTTTAGGGTTATTTAGGGTTTAGTGTTTAAGGTTTAGGGTATAGGGTTGTTTAGGATTTAGTGTTTAGGGTTGTTTATGGTTTAGTGATTAGGGTTGTTTAGGGTTGTTTAGAGGTTAGTGATTAGGGTTATTCAGGGTTTATGATTTAGGGTTGTTCAGGGTTTAGGATTTATTGTTGTTCAGGGTTTAGGATTTAGGGATTAAGGTTAAGGGGTTAGGGTTAGGGTTAGGGTTAGGGTTAGGGTTAGCATTAGGGTTAGAATTAGGGTTAGAGTTAGGGTTATGGGGTTATGTTAGGCTTAAGGTTAGGGTTAGGGTTATGGGGTTAAGGTTAGGGTTTGGGTTAGGGTTAGGTTTAGGTTTAGGGTTAGGGTTAGGGTTATGGTTATTCTTAGATTTAAGGTTTAAATTTTAGGGTTTATGGTTTAAGGTTTAGGGTTTAGGATTGTTTAAGTTTTAGGGTGGTTTAGGTTTTGGGTATAGGGTTTAGCGTTTAAGATTGTTTAATGGTTAGGGTTGTTTAGGTTTTAGCGTTTAGAGTTGTTTAGGGTTTTTTAGGGTTGTTTATGATTTAGTGTTTAGGGTTGTTCAGGATTTATGATTTAGGATATTTTAAGGTTTAGGGTTTAAGGTTGTATAGGGTTTTAGGGTTTAGGGTATAATGTTTAGGGTTAAGGGTTTATGGTTGTTTAGGGTATAGTGTTAATGGTTTTATGGTTTAGGATTGTTTAGTGTTTAGTGTTTAGGGTTTAGGGTTTAGGGTTTTTAGCGTTCAGTGTTTATAGTTTAGGGTTTAGGGTGCTTTTGGAATTAGTGTTTAAGGTTTTTCGGGGTTTAGGGTTTAGGATTTAGGGTGTTAGGGTTAGTGTTAGGGTGGTTTAGGGTTAAGGTGAGGGTTAGGGTGAGGGTTAAGGTTAGGGTTAGGGTTAAGGTTAGTGTTAGTGTTAGGGTAAGGGTTAGGGTTAGGGTTAGGGTTAGGGGTTTGGGTTAGGGTTAGTGTTAGGGGTTAGGGGTTAGTGTTAGGGTTAGGGTTAGGGTTAGGGTTAGGGTTAGGTTTAGTGTTAGGGTTATTATTAGGGGGTTAGGTTTTAGTTTAGGATTAGTGTTAGAGTTAGAATTAGAAATAGGGTTAGTGTTAGGATTAGGGTCAGGGTTAGGTTTAGGGATATGGTTAGAATTAGGGTTAAGGGTAGGGTTAGGGTTAGGGTTAGATTTAAAGTTTAGGGTTTAGTGTTAGGATTAGGGATAATGTGAGGTTTAGGGTTAGGTTTAGGGTTAGGGTTAGGGTTAGGGTTAGGGTTAGATTTAGGGTTAGGTTTAGGTTTATTGTTAGATTTTGGGTTTAGGGTTTAAGGTTTAAGGTTTAGGATTGTTTAAGGTTTACGGTAGATTAGGTTTAGGGTTTAGAGTTTAGTATTATGGTTACGGTTAGGGTTAGGGTTAGGGTTAGAGTTAGGGTTAGAGTTAGGGTTAGGGTTAGGGTTAGGGTTAAGGTTAGGGTTAATGTTAGGGTTAGGGTTATGGTTAGTGTTAGGATTAGGGTTAGGTTTAGGGTCAGGGTTAGGTTTAGGGTTAGGGATAGGGTTAGGGTTAGATTTAAGGTTAGGTTTTGGTTTATTGTTACATTTAGGGTTTAGGGTTTAAGGTTTATGGTTTAGGATTGTTTAAGGTTTAGGGTGGACTAGGTTTAGGGTTTAGAGTTTAGTGTTATGGTTACGGTTACGGTTAGGGTTAGGGATGGGGTTAGGGTTAGGGTTAGGGTTATGGTAAGGGTTAGGGTTAGGGTTAGGGTTAGGGTTATGGTAAAAGTTAGGGGGTTAGTGTTAGTGTTTGGGTTAGGGTTAGGGTTAGGGTTAGGTTAGGGTTAGGGTAGGGGTTAGGGTTAGGGGTTAGGGTTAGTGTTAGGGTTAGGGTTATTACTAGGGGGTTAGGTTTAATTTTAGGATTAGTGTTAGGGTTAGAATTAGAAATAGGGTTAGTGTTAGGATTAGGGTCAGGGTTAGGTTTAGGGTTACGGTTAGGGTTAGGGTTAGGGTTAAAGTCAGGGAGGGTTTAGGGTTAGGGTTAGGGTTAGGGTTAGATTTAGGGTTAGGTTTAGGTTTATTGTTAGATTTAGGATTTAGGGTCTAAGGTTTATGGTTTAGGATTGTTTAAGGTTTAGGGTGCATTAGGTTTAGGGTTTAGAGTTTAGTGTTATGGTTACGGTTAGGGTTAGGGTTAGGGTTAGGGTTAGGATTAGGGTTAAGGTTAGGGTTAGGATTAGGTTTAGGGTTAGGGTTAGGGTTAGGGTTAAGGTTAGGGTTAGGGTTAGGGTTAGGGTTAGGATTAGGGTTAGGGTTAGGGTTAGGGTAAGGGTTAGGGGTTAGGGTTAGGGTTATGGTTATTGTTAGGTTTAGGGTTTAGGGTTTAGGGTTTAGGGTGCTTTTGGAATTAGTGTTTAGGGTTTTTCGGGGTTTAAGGTTTAGGATTTAGGGTGTTAGGGTTAGTGTTAGGGTTAGGTTTAGGGTTAAGGTGAGGGTTAGGGTGAGGGTTAAGTTTAGGGTTAGGGTTAAGGTTAGTGTTAGTGTTAGGGTAAGGGTTAGGGTTAGGGATAGGGTTAGGGTTAGGGTTAGGGTTAAGGTTAGGGTTAGGGTTAGGGTTAGGGGTTAGGGTTAGGGTTAGTGTTAGGGGTTAGGGGTTAGTGTTAGGGTTAGTGTTAGGGTTAGTGTTAGGGTTAGGTTTAGTGTTAGGGTTATTATTAGGGGGTTAGGTTTTAGTTAAGGATTAGTGTTAGGGTTAGAATTAGAAATAGGGTTAGTGTTAAGAGTAGGGTCAGGGTTAGGTTTAGGAATAGGGTTAGGGTTAGGGTTAAGGGTAGGGTTAGGGTTAGGGTTAGATTTAAAGTTTAGGGTTTAGTGTTAGGATTAGGGATAGTGTGAGGTTTAGGGTTAGGGTTAGGTTTAGGGTTAGGGTTAGGGTTAGTGTTTGGGTTATGGTTAGTGTTAGGATTAGGTTTAGGGTTAGGGTCAGGTTTAGGTTTAGGGTTAGGGTTAGGGTTAGGTTAGATTTAGGGTCAGGTTTAGGTTTATTGTTAGATTTAGGGATTAGGTTTTAAGGTTTATGGTTTAGGATTGTTTAAGGTTTAGGGTGGATTAGGTTTAGGGTTTAGAGTTTAGTGTTATGGTTACGGTTAGTGTTAGGGTTAGGGTTAGGGTTAGGGTTAGGGTTAGGGTAATTGATAGGGTTAGGGTTAGGGTTAGGGTTAGGGTAAGGGTTAGGGGTTAGTGTTAGGGTTAGGGTTAGGGTTAGGATTAGGGTTAGGGTTAGAGGTTAGCGTTAGTGTTAGGGTTAGGTTTATTATTAGGGGGTTAGGTTTAAGTTTAGGATTAGTGTTAGGGTTAGAATTAGAAATAGGGTTAGTGTTAGGATTAGGGTCAGGGTTAGGTTTAGGGTTAGGGTTAGGGTTAGGGTTAGGGTTAGGGTCAGGGAGTGTTGAGGGTTAGCGTTAGGGTTAGGGTTAGATTTAGGGTTAGGTTTAGGTTTATTGTTAGATTTAGGATTTAGGGTCTAAGGTTTATGGTTTAGGATTGTTTAAGGTTTAGGGTGGATTAGGTTTAGGGTTTAGAGTTTAGTGTTATGGTTACGGTTAGGGTTAGGGTTAGGGTTAGGGTTAGGATTAGGGTTAAGGTTAGGGTTAGGATTAGGTTTAGGGTTAGAGTTAGGGTTAGGGTTAGGGTTAGGGTTAGGGTTAGGATTAGGGTTAGTGTTAGGGTTAGGGTAAGGGTTAGGGGTTAGGGTTAGGGTTATGGTTATTGTTAGGTTTAGGGTTTAGGGTTTAGTTTTTAGGGTTTAAGGTTTAGGGTTTAGGATTGTTTAAGATTTAGAGTGGTTTAGGTTAAGGGTTTTGGGTTTAGAGTTTAGGATTGTTTAAGGTTTAGGGTTGTTTAGGGTATAGTGTTTAGGGTTAAAAGTTTAGGGTTATTTAGGGTTTAGTGTTTAGGGTTTAGGGTTTTTTAAGGTTTAGTGTTTAAGGTTTAGGTTTTAGGATTGTTTTGGGTTTAGTGTTTAGTGTTGTTTAGGGTATAGTGTTAATGGTTTAGGGTTTAGGGTTATTTAGGGTTTAGTGTTTAAAGTTTAGGGTATAGGGTTTTAGGGTTTAGTGTTTAGGGTTGTTTATGGTTTAGTGATTAGGGTTGTTTAGGGTTGTTTAGAGGTTAGTGTTTAGGGTTATTCAGGGTTTATGATTTAGGGTTGTTCAGGGTTTAGGATTTATGGTTGTTCAGGGTTTAGGATTTAGGGATTAAGGTTAAGGGGTTAGGGTTAGGTTTAGGGTTAGGGTTAGGGTTAGGGTTAGGGTTAGGGTTAGGGCTAAGGTTAGGGTTAGGGTTAGGGTTATGGTTAGTGTTAGGATTAGGGTTAGGGTTAGGGTCAGGGTAAGGTTTAGGGTTAGGGTTAGGGTTAGGGTTAGATTTAAGGTCAGGTTTAGGTTTATTGTTAGATTTAGGGTTTAGGGTTTAAGGTTTATGGTTTAGGATTGTTTAAGGTTTAGGGTGGATTAGGTTTAGGGTTTAGAATTTAGTGTTATGGTTACGTTTAGTGTTAGGGTTAGGGTTAGGGTTAGGTTAGGGTTAGGGTTAGGGTAATGGTTAGAGTTAGGGTTAGGGTTAGGGTTAGGGTAAGGGTTAGGGGTTAGTGTTAGGGTTAGGGTTAGGGTTAGGATTAGGGTTAAGGTTAGGAGTTAGGGTTAGTGTTAGGGTTAGGGTTATTATTAGGGGGTTAGGTTTACGTTTAGGATTAGTGTTAGGGTTAGAATTAGAAATAGGGTTAGTGTTAGGATTAGGGTCAGGGTTAGGTTTAGGGTTAGGGTTAGGGTTAGGGTCAGGGAGGGTTTAGGGTTAGGGTTAGGGTTAGGGTTAGATTTAGGGTTAGGTTTATGTTTATTGTTAGATTTAGGATTTAGGGTCTAAGGTTTATGGTTTAGGATTGTTTAAGGTTTAGGGTTGATTAGGTTTAGGGTTTAGAGTTTAGTGTTATGGTTACGGTTAGGGTTAGGGTTAGGGTTAGGATTAGGGTTAAGGTTAGGGTTAGGATTAGGTTTAGAGTTAGGGTTAGGGTTAGGGTTAGGGTTAGGGTTAGGGTTAGGGTTAGGGTTAAGGTTAGGATTAGGGTTAGGGTTAGGGTTAGGGTAAGGGTTAGGTGTTAGGGTTAGGGTTATGGTTATTTTTAGGTTTAGGGTTTAGGGTTTAGTGTTTAGGGTTTAAGGTTTAGGGTTTAGGATTGTTTAAGATTTAGGGTGGTTTAGGTTAAGGGTTTAGGGTTTAGACTTTAGGATTGTTTAAGGTTTAGGGTTCTTTAGGGTATAGTGTTTAGGGTTAAAAGTTTAGGGTTGTTTAGGCTTTAGTGTTTAGGGTTTAGGGTTGTTTAAGTTTTAGTGTTTAAGGTTTAGGTTTTAGGGTTGTTTTAGGTTAATGTTTAGTGTTGTTTAGGGTATAGTGTTAATGGTTTAGGGTTTAGGGTTATTTAGGGTTTAGTGTTTAAAGTTTAGGGTATAGGGTTGTTTAGGGTTTAGTGTTTAGGGTTGTTTATGGTTTAGTGATTAGGGTTGTTTAGGGTTGTTTAGAGGTTAGTGTTTAGGGTTATTCAGGATTTATGATTTAGGGTTGTTCAGGGTTTAGGATTTATGGTTGTTCAAGGTTTAGGATTTAGGGATTAAGGTTAAGGGGTTAGGGTTAGGTTTAGGGTTAGGGTTAGGGTTAGGGTTAGGGTTAGGGTTAGGGTTAAGTTTAGGGTTAGGGTTAGATTTAAGGTCAGGTTTAGGTTTATTGTTAGATTTAGGGTTTAGGGTTTAAGGTTTATGGTTTAGGATTGTTTAAGGTTTAGGGTGGATTAGGTTTACGGTTTAGAGTTTAGTGTTATGGTTATGGTTAGTGTTAGGGTTAGGGTTAGGGTTAGGGTTAGGGTTAGGGTTAGGATAATGGTTAGGGTTAGGGTTAGGGTTAGGTTTAGGGTTAGGGTTTTGGGTTAGGGTTTGTGTTAGGGTTAGGGTTATTATTAGGGGGTTAGGTTTAAGTTTAGGATTAGTGTTAGGGTTAGAATTAGAAATAGGGATAGTGTAAGGATTAGGGTCAGGGTTAGGTTTAGGGTTAGGGTTAGGGTTAGGGTTAGGTTTAGGGTTAGGGTCAGGGAGGGTTTAGGGTTAGGGTTAGGGTTAGGGTTAGATTTAGGGTTAGGTTTAGGTTTATTGTTAGATTTAGGATTTAGGGTCTAAGGTTTATGGTTTAGGATTGTTTAAGTTTTATGGTGGATTAGGTTTAGGGTTTAGAGTTTAGTGTTATGGTTACGGTTAGGGTTAGGGTTAGGGTTAGGGTTAGGGTTAGGATTAGGGTTAAGGTTAGGGTTAGGATTAGGTTTAGGGTTAGAGTTAGGGTTAGGGTTAGGGTTAGGGTTAGGATTAGGGTTAGGGTTAGGGTTAGGGTAAGGGTTAGGGGTTAGGGTTAGGGTTATGGTTATTGTTAGGTTTAGGATTTAGGGTTTAGTGTTTAGGGTTTAAGGTTTAGGGTTTAGGATTGTTTAAGATTTAGAGTGGTTTAGGTTAAGGGTTTAGGGTTTAGAGTTTAGGATAGTTTAAGGTTTAGGGTTGTTTAGGGTATAGTGTTTAGGGTTAAAAGTTTAGGGTTATTTAGGGTTTAGTGTTTAGGGTTTAGGGTTGTTTAAGGTTTAGTGTTTAAGCTTTAGGTTTTAGGGTTGTTTTGGGTTTAGTGTTTAGTGTTGTTTAGGGTATAGTGTTAATGTTTTAGGGTTTAGGGTTATTTAGGGTTTAGTGTTTAAAGTTTAGGGTATAGGGTTTTAGGGTTTAGTGTTTAGTGTTGTTTATGGTTTAGTGATTAGGGTTGTTTAGGGTTGTTTAGAGGTTAGTGTTTAGGGTTATTCAGGGTTTATGATTTAGGGTTGTTCAGGGTTTAGGATTTATGGTTGTTCAGGGTTTAGGATTTAGGGATTAAGGTTAAGGGGTTAGGGTAAGGGTTAGGGTTAGGGTTAGCATTAGGGTTAGAGTTAGGGTTAGAGTTAGGGTTATGGGGTTATATTAGGCTTAAGGTTAGGGTTAGGGTTATGGGGTTAAGGTTAGGGTTGGGGTTAGGGTTAGGTTTAGGTTTAGGGTTAGGGTTAGGGTTAGGGTTATGGTTATTCTTAGATTTATGGTTTAAAATTTAGGGTTTATGGTTTAAGGTTTAGGTTTTGGATTGTTTAAGTTTTAGGGTGGTTTAGGTTTAGGGTACAGAATTTAGCGTTTAAGATTGTTTAATGGTTAGGGTTGTTTAGGTTTTAGCGTTTAGAGTTGTTTAGGGTTTTTTTGGGTTGTTTATAATTTAGTGTTGAGGGTTGTTCAGGATTTATGATTTAGGATATTTTAAGGTTTAGGGTTTAAGGTTGTATAGTGTTTTAGGGTTTAGGGTATAATGTTTAGGGTTAAGGGTTTAGGGTTGTTTAGGGTATAGTGTTAATGGTTTTAGGGTTTAGGCTTGTTTAGGGTTTAGTGTTTAGGGTTTAGGGTTTAGGGTTTAGGGTTTTTTAGCGTTTAGTTTTTATAGTTTAGGGTTTAGGGTGCTTTTGGAATTAGTGTTTAGGGTTTTTCGGGGTTTAGGGTTTAGGATTTAGGGTGTTAGGGTTAGTGTTAGGGTTAGGTTTAAGGTTAAGGTGAGGGTTAGGGTGAGGGTTAAGGTTAGGGTTAGGGTTAAGGTTAGTGTTAGTGTTAGAATAAGGGTTAGGGTTAGGGATAGGGTTAGGGTTAGGGTTAGGGTTAGGGTTAAGGTTAGGGTTAGGGTTAGGGTTAGGGTTAGGGGTTTGGGTTAGGGTTAGTGTTAGGGGTTAGGGGTTAGGGTTAGGGTTAGGGTTAGGGTTAGGGTTAGGTTTAGTGTTAGGGTTATTATTAGGGGTTTAGGTTTTAGTTTAGGATTAGTGTTAGGGTTAGAATTAGAAATAGGGTTAGTGTTAGGATTAGGGTCAGGGTTAGGTTTAGAAATATGGTTAGGGTTAGGGTTAAGGGTAGGGTTAGGGTTAGGGTTAGAATTAAAGTTTAGGGTTTAGTGTTAGGATTAGGGATAGTGTGAGGTTTAAGGTTAGGTTTAGGGTTAGGGTTAGGGTTAGTGTTTGGGTTATGATTAGTGTTAGGATTAGGATTAGGGTCAGGGTCAGGTTTATGTTTAGGGTTAGGGTTAGGGTTAGGGTTAGATTTAGGGTTAGGTATAGGTTTATTGTTAGATTTAGGGTTTAGGGTTTAAGGTTTATGGTTTAGGATTGTTTAAGGTTTAGGGTGGATTAGGTTTAGGGTTTAAAGTTTAGTATTATGGTTACGGTTAGGGTTAGGGTTAGGGTTAGAGTTAGGGTTAGGGTTAGGGTTAGGGTTAGTGGTTAGGGTTAGGGTTAGTGTTAGGGGTTAGGGGTTAGTGTTAGGGTTAGGGTTAGGGTTAGGGTTAGGGTTAGGGTTAGGTTTAGTGTTAGGGTTATTATTAGGGGGTTAGGTTTTAGTTAAGGATTAGTGTTAGGGTTAGAATTAGAAATAGGGTTAGTGTTAGGATTAGGGTCAGGGTTATGTTTAGGGATAGGGTTAGGGTTAGGGTTAAGGGTAAGGTTAGGGTTAGGATTAGATTTAAAGTTTAGGGTTAAGTGTGAGGATTAGGGATAGTGTGAGGTTTAGGGTAAGGTTTAGGGTTAGGGTTAGGGTTAGTGTTTGGGTTATGATTAGTTTTAGGATTAGGGTTAGTGTTAGGGTCAGGTTTAGGTTTAGGGTTAGGGTTAGGGTTAGGGTTATATTTAAGATTAGGTTTAGGTTTATTGTTAGATTTAGGGTTTAGGGTTTAAGGTTTATGGTTTAGGATTGTTTAAGGTTTAGGGTGTTTTAGGTTTAGGGTTTAGAGTTTAGTATTATGGTTACGGTTAGGGTTAGGTTTAGGGTTAGAGTTAGGGTTAGGGTTAGGGTTAGGGTTAGGGTTAGGATTAGGGTTAGTGTTAGGGTTAGGGTAAGGGTTAGGGGTTAGGGTTAGGGTTATGGTTATTGTTAGGTTTAGGGTTTAGGGTTTAGTTTTTAGGGTTTAAGGTTTAGGGTTTAGGATTGTTTAAGATTTAGAGTGGTTTAGGTTAAGGGTTTAGGGTTTAGAGTTTAGGATTGTTTAAGGTTTAGGGTTGTTTAGGGTATAGTGTTTAGGGTTAAAAGTTTAGGGTTATTTAGGGTTTAGTGTTTAGGGTTTAGGGTTTTTTAAGGTTTAGTGTTTAAGGTTTAGGTTTTAGGATTGTTTTGGGTTTAGTGTTTAGTGTTGTTTAGGGTATAGTGTTAATGGTTTAGGGTTTAGGGTTATTTAGGGTTTAGTGTTTAAAGTTTAGGGTATAGGGTTTTAGGGTTTAGTGTTTAGGGTTGTTTATGGTTTAGTGATTAGGTTTGTTTAGGGTTGTTTAGAGGTTAGTGTTTAGGGTTATTCAGGGTTTATGATTTAGGGTTGTTCAGGGTTTAGGATTTATGGTTGTTCAGGGTTTAGGATTTAGGGATTAAGGTTAAGGGGTTAGGGTTAGGTTTAGGGTTAGGGTTAGGGTTAGGGTTAGGGTTAGGGTTAGGGCTAAGGTTAGGGTTAGGGTTAGGGTTATGGTTAGTGTTAGGATTAGGGTTAGGGTTAGGGTCAGGGTAAGGTTTAGGGTTAGGGTTAGGGTTAGGGTTAGATTTAAGGTCAGGTTTAGGTTTATTGTTAGATTTAGGGTTTAGGGTTTAAGGTTTATGGTTTAGGATTGTTTAAGGTTTAGGGTGGATTAGGTTTAGGGTTTAGAATTTAGTGTTATGGTTACGTTTAGTGTTAGGGTTAGGGTTAGGGTTAGGTTAGGGTTAGGGTTAGGGTAATGGTTAGAGTTAGGGTTAGGGTTAGGGTTAGGGTAAGGGTTAGGGGTTAGTGTTAGGGTTAGGGTTAGGGTTAGGATTAGGGTTAAGGTTAGGAGTTAGGGTTAGTGTTAGGGTTAGGGTTATTATTAGGGGGTTAGGTTTACGTTTAGGATTAGTGTTAGGGTTAGAATTAGAAATAGGGTTAGTGTTAGGATTAGGGTCAGGGTTAGGTTTAGGGTTAGGGTTAGGGTTAGGGTCAGGGAGGGTTTAGGGTTAGGGTTAGGGTTAGGGTTAGATTTAGGGTTAGGTTTATGTTTATTGTTAGATTTAGGATTTAGGGTCTAAGGTTTATGGTTTAGGATTGTTTAAGGTTTAGGGTTGATTAGGTTTAGGGTTTAGAGTTTAGTGTTATGGTTACGGTTAGGGTTAGGGTTAGGGTTAGGATTAGGGTTAAGGTTAGGGTTAGGATTAGGTTTAGAGTTAGGGTTAGGGTTAGGGTTAGGGTTAGGGTTAGGGTTAGGGTTAAGGTTAGGATTAGGGTTAGGGTTAGGGTTAGGGTAAGGGTTAGGTGTTAGGGTTAGGGTTATGGTTATTTTTAGGTTTAGGGTTTAGGGTTTAGTGTTTAGGGTTTAAGGTTTAGGGTTTAGGATTGTTTAAGATTTAGGGTGGTTTAGGTTAAGGGTTTAGGGTTTAGACTTTAGGATTGTTTAAGGTTTAGGGTTCTTTAGGGTATAGTGTTTAGGGTTAAAAGTTTAGGGTTGTTTAGGCTTTAGTGTTTAGGGTTTAGGGTTGTTTAAGTTTTAGTGTTTAAGGTTTAGGTTTTAGGGTTGTTTTGGGTTAATGTTTAGTGTTGTTTAGGGTATAGTGTTAATGGTTTAGGGTTTAGGGTTATTTAGGGTTTAGTGTTTAAAGTTTAGGGTATAGGGTTGTTTAGGGTTTAGTGTTTAGGGTTGTTTATGGTTTAGTGATTAGGGTTGTTTAGGGTTGTTTAGAGGTTAGTGTTTAGGGTTATTCAGGATTTATGATTTAGGGTTGTTCAGGGTTTAGGATTTATGGTTGTTCAAGGTTTAGGATTTAGGGATTAAGGTTAAGGGGTTAGGGTTAGGTTTAGGGTTAGGGTTAGGGTTAGGGTTAGGGTTAGGGTTAGGGTTAAGTTTAGGGTTAGGGTTAGATTTAAGGTCAGGTTTAGGTTTATTGTTAGATTTAGGGTTTAGGGTTTAAGGTTTATGGTTTAGGATTGTTTAAGGTTTAGGGTGGATTAGGTTTACGGTTTAGAGTTTAGTGTTATGGTTATGGTTAGTGTTAGGGTTAGGGTTAGGGTTAGGGTTAGGGTTAGGGTTAGGATAATGGTTAGGGTTAGGGTTAGGGTTAGGTTTAGGGTTAGGGTTTTGGGTTAGGGTTAGTGTTAGGGTTAGGGTTATTATTAGGGGGTTAGGTTTAAGTTTAGGATTAGTGTTAGGGTTAGAATTAGAAATAGGGATAGTGTAAGGATTAGGGTCAGGGTTAGGTTTAGGGTTAGGGTTAGGGTTAGGGTTAGGTTTAGGGTTAGGGTCAGGGAGGGTTTAGGGTTAGGGTTAGGGTTAGGGTTAGATTTAGGGTTAGGTTTAGGTTTATTGTTAGATTTAGGATTTAGGGTCTAAGGTTTATGGTTTAGGATTGTTTAAGTTTTATGGTGGATTAGGTTTAGGGTTTAGAGTTTAGTGTTATGGTTACGGTTAGGGTTAGGGTTAGGGTTAGGGTTAGGGTTAGGATTAGGGTTAAGGTTAGGGTTAGGATTAGGTTTAGGGTTAGAGTTAGGGTTAGGGTTAGGGTTAGGGTTAGGATTAGGGTTAGGGTTAGGGTTAGGGTAAGGGTTAGGGGTTAGGGTTAGGGTTATGGTTATTGTTAGGTTTAGGATTTAGGGTTTAGTGTTTAGGGTTTAAGGTTTAGGGTTTAGGATTGTTTAAGATTTAGAGTGGTTTAGGTTAAGGGTTTAGGGTTTAGAGTTTAGGATAGTTTAAGGTTTAGGGTTGTTTAGGGTATAGTGTTTAGGGTTAAAAGTTTAGGGTTATTTAGGGTTTAGTGTTTAGGGTTTAGGGTTGTTTAAGGTTTAGTGTTTAAGCTTTAGGTTTTAGGGTTGTTTTGGGTTTAGTGTTTAGTGTTTTTTAGGGTATAGTGTTAATGTTTTAGGGTTTAGGGTTATTTAGGGTTTAGTGTTTAAAGTTTAGGGTATAGGGTTTTAGGGTTTAGTGTTTAGTGTTGTTTATGGTTTAGTGATTAGGGTTGTTTAGGGTTGTTTAGAGGTTAGTGTTTAGGGTTATTCAGGGTTTATGATTTAGGGTTGTTCAGGGTTTAGGATTTATGGTTGTTCAGGGTTTAGGATTTAGGGATTAAGGTTAAGGGGTTAGGGTAAGGGTTAGGGTTAGGGTTAGCATTAGGGTTAGAGTTAGGGTTAGAGTTAGGGTTATGGGGTTATATTAGGCTTAAGGTTAGGGATAGGGTTATGGGGTTAAGGTTAGGGTTGGGGTTAGGGTTAGGTTTAGGTTTAGGGTTAGGGTTAGGGTTATGGTTATTCTTAGATTTATGGTTTAAAATTTAGGGTTTATGGTTTAAGGTTTAGGTTTTGGATTGTTTAAGTTTTAGGGTGGTTTAGGTTTAGGGTACAGAATTTAGCGTTTAAGATTGTTTAATGGTTAGGGTTGTTTAGGTTTTAGCGTTTAGAGTTGTTTAGGGTTTTTTTGGGTTGTTTATAATTTAGTGTTGAGGGTTGTTCAGGATTTATGATTTAGGATATTTTAAGGTTTAGGGTTTAAGGTTGTATAGTGTTTTAGGGTTTAGGGTATAATGTTTAGGGTTAAGGGTTTAGGGTTGTTTAGGGTATAGTGTTAATGGTTTTAGGGTTTAGGCTTGTTTAGGGTTTAGTGTTTAGGGTTTAGGGTTTAGGGTTTAGGGTTTTTTAGCGTTTAGTTTTTATAGTTTAGGGTTTAGGGTGCTTTTGGAATTAGTGTTTAGGGTTTTTCGGGGTTTAGGGTTTAGGATTTAGGGTGTTAGGGTTAGTGTTAGGGTTAGGTTTAAGGTTAAGGTGAGGGTTAGGGTGAGGGTTAAGGTTAGGGTTAGGGTTAAGGTTAGTGTTAGTGTTAGAATAAGGGTTAGGGTTAGGGATAGGGTTAGGGTTAGGGTTAGGGTTAGGGTTAAGGTTAGGGTTAGGGTTAGGGTTAGGGTTAGGGGTTTGGGTTAGGGTTAGTGTTAGGGGTTAGGGGTTAGGGTTAGGGTTAGGGTTAGGGTTAGGGTTAGGTTTAGTGTTAGGGTTATTATTAGGGGTTTAGGTTTTAGTTTAGGATTAGTGTTAGGGTTAGAATTAGAAATAGGGTTAGTGTTAGGATTAGGGTCAGGGTTAGGTTTAGAAATATGGTTAGGGTTAGGGTTAAGGGTAGGGTTAGGGTTAGGGTTAGAATTAAAGTTTAGGGTTTAGTGTTAGGATTAGGGATAGTGTGAGGTTTAAGGTTAGGTTTAGGGTTAGGGTTAGGGTTAGTGTTTGGGTTATGATTAGTGTTAGGATTAGGATTAGGGTCAGGGTCAGGTTTATGTTTAGGGTTAGGGTTAGGGTTA
>NC_137978.1:3017500-3027500 GCF_963924665.1 Micromys minutus
GTTAAGGTTAGGGTTAGGGTTAAGGTTAGTGTTAGTGTTAGGGTAAGGGTTAGGGTTAGGGATAGGGTTAGGGTTAGGGTTAGGGTTAGGGTTAAGGTTAGGGTTAGGGTTAGGGTTAGGGTTAGGGGTTAGTGTTAGGGTTAGTGTTAGGGGTTATGGGTTAGTGTTAGGGTTAGGGTTAGGGTTAGGGTTAGGGTTAGGTTTAGTGTTAGGGTTATTATTAGGGGGTTAGGTTTTAGTTTAGGATTAGTGTTAGGGTTAGAATTAGAAATAGGGTTAGTGTTAGGATTAGGGTCAGGGTTAGGTTTAGGGATATGGTTAGGGTTAGGGTTAAGGGTAGAGTTAGGGTTAGGGTTAGATTTAAAGTTCAGGGTTTAGTGTTAGGATTAGGGATAGTGTGAGGTTTAGGGTTAGGTTTAGAGTTAGGGTTAGGTTTAGTGTTTGGGTTATGATTAGTGTTATTATTAGGGTTACGGTTAGGGTCAGGTTTAGGTTTAGGGTTAGGGATAGGGTTAGGGTTAGATTTAGGGTTAGGTTTAGGTTTATTGTTAGATTTAGGGTTTAGGATTTAAGGTTTAAGGTTTAGGATTGTTTAAGGTTTAGGGTAGATTAGGTTTAGGGTTTAGACTTTAGTATTATGGTTACGGTTAGGGTTAGGGTTAGGGTTAGAGTTAGGGTTAGGGTTAGGGTTAGGTTTAGGGTTAGGGTTAAGGTTAGGGTTAATGTTAGGGTTAGGGTTAGGGTAAAAGTTAGGGGGTTAGTGTTAGGGTTAGGGTTAGGGTTAGGGTTAGGGTTAGGGTTAGGTTAGGGTTAGGGTTAGGGTTAGGGTTAGGGGTTAGTGTTAGTGTTAGGGTTAGGGTTATTATTAGGGGGTTAGGTTTAAGGTTACGATTAGTGTTAGGGTTAGAATTAGAAATAGGGTTAGTGTTAGGATTAGGGTCAGGATTAGGTTCAGGGTTAGGGTTAGGGTTAGGGTTAGGGTTAGGGTCAGGGAGGGTTTAGGTTTAGGATTAGGGTTAGGGTTAGATTTAGGGTTAGGTTTAGGTTTATTGTTAGATTTAGGATTTAGGGTCTAAGGTTTATGGTTTAGGATTGTTTAAGGTTTAGGGTGGATTAGGTTTAGGGTTTAGAGTTTAGTGTTATGGTTACGGTTAGGGTTAGGGTTAGGGTTAGGGTTAGGGTTAGGGTTAGGGTTAGGGTTAGGGTTAGGGTTAGGGTAATGGTCAGGGTTAGGGTTAGGGTTAGGGTAAGGGTTAGGGGTTAGTGTTAGGGTTAGGGTTAGGGTTAGGGTTAGGGTTAGGGTTAGGTTTAGGGTTATGGTTATTCTTAGATTTATGGTTTAAAATTTAGGGTTTATGGTTTAAGGTTTAGGGTTTAGGATTGTTTAAGTTTTAGGGTGGTTCATGTTTAGGGTATAGGGTTTAGCGTTTAAGATTGTTTAATGTTTAGGGTTGTTTAGGTTTAGTGTTTAGAGTTGTTTAGGGTTTTTTAGGGTTGTTTATGATTTAGTGTTTAGGGTTGTTCAGGATTTATGATTTAGGATATTTTAAGGTTTAGGGTTTAAGGTTGTATAGTGTTTTAGGGTTTAGGGTATAATGTTTAGTGTTAAGGGTTTAGGGTTGTTTAGGGTATAGTGTTAATGGTTTTAGGGTTTAGGCTTGTTTACGGTTTAGTGTTTAGGGTTTAGGGTTTAGGGTTTTTTAGCGTTTAGTGTTTATAGTTTAGGGTTTAGGGTGCTTTTGGAATTAGTGTTTAGGGTTTTTCGGGGTTTAGGGCTTAGGATTTAGGGAGTAAGGGTTAGTGTTAGGGTTAGGTTTAGGGTTAAGGTGAGGGTTAGGGTGAGGGTTAAGGTTAGGGTTAGGGTTAATGTTAGTGTTAGTGTTAGAATAAGGGTTAGGGTTAGGGATAGGTTTATGGTTAGGGTTAGGGTTAGGGTTAAGTTTAGGGTTAGGGTTAGGGTTAGGGTTAGGGGTTTGGGTTAGGGTTAGTGTTAGGGGTTAGGGGTTAGTGTTAGGGTTAGGGTTAGGGTTAGGGTTAGGGTTAGGTTTAGTGTTAGGGTTATTATTAGGGTGTTAGGTTTTAGTTTAGGATGAGTGTTAGGGTTAGAATTAGAAATAGGGTTAGTGTTAGGATGAGGGTCAGGGTTAGGTTTAGAAATATGGTTAGGGTTAGGGTTAAGGGTACGGTTAAAGTTAGGGTTAGAATTAAAGTTTAGGGTTTAGTGTTAGGATTAGGGATAGTGTGAGGTTTAGGGTTACGTTTAGGGTTAGGTTTAGGGTTAGTGTTTGGGTTATGATTAGTGTTAGGATTAGGATTAGGGTTAGGGTAAGGTTTATGTTTAGGGTTAGGGTTAGGGTTAGGGTTAGGGTTAGATTTAGGGTTAGGTTTAGGTTTATTGTTAGATTTAGGGTTTAGGGTTTAAGGTTTATGGTTTAGGATTGTTTAAGTTTAAGGGTGGATTAGGTTTAGGGTTTAGAGTTTAGTATTATGGTTACGGTTATGGTTAGGGTTAGGGTTAGAGTTAGGGTTAGGGTTAGGGTTAGGGTTAGGGTTAAGGTTAGGGTTAGTGTTAGGGTTAGGGTTATGGTTAGTGTTAGGATTAGGGTTAGGGTTAGGGTCAGGGTTAGGTTTAGGGTTAGGGATAGGGTTTGGGTTAGATATAGGGTTAGGTTTAGGTTTATTGTTAGATTTAGGGTTTAGGGTTTAAGGTTTATGGTTTAGGATTGTTTAAAGTTTAGGGTGGATTAGGTTTAGGGTTTAGAGTTTAGTGTTATGGTTACGGTTAGGGTTAGAGTTAGGGATGGAGTTAGGTTTAGGGTTAGGGTTATGGTAAGGGTTAGGTTTAGGGTTAGGGTTAGGGTTAGGGTAAAAGTTAGGGGGTTAGTGTTAGGGTTTGTGTTAGGGTTAGGGTTAGGGTTAGGGTTAGGGTTAGGTTAGGGTTAGGGTTAGGGTTAGGGTTAGGGTTAGGGTTAGGTTAGGGTTAGGGTTAGGGTTAGGGTTAGGGTTAGGTTTAAGGGTTAGGGTTAGTGAAAGGGTTAGGGTTATAATTAGGGGGTTAGGTTTAAGTTTATGATTAGTGTTAGGGTTAGAATTAGAAATAGGGTTAGTGTTAGGATTAGGGTCAGGGTTAGGTTTAGGGTTAGGGTTAGGGTTAGGGTCAGGCAGGGTTTAGGGTTAGGGTTAGGGTTAGGGTTAGATTTAGGGTTAGGTTTAGGTTTATTGTTAGATTTAGGATTTAGGGTCTAAGGTTTATGGTTTAGGATTGTTTAAGGTTTAGGGTGGATTAGGTTTAGGGTTTAGAGTTTAGTGTTATGGTTACGGTTAGGGTTAGGGTTAGGGTTAGGATTAGGGTTAAGATTAGGGTTAGGATTAGGTTTAGGGTTAGGGATAGGGTTAGCGTTAGGGTTAGGGTTAGGGTTAGGGTTAGGGTTAGGATTAGGTTTAGGGTTAGGGTTACGGTTAGGGTTAGGGTTAGGGTTAGGATTAGGGTTAAGGTTAGGGTTATGTTTAGGTTTAGGGTTAGGGTTAGGGTTAGAGTTAGGGTTAGGTTTAGGATTAGGGTTAGGGTTAGGTTTAGGGTAAGGGTTAGGGGTTAGGGTTAGGGTTATGGTTATTGTTAGGTTTAGGGTTTAGAGTTTAGTGTTTACGGTTTAAGGTTTAGGGTTTAGGATTGTTTATGATTTAGGGTGGTTTAGGTTAAGGGTTTAGGGTTTAGAGTTTAGGATTGTTTAAGGTTTAGGTTTGTTTAAGGTATAGTGTTTAGGGTTAAAAGTTTAGGGTTGTTTAGGGTTTAGTGATTAGGGTTTAGGGTTGTTTAAGGTTTAGTGTTTAAGGTTTAGGTTTTAGGGTTGTTTTGGGTTTAGTGTTTAGTGTTGTTTAGGGTATAGTGTTAGTGGTTTAGGGTTTAGGGTTATTTAGGGTTTAGTGTTTAAGGTTTAAGGTATAGGGTTGTTTAGGGTTTAGTGTTTAGGGTTGTTTATGGTTTAGTGATTAGGGTTGTTTAGGGTTGTTTAGAGGTTAGTGTTTAGGGTTATTCAGGGTTTATGATTTAGGGTTGTTCAGGGTTTAGGATTTATGGTTGTTCAGGGTTTAGGATTTAGGGATTAAGGTTAAGGGGTTAGGGTTAGGGTTAGGGTTAGGGTTAGCATTAGGGTTAGAGTTAGGGTTAGAGTTAGGGTTATGGGGTTATGTTAGGCTTAAGGTTAGGGTTAGGGTTATGGGGTTAAGGTTAGGGTTGGGGTTAGGGTTAGGTTAGGTTTAGGGTTAGGGTTAGGGTTATGGTTATTCTTAGATTTATTGTTTAAAATTTAGGGTTTATGGTTTAAGGTTTAGGATTTAGGATTGTTTAAGTTTTAGGGTGGTTTAGGTTTAGGGTATAGAATTTAGCGTTTCAGATTGTTTAATGCTTAGGGTTGTTTAGGTTTTAGCGTTTAGAGTTGTTTAGGGTTTTTTAGGGTTGTTTATGATTTTGTGTAGGGTTGTTCAGGATTTATGATTTAGGATATTTTAAGGTTTAGGGTTTAAGGTTGTATAGTGTTTTAGGGTTTAGGGTATAATGTTTAGTGTTGAGGGTTTAGGGTTGTTTAGGGTATAGTGTTAATGGTTTTAGGGTTTAGGCTTGTTTAGGGTTTAGTGTTTAGGGTTTAGTGTTTAGGGTTTTTTAGTGTTTAGTGTTTATAGTTTAGGGTTTAGGGTGCTTTTGGAATTAGTGTTTAGGGTTTTTCGGGGTTTAGGGTTTAGGATTTAGGGTGTTAGGGTTAGTGTTAGGGTTAGGTTTAGGGTTAAGGTGAAGGTTAGGGTGAGGGTTAAGGTTAGGGTTAGGGTTAAGGTTAGTGTTAGTGTTAGGGTAAGGGTTAGGGTTAGGGATAGGGTTAGGGTTAGGGTTAGGGTTAGGGTTAAGGTTAGGGTTAGGGTTACGGTTAGGGTTAGGGTTAGGGTTAGGGTTAGGGTTAGGGTTAGGGGTTAGGGTTAGGGTTAGTGTTAGGGGTTAGGGGTTAGTGTTAGGGTTACGGTTAGGGTTAGGATTAGGGTTAGGTTTAGTGTTAGGGTTATTATTAGGGGGTTAGGTTTTAGTTAAGGATTAGTGTTAGGGTTAGATTTAGAAATAGGGTTAGTGTTAGGATTAGGGTCAGTGTTAGGTTTAGAAATAGGGTTAGGGTTAGGGTTAAGGGTAGGGTTAGGGTTAGGATTAGATTTAAAGTTTAGGGTTTAGTGTTAGGATTAGGAATAGTGTGAGGTTTAGGGTTAGGTTTAGGGTTAGGGTTAGGGTTAGTGTTTGGGTTATGATTAGTGTTAGGATTAGGGTTAGGGTTAGGGTCAGGTTTAGGTTTAGGGTTAGGGTTAGAATTAGGGTTAGATTTAGGGTTAGGTTTAGGTTTATTGTTAGATTTAGGGTTTAGGGTCTACGGTTTATGGTTTAGGATTGTTTAAGTTTTAGGGTGGTTTAGGTTTAGGGTTTAGAGGTTAGTGTTATGGTTACGGTTAGGGTTAGGGTTAGGGTTAGGGTTAGGATTAGGGTTAAGGTTAGGGTTAGGGTTAGGTTTAGGGTTAGGGTTAGGGTTAGGGTTAGGGTTAGGGTTACGGTTAGGGTTAGGGTTAGGGTTAGGTTTAGGGTTAGGGTTAAAGTTAGGGTTAGGGTAAGGTTTAGGGGTTAGTGTTAAGGTTAGGGTTAAGGTTAGGGTTAGGGTTAAGGTTAGGGTTAGGGTTAGGGTTAGTGTTAAGGTTAGGGTTAAGGTTAGGGTTAGGGTAAGGTTAGGGTTAGGGTTAGGGTTAGGGTTAGGGGTTAGGGTTAGGGTTAGTGTTAGGGGTTAGGGGTTAGGGTTAGGGTTAGGGTTAGGGTTAGGGGTTAGGGTTAGGGTTAGTGTTAGGGGTTAGGGGTTAGTGTTAGGGTTACGGTTAGGGTTAGGATTAGGGTTAGGTTTAGTGTTAGGGTTATTATTAGGGGGTTAGGTTTTAGTTAAGGATTAGTGTTAGGGTTAGATTTAGAAATAGGGTTAGTGTTAGGATTAGGGTCAGTGTTAGGTTTAGAAATAGGGTTAGGGTTAGGGTTAAGGGTAGGGTTAGGGTTAGGATTAGATTTAAAGTTTAGGGTTTAGTGTTAGGATTAGGAATAGTGTGAGGTTTAGGGTTAGGTTTAGGGTTAGGGTTAGGGTTAGTGTTTGGGTTATGATTAGTGTTAGGATTAGGGTTAGGGTTAGGGTCAGGTTTAGGTTTAGGGTTAGGGTTAGAATTAGGGTTAGATTTAGGGTTAGGTTTAGGTTTATTGTTAGATTTAGGGTTTAGGGTTTAAGGTTTATGGTTTAGGATTGTTTAAGGTTTAGGGTGGATTAGGTTTAGGGTTTAAAGTTTAGTATTATGGTTACGGTTAGGGTTAGGGTTAGGGTTAGAGTTAGGTTTAGGGTTATTGTTAGGGTTAGGGTTAGGGTTAAGGTTAGGGTTAGTGTTAGGTTTAGGGTTATGGTTAGTGTTAGGATTAGGGTTAGGGTTAGGGTCAGGGTTAGGTTTAGGGTTAGGGATAGGGTTAGTTTTAGATTTAGGGTTAGGTTTAGGTTTATTGTTAGATTTAGGGTTTAGGGTTTAAGGTTTATGGTTTAGGATTGTTTAAGGTTTAGGGTAGATTAGGTTTAGGGTTTAGAGTTTAGTGTTATGGTTACGGTGAGGGTTAGGGTTAGGGATTGGGTTAGGGTTAGGGTTAGGGTTATGGTAAGGGTTAGGGTTAGGGTTAGGGTTAGGGTAAAAGTTAGGGGGTTAGTATTAGGGTTTGGGTTAGGGTTAGGGTTAGGGTTAGGGTAGGGTTAGGGTTAGGGTTAGGGTTAGGTTTAGGGTTAGTGTTAGGGTTAGGGTTATTATTAGGGGGTTAGGTTTAAGTTTAGGATCAGTGTTAGGGTTAGAATTAGAAATAGGTTTAGTGTTAGGATTAGGGTCAGGGTTAGGTTTAGGGTTAGGGTTAGGGTTAGGGTTAGGGTTAGGGTCAGGGAGGGTTTAGGGTTAGGGTTAGATTTAGGGTTAGGTTTAGGTTTATTGTTAGATTTATGGTTTAGGGTCTACGGTTTATGGTTTAGGATTTTTAAAGGTTTAGGGTGGATTAGGTTTAGGGTTTAGAGTTTAGTGTTATGGTTACGGTTAGGGTTAGGGTTAGGGTTAGGGTTAGGATTAGTGTTAAGGTTAGGGTTAGTGTTAGGTTACGGTTAGGGTTAGGGTTAGGGTTAGGGTAAGGGTTAGGGGTTAGGGTTATTGTTAGGGTTAAGGTTAGGGTTAGGGTTAAGGTTAGTGTTAGGGTTAGGGTTAGGGTTAGGGTTAGGGTTAGGGTTAGGTTTAGGGTAAGGTTAGGGTTAGGGTTAGGGTTAGGGTTAGGGGTTAGTGTTAGGGTTAGGGTTAGGGGTTAGGGGTTAGGGTTAAGGTTAGGGTTAGTGTTAGGGTTATGGTTAGGGTTAGGGTGAGGGTTAGGGTTAGGGTTATGTGGTTATGTTAGGCTTAATGTTAGGGTTAGGGTTATGGGGTTAAGGTTAGGGTTGCGGTTAGGGTTAGGTTTAGGTTTAGGGTTAGGGTTAGGGTTATGGTTATTCTTAGATTTATGGTTTAAAATTTAGGGTTTATGGTTTAAGGTTTACTGTTTAGGATTGTTTAAGTTTTAGGGTGGTTTAGGTTTAGGGTATTGGGTTTAGCGTTTAAGATTGTTTAATGTTTAGGGTTGATTATGTTTTAGCGTTTAGAGTTGATTATGTTTTTTTAGGGTTGTTTATGATTTAGTGTTTAGGGTTGTTCAGGATTTATGATTTAGGATATTTTAAGGTTTAGGGTTTAAGGTTGTATAGTGTTTTAGGGTTTAGGCTATAATGTTTAGGGTTAAGGGTTTAGGGTTGTTTAGGGTATAGTGTTAATGGTTTTAGGGTTTAGGCTTGTTTAGGGTTTAGTGTTTAGGGTTTAGGGTTCAGGGTTTTTTAGCGTTTAGTGTTTAGAGTTTAGGGTTTAGGGTGCTTTTGGAATTAGTGCTTAGAGTTTTTCTGGGTTTAGGGTTTAGGATTTAGGGTGTTAGGGTTAGTGTTAGGGTTAAGTTTAGGGTTAGGGTGAGGGTTAGGGTGAGGGTTAGGGTGAGGGTTAAGGTTAGGGTTAGGGTTAAGTTTAGTGTTAGTGTTAGGGTAAGGGTTAGGGTTAGGGATAGGGTTAGGGTTAGGGTTAGGGTTAGGGTTAGGGTTAGTGTTAGGGTTAGGTTAGGGTTAGGGTTAGGGTTAGGGGTTAGGGTCAGGGTTAGTGTTAGGGGTTAGGGGTTAGGGTTAGGGTTAGGGCTAGGGTTATGGTTAGTGTTAGGATTAGGGTTAGGGTTAGGGTCAGGGTTAGGTTTAGGGTTAGGGTTAGGGTTAGGGTTAGATTAAGGGATATGTTTATGTTTATTGTTAGATTTAGGGTTGAGGATTTAAGGTTTATGGTTTAGGATTGTTTAAGGTTTAGGGTGGATTAGGTTTAGGGTTTAGAGTTTAGTATTATGGTTACGGTTAGGGTTAGGGTTAGGGTTAGGGTTAGGGTTAGGGTTAGGGTTAGGTTTAGGGTTAGGGTTAGGTTTAAGGTTAGTGTTAGGCCTAGGGTTAGGGTTATGGTTAGTGTTAGGATTAGGGTTAGGTTTAGGGTCAGGGTTAGGTTTAGGGTTAGGGTTAGGGTTAGGGTTAGATTTAGGGTCAGTTTTAGGTTTATTGTTAGATTTAGGGTTTAGGGTTTAAGGTTTATGGTTTAGGATTGTTTAATGTTTAGGGTGGATTAGGTTTAGGGTTTAGAGTTTAGTGTTATGGTTACAGTTAGTGTTAGGGTTTGGGTTAGGGTTAGGGTTAGGGTTAGGGTAATGGTCAGGGTTAGGGTTAGGGTTAGGGTAAGGGTTAGGGGTTAGTGTTAGGGTTAGGGTAAGGGTTAGGGTTAGCGTTAGGTTAGGGTTAGGGTTAGGGTTAGGGTTAGGGGTTAGGTTTAGTGTTAGGGTTAGGGTTATTATTAGGGGGTTAGGTTTAAGTTTAGGATTAGTGTTAGGGTTAGAATTAGAAATAGGGTTAGTGTTAGGATTAGGGTCAGGGTTAGGTTTAGGGTTAGGGTTAGGGTTAGGGTTAGGGTCAGGGAGGCTTTAGGGTTAGGGTTAGGGTTAGGGTTAGATTTAGGGTTAGGTTTAGGTTTATTGTTAGATTTAGGATTTCGGGTCTAAGGTTTATGGTTTAGGATTGTTTAAGGTTTAGGATGGATTAGGTTTAGGGTTTAAAGTTTAGTGTTATTTTTACGGTTAGGGTTAGGGTTAGGTTTAGGTTTAGGATTAGGGTTAAGGTTAGGGTTAGGATTAGGTTTAGGGTTAGGGTTAGGGTTAGGGTTAGGGTTAGGGTTAGGGTTAGGGTTAGGTATAGGGTTAGGATTAGGGTTAGGGTTAGGGTTAGAGTAAGGGTTAGGGGTTAGGTTTAGGGTTATGGTTATTGTTAGGTTTACGGTTTAGGGTTTAGTGTTTAGGGTTTAAGGTTTAGGGTTTAGGATTGTTTAAGATTTAGGGTGGTTTAGGTTAAGGGTTTAGGGTTTAGAGTTTAGGATTGTTTAAGGTTTAGGGTTGTTTAGGGTATAGTGTTTAGGGTTAAAAGTTTAGGGTTGTTTAGGGTTTAGTGTTTAGGGTTTAGGGTTTTTTAAGGTTTAGTGTTTAAGGTTTAGGTTTTAGGGTTGTTTTGGGTTTAGTGTTTAGTGTTGTTTATGGTATAGTGTTAATGGTTTAGGGTTTAGGGTTATTTAGGTTTTAGTGTTTAAGGTTTAAGGTATAGGGTTGTTTAGGGTTTAGTGTTTAGGGTTGTTTATGGTTTAGTGATTAGGGTTGTTTAGGGTTGTTTAGAGGTTAGTGTTTAGGGTTATTCAGGGTTTATGATTTAGGGTTGTTCAGGGTTTAGGATTTATGGTTGTTCAGGGTTTAGGATTTAGGGATTAAGGTTAAGGGGTTAGGGTTAGGGTTAGGGTTAGGGTTAGCATTAGGGTTAGAGTTAGGGTTAGAGTT
>NC_137978.1:3032500-3060000 GCF_963924665.1 Micromys minutus
TTAGGGTTGTTTAGGGTTGTTTAGAGGTTAGTGTTTAGGGTTATTCAGGGTTTATGATTTAGGGTTGTTCAGGGTTTAGGATTTATGGTTGTTCAGGGTTTAGGATTTAGGGATTAAGGTTAAGGGGTTAGGGTTAGGGTTAGGGTTAGCATTAGGGTTATAGTTAGGGTTAGAGTTAGGGTTATGGGGTTATGTTAGGCTTAAGGTTAGGGTTAGGGTTTTGGGGTTAAGGTTAGGGTTGGGGTTAGGGTTAGGTTTAGGTTTAGGGTTAGGGTTAGGGTTAGGGTTATTCTTAGATTTAATGTTTAAATTTTAGGGTTTAATCTTTAAGGTTTAGGGTTTAGGATTGTTTAAGTTTTAGGGTGGTTTAGGTTTAGGGTATAGGGTTTAGCGTTTAAGATTCTTTAATGTTTAGCGTTGTTTAGGTTTTAGCGTTTAGAGTTGTTTAGGGTTTTTTAGGGTTGTTTATGATTTAATGTTTAGGGTTGTTCAGGATTTATGATTTAGGATATTTTAAGGTTTAGGGTTTAAGGTTGTATAGTGTTTTATGGTTTAGGGTATATTGTTTAGGGTTAAGGGTTTAGGGTTGTTTAGGATATAGTGTTAATGGTTTTAGGGTTTAGGCTTGTTTAGTGTTTAGTGTTTAGGGTTTAGGGTTTAGGGTTTTTTTAGCGTTTAGTGTTTACAGTTTAGGGTTTAGGGTGCTTTTGGAATTAGTGTTTAGGGTTTTTCGGGGTTTAGGGTTTTGGATTTAGGGTGTTAGTGTTAGTGTTAGGGTTAGGTTTAGGGTTAAGGTTAGGGTTAGGGTGAGGGTTAAGGTTAGGGTTAGGGTTAAGGTTAGTGTTAGTGTTAGGGTAAGGGTTAGGGTTAGGGATAGGGTTAGGGTTAGGGTTAGGGTTAGGGTTAAGTTTAGGGTTAGGGTTAGGGTTCGGGTTAGGGGTTAGGGTTAGGGTTAGTGTTAGGGGTTAGGGGTTAGTGTTAGGGTTAGGGTTAGGGTTAGGGTTAGGGTTAGGGTTAGGTTTAGTGTTAGGGTTATTATTAGGGGGTTAGGTTTTAATTCAGGATTAGTGTTAGGGTTAGAATTAGAAATAGGGTTAGTGTTAGGATTAGAGTCAGGGTTAGGTTTAGGAATATGGTTAGGGTTAGTGTTAAGGGTAGAGTTAGGGTTAGGGTTAGATTTAAAGTTTAGGGTTTAGTGTTAGGATTAGGGATAGTGTGAGGTTTAGGGTTAGGTTTAGGGTTAGGGTTAGGGTTAGTGTTTGGGTTATGATTAGTGTTATTATTAGGGTTAGGGTTAGGGTCAGGTTTAGGTTTAGGGTTAGGGTTAGGGTCAGATTTAGGGTTAGGTTTAGGTTTATTGTTAGATTTAGGGTTTAGGGTTTAAGGTTTAAGGTTTAGGATTGTTTAAGGTTTAGGGTAGATTAGGTTTAAGGTTTAGAGTTTAGTATTATGGTTACGGTTAGTGTTAGGGTTAGGGTTAGAGTTAGGGTTAGGGTTAGGGTTAGGGTTAGGGTTAGGGTTAAGGTTAGGGTTAATGTTAGGGTTAGAGTTATGGTTAGTGTTAGGATTAGGGTTAGGTTTAGGGTCAGGGTTAGGTTTAGGGTTAGGGATAGTGTTAGGGTTAGATTTAGGGTTAGGTTTAGGTTTATTGTTAGATTTAGGGTTTAGGGTTTAAGGTTTATGGTTTAGGATTGTTTAAGGTTTAGGGTGGATTAGGTTTAGGGTTTAGAGTTTAGTGTTATGGTTACGGTTAGGGTTAGGGTTAGGGATGGTGTTAGGGTTAGGGTTAGGGTTATGGTAAGGGTTAGGGTTAGGGTTAGGATTAGGGTTATGGTAAAAGTTAGGGGGTTAGTGTTAGGGTTTGTGTTAGGGTTAGGGTTAGGGTTATGGTTAGGTTAGGGTTAGGGTTAGGGTTAGGGTTAGGGTTAGGGGTTAGGGTTAGTGTTAGGGTTAGGGTTATTATTAGGGGGTTAGGTTTAAGTTTAGGATTAGTGTTAGGGTAAGAATTAGAAATAGGGTTAGTCTTAGGATTAGGGTCAGGGTTAGGTTTAGAGTTAGGGTTAGGGTTAGGGTTAGGGTTAAAGTCAGGGAGGGTTTAGGGTTAGGGTTAGGGTTAGGGTTAGATTTAGGGTTAGGTTTAGGTTTATTGTTAGATTTAGGATTTAGGGTCTAAGGTTTATGGTTTAGGATTTTTTAAGGTTTAGGGTGGATTAGCTTTAGGCTTTAGAGTTTAGTGTTATGGTTACAGTTAGGTTTAGGGTTAGGGTTAGGGTTAGGATTAGGGTTAAGGTTAGGGTTAGGATTAGGTTTAGGGTTAGGGTTAGGGTTAGGGTTAGGGTTAGGGTTAGGGTTAGGATTAGGGTTAGGGTTAGGGTAAGGGTTAGGGGTTAGGGTTAGGGTTATGGTTATTGTTAGGTTTAGGGTTTAAGGTTTAGTGTTTAGGGTTTAAGGTTTAGGGTTTAGGATTGTTTAAGATTTAGGGTGGTTTAGGTTAAGGGTTTAGCGTTTAGAGTTTAGGATTGTTTAAGGTTTAGGGTTGTTTAGGGTATAGAGTTTAGGGTTAAAAGTTTAGGGTTTTTTAGGGTTTAGTGTTTAGGGTTTAGGGTTGTTTAAGGTTTAGTGTTTAAGGTTTAGGTTTTAGGGTTGTTTGGGGTTGAGTGTTTAGTGTTCTTTAGGGTATAGTGTTAATGGTTTAGGGTTTAGAGTTATTTAGGGTTTAGTGTTTAAGGTTTAGTGAATAGGGTTGTTTAGGGTTTAGTGTTTAGGGTTGTTTATGGTTTACTGATTAGGGTTGTTTAGGGTTGTTTAGAGGTTAGTGTTTAGGGTTATTCAGGGTTTATGATTTAGGTTGTTCAGGGTTTAGGATTTATGGTTGTTCAGGGTTTAGAATTTAGGGATTAAGGTTAAGGGGTTAGGGTTAGGGTTAGGGTTAGGGTTAGGGTTAGCATTAGGGTTAGAGTTAGGGTTAGAGTTAGGGTTAGAGTTAGGGTTATGGGGTTATGTTAGGCTTAAGGTTAGGGTTAGGGTTATGGGGTTAAGGTTAGGTTTGAGGTTAGGGTTAGGTTTAGGTTTAGGATTAGGGTTAGGGTTATGGTTATTCTTAGATTTATGGTTTAAAATTTAGGGTTTATGGTTTAAGGTTTAGGGTTTAGGATTGTTTAAGTTTTAGGGTGGTTTATATTTAGGGTACAAAATTTAGCGTTTAAGATTGTTTAATGGTTAGGGTTGTTTAGGTTTTAGCGTTTAGAGTTGTTTAGGGTTTTTTAGGGTTGTTTATAATTTAGTGTTTAGGGTTGTTCATTATTTATGATTTAGGATATTTTAAGGTTTAGGGTTTAAGGTTGTATAGTGTTTTAGGGTTTAGGGTATAATGTTTAGGGTTAAGGGTTTAGGGTTGTTTAGGGTATAGTGTTAATGGTTTTAGGGTTTAGGCTTGTATAGGGTTTAGTGTTTAGGGTTTAGGGTTTAGGGTTTTTTAGCGTTTAGTGTTTATAGTTTAGGGTTTAGGGTGCTTTTGGAATTAGTGTTTAGGATTTTTCGGGGTTTAGGGTTTAGGATTTAGGGTGTTAGGGTTAGTGTTAGGGTTAGGTTTAGGGTTAAGGTGAGGGTTAGGGTGAGGGTTAAGGTTAGGGTTAGGGTTAAGGTTAGTGTTAGTGTTAGAATAAGGGTAAGGGTTAGGGATAGGGTTAGGGTTAGGGTTAAGGTTTGGGTTAATGTTAGGGTTAGGGTTAGGGTTAAGGTTAGGGGTTTGGGTTAGGGTTAGTGTTAGGGGTTAGGGGTTATTGTTAGGGTTAGGATTAGGGTTAGGGTTAGGGTTAGGTTTAGTTTTAGGGTTATTATTAGGGGGTTCGGTTTTAGTTTAGGATTAGTGTTAGGGTTTGAATTAGAAATAGGGTTAGTGTTAGGATTAGGGTCAGGATAAGGTTTAGAAATATGGTTAGGGTTAGGGTTAAGGGTAGGTTAGGGTTAGGGTTAGAATTAAGGTTTAGGGTTAATTGTTAAGATTAGGGATAGGGTGAGGTTTAGGGTTAGGTTTAGGGTTAGGGTTAGGGTTAGTGTTTGGGTTATGATTAGTGTTAGGATTAGGATTAGGGTTAGGGTCATGTTTATGTTTAGGGTTAGGGTTAGGGTTAGGGTTAGATTTAGGGTTAGGTTTAGGTTTATTGTTAGATTTAGGGTTTAGGGTTTAAGGTTTATGGTTTAGGATTGTTTAAGTTTAAGGGTGGATTAGGTTTAGGGTTTAGAGTTTAGTATTATGGTTACGGTTAGGGTTAGGGTTAGGGTTAGAGTTAGGGTTAGGGTTAAGGTTAGGGTTAGGGTTAAGGTTAGGGTTAGTGTTAGGGTTAGGGTTATGGTTAGTGTTAGGATTAGGGTTAGGGTTAGGGTCAGGGTTAGGTTTAGTGTTAGGGATAGGGTTAGGGTTAGATTTAGGGTTAGGTTTAGGTTTATTGTTAGATTTAGGGTTTAGTATTTAAGGTTTATGGTTTAGGATTGTTTAAGGTTTAGGGTGGATTAGGTTTAGGGTTTAGAGTTTAGTGTTATGGTTACGGTTAGGGTTAGGGTTAAAGATGGGGTTAGGGTTAGGTTTAGGGTTATGGTAAGGGTTAGGTTTAGGTTTAGGGTTAGGGTTAGGGTAAAAGTTAGGGGGTTAGTGTTAGGGTTAGTGTTAGGGTTAGGGTTAGGGTTAGGGTTAGGTTAGGGTTCGTGTTAGGTTTAGGGTTAGGGTTAGGGTTAGAGTTAGGTTAGGGTTAGGGTTAGGGTTAGGGTTAGGGTTAGGGGTTAGGGTTAGTGAAAGGGTTAGGGTTATTATTAGGGGGTTAGGTTTAAGTTTAGGATTAGTGTTAGGGTTTGAATTAGAAATAGGGTTAATGTTAGGATTAGGGTCAGGGTTAGGTTTAGGGTTAGGGTTAGAGTTAGGGTTAGGGTCAGGGAGGGTTTAGGGTTAGGGTTAGGGTTAGGGTTAGATTTAGGTTTAGGTTTAGGTTTATTGTTAGATTTAGGATTTAGGGTCTAAGGTTTATGGTTTAGGATTGTTTAAGGTTTAGGGTGGATTAGGTTTAGGGTTTAGAGTTTAGTGTTATGGTTACGGTTAGGGTTAGGGTTAGGGTTAGGGTTAGGATTAGGGTTAAGGTTAGGGTTAGGATTAGGTTTAGGGTTAGGGTTAGGGTTAGGGTTAGGGTTAGGGTTAGGGTTAGGATTAGGGTTAGGGTTAGGGTTAGGGTAAGGGTTAGGGGTTAGGGTTAGGGTTATGGTTATTGTTAGGTTTAGGGTTTAGGGTTTAGTGTTTAGGGTTTAAGGTTTAGGGTTTAGGATTGTTTAAGATTTAGGGTGGTTTAGGTTAAGGGTTTAGGGTTTAGAGTTTAGGATTGTTTAAGGTTTAGTGTTGTTTAGGGTATAGTGTTTAGGGTTAAATGTTTAGGGTTGTTTAGGGTTTAGTGTTTAGGGTTTAGTGTTGTTTAAGGTTTAGTGTTTAAGGTTTAGGTTTTAGGGTTGTTTTGGGTTTAGTGTTTAGTGTTGTTTAGGGTATAGTGCTAATGGTTTAGGGTTTAGGGTTATTTAGGGTTTAGTGTTTAAGGTTTAGGGTATAGGGTTGTTTAGGGTTTAGTGTTTAGGGTTGTTTATGGTTTAGTGATTAGGGTTATTTAGGGTAGTTTAGAGGTTAGTGTTTAGGGTTATTCAGGGTTTATGATTTAGGGTTGTTCAGGGTTTAGGATTTATGGTTGTTCAGGGTTTAGGATTTAGGGATAAAGGTTAAGGGGTTAGGGTTAGGGTTAGGGTTAGGGTTAGGGTTAGGGTTAGGGTTAGGGTTAGGGTTAGGGTTAAGGTTAGGGTTAGGGTTAGGGTTAGGGTTATGGTTAGTGTTAGGATTAGGGTTAGTGTTAGGGTCAGGGTTAGGTTTAGGGTTAGGGTTAGGGTTAGGGTTAGATTTAGGGTCAGGTTTAGGTTTATTGTTAGATTTAGGGTTTAGGGTTTAGGTTTATGGTTTAGGATTGTTTAAGGTTTAGGGTGGATTAGGTTTAGGGTTTAGAGTTTAGTGTTATGGTTACGGTTAGTGTTAGGGTTAGGGTTAGGGTTAGGGTTAGGGTTAGGGTAATGGTTAGGGTGAGGGTTAGGGTTAGGGTAAGGGTTAATGGTTAGTGTTAGGGTTAGGATTAGGGTTAGGGTTAGGGTTAGGTTAGGGTTAGTTTTAGGGTTAGGGTTAGGGGTTAGGGTTAGTGTTAGGGTTAAGGTTATTATTAGGGGGTTAGGTTTAAGTTTAGGATTAGTGTTAGGGTTAGAATTAGAAATAGGGTTAGTGTTAGGATTAGGGTCAGGGTTAGGTTTAGGGTTAGGGTTAGGGTTAGGGTGAGGGTTAGGGTCAGGGAGGGTTTAGGGTTAGGGTTAGGGTTAGGGTAAGATTTAGGGTTAGGTTTAGGTTTATTGTTAGATTTAGGATTTAGGGTCTAAGGTTTATGGTTTAGGATTGTTTAAGGTTTAGGGTGGATTAGGTTTAGGGTTTAGAGTTTAGTGTTATGGTTACGGTTAGGGTTAGGGTTAGGGTTAGGATTAGGGTTAAGGTTAGGGTTAGGATTAGGTTTAGGTTTAGGGTTAGGGTTAGGGTTAGGGTTAGGGTTAGGGTTAGGGTTAGGGTTAGGATTAGGGTTAGGGTTAGAGTTAGGGTAAGGGTTAGGGGTTAGGGTTAGGGTTATGGTTATTGTTAGGTTTAGGGTTTAGGGTTTAGTGTTTAGGGTTTAAGGTTTAGGGTTTAGGATTGTTTAAGATTTAGGGTGGTTTAGGTTAAGGGTTTAGGGTTTAGAGTTTAGGATTGTTTAAGGTTTAGGGTTGTTTAGGGTATAGTTTTTAGGGTTAAAAGTTTAAGGTTGTTTTGGGTTTAGTGTTTAGGGTTTAAGGTTGTTTAAGGTTTAGTGTTTATGGTTTAGGTTTTAGGGTTGTTTTGGGTTTAGTGTTTAGTGTTGTTTAGGGTATAGTGTTAATGGTTTATGGTTTAGAGTTATTTAGGGTTTAGTGTTTAAGGTTTAGGGAATAGGGTTGTTTAGGATTTAGTGTTTAGGGTTGTTTATGGTTTAGTGATTAGGGTTGTTTAGGGTTGTTTAGAGGTTAGTGTTTAGGGTTATTCAGGGTTTATGATTTAGGGTTGTTCAGGGTTTAGGATTTATGGTTGTTCAGGGTTTAGGATTTAGGGCTTAATTTAAGGGGTTAGGGTTAGGGTTAGGGTTAGGGTTAGCATTAGGGTTATAGTTAGGGTTAGAGTTAGGGTTATGGGGTTATGTTAGGCTTAAGGTTAGGGTTAGGGTTATGGGGTTAAGGTTAGGGTTGTGGTTAGGGTTAGGTTTAGGTTTAGGGTTAGGGTTAGGGTTATGGTTATTCTTAGATTTAAGGTTTAAATTTTAGGGTTTATGGTTTAAGGTTTAGGGTTTAGGATTGTTTAAGTTTTAGGGTGGTTTAGGTTTAGGGTATAGGGTTTAGCGTTTAAGATTCTTTAATGTTTAGGGTTGTTTAGGTTTTAGCGTTTAGAGTTGTTTAGGGTTTTTTAGGGTTGTTTATGATTTAGTGTTTAGGGTTGTTCAGGATTTATGATTTAGGATATTTTAAGGTTTAGGGTTTAAGGTTGTATAGTGTTTTAGGGTTTAGGGTATATTGTTTAGGGTTAAGAGTTTAGGGTTGTTTAGGGTATAGTGTTAATGGTTTTAGGGTTTAGGCTTGTTTAGTGTTTAGTGTTTAGGGTTTAGGGTTTAGGGTTTTTTAGCGTTTAGTGTTTACAGTTTAGGGTTTAGGGCGCTTTTGGAATTAGTGTTTAGGGTTTTTCGGGGTTTAGTGTTTAGGATTTAGGGTGTTAGTGTTAGTGTTAGAGTTAGGTTTAGGGTTAAGGTGAAGGTTAGGGTGAGGGTTAAGGTTAGGGTTAGGGTTAAGGTTAGTGTTAGTGTTAGAGTAAGGGTTAGGGTTAGGGATAGGGTTAGGGTTAGGGTTAGGGTTAGGGTTAAGTTTAGGGTTAGGGTTAGGGTTAGGGTTAGGGGTTAGGGTTAGGGTTAGTGTTAGGGGTTAGGGGTTAGTGTTAGGGTTAGGGTTAGGGTTAGGGTTAGGTTAGTGTTATTATTAGGGGGTTAGGTATTAGTTCAGGATTAGTGTTCGGGTTAGAATTAGAAATAGGGTTAGTGTTAGGATTAGGGTCAGGGTTAGGTTTAGGGATATGGTTTGGGTTAGGGTTAAGGGTAGGGTTAGTGTTAGGGTTAGATTTAAAGTTTAGGGTTTAGTGTTAGGAATAGGGATAGTGTGAGGTTTAGGGTTAGGTTTAGGGTTAGGGTTAGGGTTAGTGTTTGGGTTATGATTAGTGTTATTATTAGGGTTAGGGTTAGGGTCAGGTTTAGGTTTAGGGTTAGGGTTAGGGTTAGGGTCAGATTTAGGGTTAGGTTTAGGTTTATTGTTAGATTTAGGGTTTAGGGTTTAAGGTTTAAGATTTAGGATTGTTTAAGGTTTAGGGTAGATTAGGTTTAGGGTTTAGAGTTTAGTATTATGGTTACGGTTAGTGTTAGGGTTAGGGTTAGAGTTAGGTTTAGGGTTTGGGTTAGGGTTAGGGTTAGGGTTAGGGTTAAGGTTAGGGTTAATGTTAGGGTTAGAGTTATGGTTAGTGTTAGGATTAGGGTTAGGTTTAGGGTCAGGGTTAGGTTTAGGGTTAGGGATAGGGTTAGGGTTAGATTTAGGGTTAGGTTTAGGTTTATTGTTAGATTAAGATTTAGGGTCTAAGGTTTATGGTTTAGGATTGTTTAAGGTTTAGGGTAGATTAGGTTTAGGGTTTAGAGTTTAGTGTTATGGTTACAGTTAGGGTTAGGGTTAGGGATGGGGTTAGGGTTAGGGTTAGGGTTATGGTAAGGGTTAGGGTTAGGGTTAGGGTTAGGGTTATGGTAAAAGTTAGGGGGTTAGTGTTAGGGTTTGGGTTAGGGTTAGGGTTAGGGTTAGGGTTAGGTTAGGGTTAGGGTTAGGGTTAGGGTTAGGGTTAGGTTTAGGGGTTAGGTTTAGTGTTAGGGTTAGGGTTAGGGCTAGGGTTAGGTTAGGGTTAGGGTTAGGGTTAGAGTTAGGGTTAGAGTTAGGGTTAGAGTTAGGGTTATGGGGTTATGTTAGGCTTAAGGTTAGGGTTAGGGTTATGGGGCTAAGGTTAGGGTTGGGGTGAGGGTTAGGTTTAGGTTCAGGGTTAGGGTTAGGGTTATGGTTATTCTTAGATTTATGGTTGAAAATTTAGGGCTTATGGTTTAAGGTTTAGTCTTTAGGATTTTTTAAGTTTTAGTGTGGTTTAGGTTTAGGGTATAGAATTTAGCGTTTAAGATTGTTTAATGGTTAGGGTTGTTTAGGTTTTAGCGTTTAGAGTTGTTTAGGGTTTTTTAGGGTTGTTTATAATTTAGTGTTTAGGGTTGTTCAGGATTTATGATTTAGGATATTTTAAGGTTTAGGGTTTAAGGTTGTATAGTGTTTTAGGGTTTAGTGTATAATGTTTAGGGTTAAGGGTTAAGGGTTGTTTAGGGTATAGTGTTAATGGTTTTAGGGTTTAGGCTTGTTTAGGGTTTAGTGTTTAGGGTTTAGTGTTTAGGGTTTTTTAGCGTTTAGTGTTTATAGTTTAGGGTTTAGGGTGCTTTTGGAATTAGTGTTTAGGGTTTTTCGGGGTTTAGGGTTTAGGATTTAGGGTGTTAGGGTTAGTGTTAGGGTTAGGTTTAGGGTTAAGGTGAGGGTTAGGGTGAGGGTTAAGGTTAGGGTTAGGGTTAAGGTTAGTGTTAGTGTTAGGGTAAGGGTTAGGGTTAGGGATAGGGTTAGGGTTAGGTTTAGGGTTAGGGTTAGGGTTAGGGTTAGGGTTAGGGGTTAGGGTTAGGTTTAGTGTTAGGGGTTATGGGTTATAGTTAGGGTTAGGGTTAGGGTTAGGGTTAGGGTTAGGTTTAGTGTAGGGTTATTATTAGGGGGTTAGGTTTTAGTTTAGGATTAGTGTTAGGGTTAGAATTAGAAATAGGGTTAGTGTTAGGATTAGGGTCAGGGTTAGGTTTAGGGATAGGGTTAGGGTTAGGGTTAAGGGTAGGGTTAGGGTTAGGGTTAGATTTAAAGTTTAGGGTTTAGTGTTAGGATTAGGGATAGTGTGAGGTTTAGGGTTAGGTTTAGGGTTAGGGTTAGGGTTAGTGTTTGGGTTATGATTAGTGTTAGGATTAGGGTTAGGGTTAGGGTCAGGTTTAGGTTTAGGGTTAGGGTTAGGGTTAGGGTTATATTTAGGGTTAGGTTTAGGTTTATTGTTAGATTTAGGGTTTAGGGTTTAAGGTTTATGGTTTAGGATTGTTTAAGGTTTAGGGTGGATTAGGTTTAGGGTTTAGAGTTTAGTATTATGGTTACGGTTAGGGTTAGGGTTAGGGTTAGAGACAGGGTTAGGGTTAGGGTTAGGGTTAGGGTTAAGGTTAGGGTTAGTGTTAGGGTTAGGGTTATGGTTAGTGTTAGGATTAGGGTTAGGGTTAGGGTCAGGGTTATGTTTAGGGTTAGATATAGGGTTAGGGTTTGATTTAGGGTTAGGTTTAGGTTTATTGTTAGATTTAGGGTTTAGGGTTTAAGGTTTATGGTTTAGGATTGTTTAAGGTTTAGGGTGGATTAGGTTTAGGGCTTAGAGTTTAGTGTTATGGTTACGGTTAGGGTTAGGGTTAGGGTTGGGGTTATGGTTAGGGTTAGGGTTATGGTAAGGGTTAGGGTTAGGGTTAGGGTTAGGGTAAAAGTTAGGGGGTTAGTGTTAGGGTTTGGGTTAGGGTTAGGGTTAGGTTTAGGGTTAGTGTTAGTTTAGGGTTATGGTTAGGGTTAGGGTTAGGGGTTAGGTTTAGTGTTATGGTTAGGGTTATTATTAGGGGGTTAGGTTTAAATTTAGGATTAGTGTTAGGGTTAGAATTAGAAATAGGGTTAGTGTTAGGATTAGTGTCAGGGTTTGGTTTAGGGTTAGGGTTAGGGTTAGGGTTAGGGTTAGGGTTAGGGTTAGGGTTAGGGTTACGGTTAGGGTTAGGGTTAGGGTTAGGTTTAGGTTTAGGGTTAGGTTTAGGGTTAGGGTAAGGGTTAGTGGTTAGGGTTAAGGTTAGGGTTAAGGTTAGGGTTAGGGTTAAGGTTAGGGTTAGGGTTAGGGTTAGGGTTAGGGTTAGGGTTAGGGTAAGGTTAGGGTTAGGGTTAGGGTTAGGGTTAGGGGTTAGGGTTAGGGTTAGTGTTAGGGGTTAGGGGTTAGGGTTAGGTTTATGGTTAGGGTTAGGGTTAGGGTTAGGGTTAGGGTTAGGGTTAGGGTTAGGGTGATGGTTAGGGTTAGGGTTATGTGGTTATGTTAGGCTTAAGGTTAGGGTTAGGGTTATGGGGTTAAGGTTAGGGTTGGGGTTAGGGTTAGGTTTAGGTTTAGGGTAAGGGTTAGGGTTATGGTTATTCTTAGATTTATGGTTTAAAATTTAGGGTTTATGGTTTAAGGTTTAGGGTTTAGGATTGTTTAAGTTTTAGGGTGGTTTAGGTTTAGGGTATAGGGTTTAGCGTTTAAGATAGTTTAATGTTTAGGGTTGTTTATGTTTTAGCGTTTAGAGTTGTTTAGGTTTTTTTAGGGTTTTTTATGATTTAGTGTTTAAGGTTGTTCAGGATTTATGATTTAGGATATTTTAAGGTTTAGGGTTTAAGGTTGTATAGTGTTTTAGGGTTTAGGCTATAATGTTTAGGGTTAAGAGTTTAGGGTTGTTTAGGGTATAGTGTTAATGGTTTTAGGGTTTAGGCTTGTTTAGGGTTTAGTGTTTAGGGTTTAGGGTTTAGGGTTTTTTAGCGTTTAGTGTTGAGAGTTTAGGGGTTAGGGTGCTTTTGGAATTATTGTTTAGGGTTTTTCTGGGTTTAGGGTTTAGGATTTAGGGTTTTAGGGTTAGGTTTAGGGTTAGGGTGATGGTTAGGGTGAGGGTTAAGGTTAGGGTTAGGGTTAAGGTTAGTGTTAGTGTTAGGATAAGGGTTAGGGTTAGGGATAGGGTTAGGGTTAGGGTTAGGGTTAGGGTTAGGGTTAGGGTTAGGGTTAGGGTTAGGGTTAGGGTTAGGGTTAGGGTTAGGGTTAGAGTTTAGGGTTAGGGTTAGTGTTAGGGGTTAGGGATAGTGTTAGGGTTAGGGTTAGGGTTAGGGTTAGGGTTAGGGTTAGGGATAGGGTAGGTGTGAGGTTTAGGGTTACGGTTATGTTTAGGGTTAGGGTTAGTCTTTGTTTGGGTTATGGTTATTGTTAGGATTAGGCTTTGGTTTATGGTCAGGGGAAGGTTTAGGTTTACGTTTAGGGTTAGTGTTAGATTTAGGGTTAGGTTTAGGTTTATTGTTAGATTTAGGGTTTTGGGTTTAAGGTTTATGGTTTAGGATTGTTTAAGGTTTAGGGTGGATTAGGTTTAGGGTTTAGAGTTTAGTCTTATGGTTACGGTTAGGGTTAGGGTTAGCGTTAGGGTTAGGGTTAGGGTTAGGGTTAGGGTTAGGTTTAGGGTTAGGGTTAGGGTTAGGGTTAGGGTTAGGGTTAGAGTTAGTGTTAGGGTTAGGGATAGAGTTACGGTTAGGGTTAGGGTTAGAGTTACGGTTAGGGTTAGGGTTAGGGTTAAGGTTAGGGTTGGGGGGGTTAGGGTTAGGGTTAGGTTTAGGGTTAGGGTTATTATTAGGGAGTTAGGTTTAAATTTAGGATTAGTGTTAGGGTTACAATTAGAAATAGGGTTAGTGTTAGGATTAGGGTAAGGGTTAGGTTTAGGGATAGGGTTAGGGTTAGGGTTAGGGTTAGGGGTAGGGTTAGGGTTAGGGTTAGATTTAAAGTTTAAGGTTTTGTGTTAGGATTAGGGTTAGTGTGAGGTTTAGGGTTAGGGTTAGGTTTAGGGTTAGGGTTAGGGTTAGTGTTTGGGTTAAGGTTAGTGTTAGGATTAGGTTTAGGTTTAGGGTTAGGGTTAGGGTTAGATTTAGGGTTAGGGTTAGGTTTATTGTTAGATTTATTGTTTAGGGTTTAAGGTTTGTCGTTTAGGATTGTTTAAGGTTTAGGGTGGATTAGGTTTAGGGTTTATAGTTTAGTGTTATGGTTACGGTTATGGTTAGGGTTAGGTTTAGGGTTAGGGTTTGGGTTAGGGTTAGGGTTAGGTTTAGGGTTAGGGTTATGGTTAGGGTTAAGGTTAGGGTTAGGCTTAGGGTTAGGGTAAGGGTTATGATTATGTTTATTGTTAGGTTTAGGGTTAAAGTTAGGGTTAAGGTTCGGTTTATGGTTAGGGTTAGGTTTATGGTTAGGCTTAAGGTTAGGGTTAGGTTTAGGGTTAGGGTTACGGTTAGGGTTAGGTTTAGGGTTAGGGTTCGGGTTAGGGTTAGGGTTAGGTTTATTGTTAGGTTTAGGGTTTAGTGTTTAGGGACTAAGGTTTTGGGTTTAGGATTGTTTAAGGTTTAGGGTAGATTAGGTTTAGGGTTTAGAGTTTAGTGTTAAGGTTAGGGTTAGGTTTAGGGTTTAGGGTTTAGTGTTCGGATTAGGGTTAGGGTTAGGGTTAGGTTTAGGGTTACGTTTAGGGTCATGGATATTGTTAGGTTTAGGGTTTAGGGTTTAGGGTAAAGGTTTAGGATGTAGGATTGTTTAAGGTTTAGGGTGGATTATTTTTAGGGTTTAGAGTTTTGTGTTTGGGATATTGTTAGGGTTAGGTTTAGGGTTTAGGGATTACTGTTAGGGTTAGGGTTAGGGTTAGGGTTAAGGTTAGTGTTAGGTTTAGGGTTAGGGTTAGGGTTAGGTTTAGGTTTATTGTTAGGATTAGGGTTAGAGTTAGGATTAGGGTTAGGGTTAGGGTTAGTGTTAGGGTCAGGTTTAGGGTTAGGGTTAGGGTTAGGATTAGGTTTAGTGTTAGTGTTAGGTTTAGGGTTAGGGTTAGGGTTAGTGTTAGGTTTAGTGTTAGGGTTACGTTTAGGGTTAGGGTTAGGGTTAGGATTAGGGTTATGGTTATGGTAATTGTTAGGTTTAGGGTTTAAGGTTTAGGGTTTAGGATTGTTTAAGGTTTATCGTAACTTAAATTTAGGGTTTACAATTTAGTGTTAGGGTTATGGTTAGTGTTAGGGTTAGGGTTAGGGTTAGGTTTAGGGTTCAGGGTTTAGGGTTTAGGATTGTTTAAGGTTTAGGGTAGATTAGGTTTAGGATTTAAAGTTTAGTTTTAGGGTTAGGGTTAGGTTTAGGGTTTAGGGTTTAGTGTTAGGATTAGGGTTAGGGTTAAAGTTAGGGTTAGGGTAAGGGTTAGGATTAGGTTTAGGGTTAGGGTTAGTGTTTGGGTTATGGTTAGTGTTAGGATTAGGTTTAGGGTTAGGGTTAGGGTTAGGGTTAGATTTAGGGTTAGGTTTAGGTTTATTGTTAGATTTAGGGTTTAGGGTTTAAGGTTTGTGGTTTAGGATTGTTTAAGGTTTAGGGTGGATTAGGTTTAGGGTTTAGAGTTTAGTGTTATGGTTACGGTTAGGGTTAGTGTTAGGTTTAGGGTTAGGGTTTGGGTTAGGGTTAGGGTTAGGTTTAGGGTTAGGGTTATGGTTAGGGTTAAGTTTGTGGTTAGGGTTAGGATTAGGGTTATGGTTAGTGTTAGGATTAGGGTTAGGGTTAAGGTCAGGGTTAGGTTTAGGGTTAGGGTTAGGGTTAGGGATAGATTTAGGATTAGGTTTAGGTTTATTGTTAGATTTAGGGTTTAGGGTTTAAGGTTTATGGTTTAGGATATTTAAGGTTTAGGGTGGATTAGGTTTAGGGTTTAGAGTTTAGTGTTATGGTTAAGGTTAAGGTTAGGGTTAGGGTTAGGTTTAGGGTTAGGGTTAGTGTTACGGTTAGGGTTAGGGTTAGGGTTACGGTTCAGGTAAGGGTTAGGGTTAGGTTTATGGTTAGGCTTAAGTTTAGGGTTAGGTTTAGGGTTAGGGTTACGGTTAGGGTTAGGTTTAGGGTTAGGGTTAGGTTTAGGGTTAGGTTTATTGTTAGGTTTAGGGTTTAGTGTTTAGGGTCTAAGGTTTTGGGTTTAGGATTGTTTAAGGTTTAGGGTAGATTAGGTTTAGGGTTTAGAGTTTAGTGTTAAGGTTAGGGTTAGGTTTAGGGTTTAGGGTTTAGTGTTCGGATTAGGGTTAGGGTTAGGGTTAGGTTTAGGGTTACGTTTAGGGTCATGGATATTGTTAGGTTTAGGGTTTAGGGTTTAGGGTAAAGGTTTAGGATTTAGGATTGTTTAAGGTTTAGGGTGGATTATTTTTAGGGTTTAGAGTTTTGTGTTTGGGATATCGTTAGGGTTAGGTTTAGGGTTTAGGGATTACTGTTAGGGTTAGGGTTAGGGTTAGGGTTAAGGTTAGTGTTAGGTTTAGGGTTAGGGTTAGGGTTAGGTTTAGGTTTATTGTTAGGATTAGGGTTAGAGTTAGAATTAAGGTTAGGGTTAGGGTTAGGGTTAGGGTCAGGTTAGGGTTAGGGTTAGGGTTAGGATTAGGTTTAGTGTTAGGGTTACGTTTAGGGTTAGGGTTAGGGTTAGGATTAGGGTTAGGGTTATGGTAATTGTTAGGTTTAGGGTTTAAGGTTTAGGGTTTAGGATTGTTTAAGGTTTATCGTAACTTAAATTTAGGGTTTAAAATTTAGTGTTAGGGTTATGGTTAGTGTTAGGGTTAGGGTTAGGGTTAGGTTTAGGGTTCAGGGTTTAGAGTTTAGGATTGTTTAAGGTTTAGGGTAGATTAGGTTTAGGATTTAAAGTTTAGTTTTAGGGTTAGGGTTAGGTTTATGGTTTAGGGTTTAGTGTTAGGATTAGGGTTAGGGTTAAAGTTAGGGTTAGGGTAAGGTTTAGGATTAGGTTTAGGGTATAGGGTTTAGCGTTTAAGATTGTTTAATGTTTAGGGTTGTTTAGGTTTTAGCGTTTAGAGTTGTTTAGGGTTTTTTAGGGTTGTTTATAATTTAGTGTTTAGGGTTGTTCAGGATTTATGATTTAGGATATTTTAAGGTTTAGGGTTTAAAGTTGTATAGTGTTTTAGGGTTTAGGGTATAATGTTTAGGGTTAAGGGTTTAGGGTTGTTTAGGGTATAGCGTTAATGGTTTTAGGGTTTAGGCTTGTTTAGGGTTTAGTGTTTAGGGTTTAGGGTTTAGGGTTTTTTAGCGTTTAGTATTTATAGTTTAGGGTTTAGGGTGCTTTTGGAATTAGTGTTTAGAGTTTTTTGGGGTTTAGGGTTTAGGATTTAGGGTGTTAGGGTTAGTGTTAGGGTTAGGTTTAGGGTTAAGGTGAGGGTTAGGGTGAGGGTTAAAGTTAGTGTTAGTGTTAGGGTAAGGGTTAGGGTTAGGGATAGGGTTAGGGTCAGGGTTAGTGTTAGGGTTATGGTTAGGGTTAGGGTTAGGGTTACGGGTTAGGTTTAGGGTTAGTGTTAGGGGTTAGGGGTTAGTGTTAGGGTTAGGGTTAGGGTTAGGTTTAGTGTTAGGGTTATTATTAGGGGGTTAGGTTTTAGTTAAGGATTAGTGTTAGGGTTAGAATTAGAAATAGGGTTAGTGTTAGGATTAGGGTCAGGGTTAGGTTTAGGGATAGGGTTAGGTTTAGGGTTAAGGTTAGGGTTAGGGTTAGGGTTAGGGTTATGGTTAGTGTTAGGATTAGGGTTAGGGTTAGGGTCAGGTTTAGGTTTAGGGTTAGGGTTAGGGTTAGGGTTAGATTTAGGGTCAGGTTTAGGTTTATTGTTAGATTTAGGGATTAGGGTTTAAGGTTTATGGTTTAGGATTGTTTAAGGTTTAGGGTGGATTAGGTTTAGGGTTTAGAGTTTAGTGTTATGGTTATGGTTAGTGTTAGGGTTAGGGTTAGGGTTAGGGTTAGGGTTAGGGTTAGGGATAGGGTAATGGTTAGGGTTAGGTTTAGGGTTAGGGTTAGGGTAAGGGTTAGGGGTTAGTGTTAGGGTTAGGGTTAGGGTTAGGGTTAGGTTAGGTTTAGGGTTAGGGTTAGGGTTAGGGTTAGGGGTTAGGGTTAGTGTTAGGGTTAGGGTTATTATTAGGGGGTTAGGTTTAAGTTTAGGATTAGTGTTAGGGTTAGAATTAGAAATAGGGTTAGTGTTAGGATTAGGGTCAGGGTTAGGTTTAGGGTTAGGGTTAGGGTTAGGGTTAGGGTCAGGGAGGGTTTAGGGTTAGGGTTAGGGTTAGGGTTAGATTTAGGGTTAGGTTTAGGTTTATTGTTAGATTTAGGATTTAGGGTCTAAGGTTTATGGTTTAGGATTGTTTAAGGTTTAGGGTGGATTAGGTTTAGGGTTTAGAGTTTAGTGTTATGGTTACGGTTAGGGTTAGGGTTAGGGTTAGGGTTAGGATTAGGGTTAAGGTTAGGGTTAGGATTAGGTTTAGGGTTAGGGTTAGGGTTAGGGTTAGGGTTAGGGTTAGGGTTAGGGTTAGGGTTAGGATTAGGGTTAGGATTAGGGTTAGGGTTAGGGTTAGGGTAAGGGTTAGGGGTTAGGTTTAGTGTTATGGTTATTGTTAGGTTTAGGGTTTAGGGTTTAGTGTTTAGGGTTTAAGGTTTAGGGTTTAGGATTGTTTAAGATTTAGGGTGGTTTAGGTTAAGGGTTTAGGGTTTAGAGTTTAGGATTGTTTAAGGTTTAGGGTTGTTTAGGGTATAGTGTTTAAAGTTAAAAGTTTAGGGTTGTTTAGGGTTTAGTGTTTAGGGTTTAGGGTTGTTTAAGGTTTAGTGTTTAAGGTTTAGGTTTTAGGGTTGTTTTGGGTTTAGTGTTTAGTGTTGTTTAGGGTATAGTGTTAATGGTTTAGGGTTTAGGGTTATTTAGGGTTTAGTGTTTAAGGTTTAGGGTATAGGGTTGTTTAGGGTTTAGTGTTTAGGGTTGTTTATGGTTTAGAGATTAGGGTTGTTTAGGGTTGTTTAGAGGTTAGTGTTTAGGGTTATTCAGGGTTTATGATTTAGGGTTGTTCAGGGTTTAGGATTTATGGTTGTTCAGGGTTTAGGATTTAGGGATTAAGGTTAAGGGGTTAAGGTTAGGGTTAGGGTTAGGGTTAGGGTTAGCATTAGGGTTAGAGTTAGGGTTAGAGCTAAGGTTATGGGGTTATGTTAGGCTTAAGGTTAGGGTTAGGGTTATGGGGTTAAGGTTAGGGTTGGGGTTAGGGTTAGGTTTAGGTTTAGGGTTAGGGTTAAGGTTAGTGTTAGTGTTAGAATAATGGTTAGGGTTAGGGATAGGGTTAGGGTTAGGGTTAGGGTTAGGGTTAAGGTTAGGGTTAGGGTTAGGGTTAGGGTTAGGGGTTAGTGTTAGGGTTAGGGTTAGGGTTAGGGTTAGGGTTAGGTTTAGTGTTAGGGTTATTATTAGGGGGTTAGGTTTTAGTTTAGGATTAGTGTTAGGGTTAGAATTAGAAATAGGGTTAGTGTTAGGATTAGGGTCAGGGTTAGGTTTAGAAATATGGTTAGGGTTAGGGTTAAGGGTAGGGTTAAAGTTAGGGTTAGAATTAAAGTTTAGGGTTTAGTGTTAGGATTAGGGATAGTGTGAGGTTTAGGGTTAGGTTTAGGGTTAGGGTTAGGGTTAGTGTTTGGGTTATGATTAGTGTTAGGATTAGGATTAGGGTTAGGGTAAGGTTTATGTTTAGGGTTAGGGTTAGGGTTAGGGTTAGATTTAGGGTTAGGTTTGGGTTTATTGTTAGATTTAGGGTTTAGGGTTTAAGGTTTATGGTTTAGGATTGTTTAAGTTTAAGGGTGGATTAGGTTTAGGGTTTAGAGTTTAGTATTATGGTTACGGTTAGGGTTATGGTTAGGGATTTAGTTAGGGTTAGGGTTAGGGTTAGGGTTAGGGTTAAGGTTAGGGTTAGTGTTAGGGTTAGGGTTATGGTTAGTGTTAGGATTAGGGTTAGGGTTAGGGTCAGGGTTAGGTTTAGGGTTAGGGATAGGGTTAGGGTTAGATTTAGGGTTAGGTTTAGGTTTATTGTTAGATTTAGGGTTTAGGGTTTAAGGTTTATGGTTTAGGATTGTTTAAGGTTTAGGGTGGATTAGGTTTAGGGTTTAGAGTTTAGTGTTATGGTTACGGTTAGGGTTAGAGTTAGGGATGGAGTTAGGGTTAGGGTTAGGGTTATGGTAAGGGTCAGGTTTAGGGTTAGGGTTAGGGTTAGGGTAAAAGTAAGGGGGTTAGTGTTAGGGTTTGTGTTAGGGTTAGGGTTAGGGTTAGGGTTAGGTTAGGGTTAGGGTTAGGGTTAGGGTTAGGGTTAGGGTTAGGGTTAGGGTTAGGTTAGGGTTAGGGTTAGGGTTAGGGTTAGGTTTAAGGGTTAGGGTTAGTGAAAGGGTTAGGGTTATTATTAGGGGGTTAGGTTTAAGTTTAGGATTAGTGTTAGGGTTAGAATTAGAAATAGGGTTAGTGTTAGGATTAGGGTCAGGGTTAGGTTTAGGGTTAGGGTTAGGGTTAGGGTCAGGGAGGGTTTAGGGTTAGGGTTAGGGTTAGGGTTAGAGTTAGGGTTAGGTTTAGGTTTATTGTTAGATTTAGGATTTAGGGTCTAAGATTTATGGTTTAGGATTGTTTAAGGTTTAGGGTGGATTAGGTTTAGGGTTTAGAGTTTAGTGTTATGGTTACGGTTAGGGTTAGGGTTAGGGTTAGGATTAGGGTTAAGGTTAGGGTTCGGATTAGGTTTAGGGTTAGGGTTAGGGATAGGGTTAGGGTTAGGGTTAGGGTTAGGATTAGGTTTAGGGTTAGGGTTAGGGTTAGGGTTAGGGTTAGGGTTAGGATTAGGGTTAAGGTTAGGGTTAGGTTTAGGTTTAGGGTTAGGGTTAGGGTTAGGATTAGGGTTAGGATTAGGGTTAGGGTTAGGGTTAGGGTAAGGGTTAGGGGTTAGGGTTAGGGTTATGGTTATTGTTAGGTTTAGGGTTTAGAGTTTAGTGTTTAGGGTTTAAGGTTTAGGGTTTAGGATTGTTTAAGATTTAGGGTGGTTTAGGTTAAGGGTTTAGGGTTTAGAGTTTAGGATTGTTTAAGGTTTAGGGTTTTTTAGGGTATAGTGTTTAGGGTTAAAAGTTTAGGGTTGTTTAGGTTTTAGTGTTTAGGGTTTAGGGTTGTTTAAGGTTTAGTGTTTAAGGTTTAGGTTTTAGGGTTGTTTTGGGTTTAGTGTTTAGTGTTTTTTAGGGTATAGTGTTAATGGTTTAGGGTTTAGGATTATTTAGGGTTTAGTGTTCAAGGTTTAAGGTATAGGGTTGTTTAGGGTTTAGTGTTTAGGGTTGTTTATGGTTTAGTGATTAGGGTTGTTTAGGGTTGTTTAGAGGTTAGTGTTTAGGGTTATTCAAGGTTTATGATTTAGGGTTGTTCAGGGTTTAGGATTTATGGTTGTTCAGGGTTTAGGATTTAGGGATTAAGGTTAAGGGGTTAGGGTTAGGGTTAGGGTTAGGGTTAGCATTAGGGTTAGAGTTAGGGTTAGAGTTAGGGTTATGGGGTATGTTAGGCTTAAGATTAGGGTTAGGGTTATGGGGTTAATGTTAGGGTTGTGGTTAGGGTTAGGTTTTGGTTTAGGGTTAGGGTTAGGCTTATGGTTATTCTTAGATTTATGGTTTAAAATTTAGGGTTTATGGTTTAAGGTTTAGGGTTTAGGATTGTTTAAGTTTTAGGGTGGTTTATGTTTAGGGTACAGAATTTATCGTTTAAGATTGTTTAATGGTTAGGGTTGTTTAGGTTTTAGCGTTTAGAGTTGTTTAGGGTTTTTTAGGGTTGTTTATAATTTAGTGTTTAGGGTTGTTCAGGATTTATGATTTAGGATATTTTAAGGTTTAGGGTTTAAGGTTGTATAGTGTTTTAGGGTTTAGGGTATAATGTTTAGGATTAAGGGTTTAGGGTTGTTTAGGGTATAGTGTTAATGGTTTTAGGGTTTTGGCTTGTTAAGGGTTTAGTGTTTAGGGTTTAGGGTTTAGGGTTTTTTAGCGTTTAGTGTTTATAGTTTAGGGTTTAGGGTGCTTTTGGAATTAGTGTTTAGGGTTTTTCGGGGTTTAGGGTTTAGGATTTAGGGTGTTAGGGTTAGTGTTAGGTTTAGGTTTAGGGTTAAGGTGAGGGTTAGGGTGAGGGTTAAGGTTAGGGTTAGGGTTAAGGTTAGTTTTAGTGTTAGGGTAAGGGTTAGGGTTAGGGATAGGGTTAGGGTTAGGGTTAAGGTTAGGGTTAGGGTTAGGGTTAGGGGTTAGGGTTAGGGTTAGTGTTAGGGGTTAGGGGTTAGTGTTAGGGTTAGGTTTAGGGTTAGGGTTAGGGTTAGTGTTAGGGTTGGGTTAGAATTAGTGTTAGGGTTAGGGGTTAGGGTTAGGGTTAGTGTTAGGGGTTAGGTGTTAGGGTTAGGGTTAGTGTTAGGGTTAGGGTTAGGGTTAGGGTTAGGTTTAGTGTTAGGGTTATTATTAGGGGGTTAGGTTTAAGTTTAGGATTAGTGTTAGGGTTAGAATTAGAAATAGGGTTAGTGTTAGGATTAGGGTCAGGGTTAGGTTTAGGGATATGGTTAGGGTTAGGGTTAAGGGTAGGGTTAGGGTTAGGGTTAGATTTAAAGTTTAGGGTTTAGTGTTAGGATTAGGGATAGTGTGAGGTTTAGGGTTAGGGTTAGGTTTAGGGTTAGGGTTAGGGTTAGTGTTTGGGTTATGGTTAGTGTTAGGATTAGGGTTAGGGTTAGGGTCACAGTTAGGTTTAGGGTTAGGGTTAGGATTAGGGTTAGATTAGGGTTAGGTTTAGGTTTATTATTAGATTTAGGGTTTAGAGTTTAAAGTTTATGGTTTAGAATTGTTTAAGGTTTAGGGTGGATTAGGTTTAGGGTTTAGAGTTTAGTATTATGGTTACGGTTAGGGTTAGGGTTAGGGTTAGGGTTAGGGTTAAGGTTAGTGTTAGGGTTATGGTTAGGGTTATGGTTAGTGTTAGGATTAGTGTTAGGGTTAGGGTCAGGGTTAGGTTTAGGGTTAGGGTTAGGGTTAGGGTTAGATTTAGGGTCAGGTTTAGGTTTATTGTTAGATTTAGGGTTTAGGGTTTAAAGTTTATGGTTTAGGATGGTTTAAGGTTTAGGGTGGATTAGGTTTATGGTTTAGAGTTTAGTGTTATGGTTACGGTTAGTGTTAGGGTTAGGGTTAGGGTTAGGGTTAGGGTTAGGGTAATGCTTAGGGTTAGGGTTAGGTTTAGGGTAAGGGTTAGGGGTTAGTGTTAGGGTTAGGGTTAGGGTTAGGGTTAGGGTTAGGGTTAGGTTAGGGTTAGTGTTAGGGTTAGGGTTAGGATTAGGGGTTAGGGTTAGTGTTAGTGTTAGGGTTATTATTAGGGGGTTAGGTTTAAGTTTAGGATTAGTGTTAGGGTTAGAATTAGAAATAGGGTTAGTGTTAAGATTAGGGTCAGGGTTAGGTTTAGGTTTAGGGTTAGGGTTAGGGTTAGGGTTAGGGTCAGGGAGGGTTTAGGATTAGGGTTAGGGTTAGGGTTAGATTTAGGGTTAGGTTTAGGTTTATTGTTAGATTTAGGATTTAGGGTCTAAGGTTTATGGTTTAGGATTGTTTAAGGTTTAGGGTGGATTAGGTTTAGGGTTTAGAGTCTAGTGTTATGGTTACGGTTAGGGTTAGGGTTAGGGTTAGGTTTAGGATTATTGTTAAGGTTAGGGTTAGGATTAGGTTTAGGGTTAGGGTTAGGGTTAGGGTTAGGGTTAGGGTTAGGGTTAGGGTTAGGGTTAGGGTTAGGGTTAAGGTTAGGGTTAGGATTAGGTTTAGGGTTAGGGTTAGGGTTAGGGTTAGGGTTAGGGTTAGGGTTAGGGTTAGGGTTAGGATTAGGGTTAGGGTTAGGGTTAGGGTAAGGGTTAGGGGTTAGGGTTAGGGTTATGGTTATTGTTAGGTTTAGGGTTTAGGGTTTAGTGTTTAGGGTTTAAGATTTAGGGTTTATGATTGTTTAAGATTTAGGTTGGTTTAGGTTAAGGGTTTAGGGTTTAGAGTTTAGGATTGTTTAAGGTTTTAGGTTTTTTAGGGTACAGTGTTTAGGGTTAAAAGTTTAGGGTTGTTTAGGGTTTAGTGTTTAGGGTTTAGGGTTGTTTAAGGTTTAGTGTTTAAGGTTTAGGTTTTAGGGTTGTTTTGGGTTTAGTGTTTAGTGTTGTTTAGGGTATAGTGTTAATAGTTTAGGGTTTAGGGTTATTTAGGGTTTAGTGTTTAAGGTTTAGGGTATAGGGTTGTTTAGGGTTTAGTGTTTAGGGTTGTTTATGGTTTAGTGATTAGGGTTGTTTAGGTTTGTTTAGAGGTTAGTGTTTAGGGTTATTCAGCGTTTATGATTTAGGGTTGTTCAGGGTTTAGGATTTATGGTTGTTCAGGGTTAAGGATTTAGGGATTAAGGTTAAGGGGTTAGGGTTAGGGTTAGGGTTAGGGTTAGGGTTAGCATTAGGGTTAGAGTTAGGGTTAGAGTTAGGGTTAGAGTTATGGTTATGGTTAGTGTTAGGATTAGGGTTAGGGTTAGGGTCAGGGTTAGGTTTAGGGTTAGGGTTAGGGTTAGGGTTAGGGTTAGGGTTAGATTTAGGGTCAGGTTTAGGTTTATTGTTAGATTTAGGTTTTAGGGTTTAAGGTTTATGGTTTAGGATTGTTTAAGGTTTAGGGTGGATTAGGTTTAGGGTTTAGAGTTTAGTGTTATGGTTACGGTTAGTGTTAGGCTTAGGGTTAGGGTTAGGGTTAGGGTAATGGTTAGGGTTAGGGTTAGGGTTAGGGTTAGGGTAAGGGTTAGGGGTTAGTGTTAAGGTTAGGGTTAGGGTTAGGGTTAGGGTTAGGTTAGGGTTAGGGTTAGGGTTAGGGTTAGGGTTAGGGTTTAGTGTTAGTGTTAGGGTTAGGGTTATTATTTGGGGGTTAGGTTTAAGTTTAGGATGAGTGTTAGGGTTAGAATTAGAAATAGGGTTAGTGTTAGGATTAGGGTCAGGGTTAGGTTTAGGGTTAGGGTTAGGGTTAGGGTGAGGGTTAGGGTCAGGGAGGGTTTAGGGTTAGGGTTAGGGTTAGGGTAAGATTTAGGGTTAGGTTTAGGTTTATTGTTAGATTTAGGATTTAGGGTCTAAGGTTTATGGTTTAAGATTGTTTAAGGTTTAGGGTGGATTAGGTTTAGGGTTTAGAGTTTAGTGTTATGGTTACGGTTAGGGTTAGGGTTAGGGTTAGGGTTAGGATTAGGGTTAAGGTTAGGGTTAGGATTAGGTTTAGGTTTAGGGTTAGGGTTAGGGTTAGGGTTAGGGTTAGGGGTAGGGTTAGGGTTAAAATTAGGATTAGGGTTAGGGTTAGGGTAAGGGTTAGGGGTTAGGGTTAGGGTTATGGTTATTGTTAGGTTTAGGGTTTAGGGTTTAGTGTTTAGGGTTTAAGGTTTAGGGTTTAGGATTGTTTAAGATTTAGGGTGGTTTAGGTTAAGGGTTTAGGGTTTAGAGTTTAGGATTGTTTAAGGTTTAGGGTTGTTTAGGGTATAGTGTTTAGGGTTAAAAGTTTAGGGTTGTTTTGGGTTTAGTTTTTAGTGTTGTTTAGGGTATAGTGTTAATGGTTTAGGGTTTAGGGTTATTTAGGGTTTAGTGTTTAAGGTTTAGGGTATAGGGTTGTTTAGGATTTAGTGTTTAGGGTTGTTTATGGTTTAGTGATTAGGGTTGTTTAGGGTTGTTTAGAGGTTAGTGTTTAGGGTTATTCAGGGTTTATGATTTAGGGTTGTTCAGGGTTTAGGATTTATGGTTGTTCAGGGTTTAGGATTTAGGGATTAAGCTTAAGGGGTTAGGGTTTGGGTTAGGGTTAGGGTTAGGGTTAGCATTATGGTTAGAGTTAGGGTTAGAGTTAGGGTTATGGGGTTATGTTAGGCTTAAGGTTAGGGTTAGGGTTATGGGGTTAAGGTTAGGGTTGGGGTTAGGGTTAGGTTTAGGTTTAGGGTTAGGTTTATGGTTATGGTTATTCTCAGATTTAAGGTTTAAATTTTAGGGTTTATGGTTTAAGATTTAGGGTTTAGGATTGTTTAAGTTTTAGGGTGGTTTAGGTTTAGGGTATAGGGTTTAGCGTTTAAGATTGTTTAATGTTTAGGGTTGTTTAGGTTTTAGCGTTTAGAGTTGTTTAGGGTTTTTTAGGGTTGTTTATGATTTAGTGTTTAGGGTTGTTCAGGATTTATGATTTAGGATATTTTAAGGTTTAGGGTTTAAGGTTGTATAGTGTTTTGGGTTTAGGGTATAATGTTTAGTGTTAAGGGTTTAGGGTTGTTTAGGGTATAGTGTTAATGGTTTTAGGGTTTAGGCTTGTTTAGTGTTTAGTGTTTAGGGTTTAGGGTTTAGGGTTTTTTTTTCGTTTAGTGTTTATAGTTTAGGGTTTAGGGTGCTTTTGGAATTAGTGTTTAGGGTTTTTCGGGGTTTAGGGTTTAGGATTTAGGGTGTTAGGGTTAGTGTTAGGGTTAGGTTTAGGGTTAAGGTGAGGTTTAGGGTGAGGGTTAAGGTTAGGGTTAGGGTTAAGGTTAGTGTTAGTGTTAGGGTAAGGGATAGGGTTAGGGATAGGTTTAGGGTTAGGGTTAGGGTTAGGGTTAAGGTTAGGGTTAGGGTTTGGGTTAGGTTTAGGGGTTAGGGTTAGGGTTAGTGTTTTGGGTTAGGGGTTAGTGTTAGGGTTAGGGTTAGGGTTAGGGTTAGGGTTAGGTTTAGTGTTATGGTTATTATTAGGGGGTTAGGTTTTAGTTTAGGATTAGTGTTAGGGTTAGAATTAGAAATAGGGTTAGTGTTAGGATTAGGGTCAGGGTTAGGTTTAGGGATATGGTTAGGGTTAGGGTTAAGGGTAGGGTTAGGGTTAGGGTTAGATTTAAAGTTTAGGGTTTAGTGTTAAGATTAGAGATAGTGTGAGGTTTAGGGTTAGGTTTAGAGTTAGGATTAGGGATAGTGTTTGGGTTATGATTAGTGTTATTATTAGGGTTAGGGTTAGTGTCAGGTTTAGGTTTAGGGTTAGGGTTAGGGTTAGGGTTAGATTTAGGGTTAGGTTTAGGTTTATTGTTAGATTTAGGGTTTAGGGTTTAAGGTTTAAGGTTTAGGATTGTTTAAGCTTTAGGGTAGAATAGGTTTAGGGTTTAGAGTTTAGTATTATGGTTACGGTTAGGGTTAGGGTTAGGGTTAGAGTTAGGGTTAGGGTTATTGTTAGGGTTAGGGTTAGGGTTAAGGTTAGGGTTAATGTTAGGGTTAGGGTTATGGTTAGTGTTAGGATTAGGGTTAGGGTTAGGGTCAGGGTTAGGTTTAGGGTTAGGGATAGGGTTAGGGTTAGATTTAGGGTTAAGTTTAGGTATATTGTTAGATTTAGAGTTTAGGGTTTAAGGTTTATGGTTTAGGATTGTTTAAGGTTTAGGGTGGATTAGGTTTACGGTTTAGAGTTTAGTGTTATGGTTACGGTTAGGGTTAGGGTTAGGGATGGGGTTAGGGTTAGGGTTAGGGTTATGGTAAGGGTTAGGGTTAGGTTTAGGGTTAGGGTTATGGTAAGGGTTAGGGTTAGGTTTAGGGTTAGGGTTATGGTAAAAGTTAGAAGGTTAGTGTTAGGGTTTGGGTTAGGGTTAGGGTTAGGGTTAGGGTTAGGTTAGGGTTAGGGATAGGGTTAGGGTTAGGGGTTAGGGTTAGTGTTAGGGTTAGGGTTATTATTAGGGGGTTAGGTTTAAGTTTAGGATTAGTGTTAGGGTTATAATTAGAAATAGGGTTAGTGTTAGGATTAGGGTCAGGGTTAGTTTTAGGGTTAGGGTTAGGGTTAGGGTTAGGGTTAAAGTCAGGGAGGGTTTTGGGTTAGGGTTAGGTTTAGGGTTAGATTTAGGGTTAGGTTTAGGTTTATTGTTAGATTTAGGTTTTAGGGTCTAAGGTTTATGGTTTAGGATTGTTTAAGGTTTAGGGTGGATTAGGTTTAGGGTTTAGAGTTTAGTGTTATGGTTACGGTTAGGGTTAGGGTTATGGTTAGGGTTAGGATTAGGGTTAAGGTTAGGGTTAGGATTAGGTTTAGGGTTAGGGTTAGGGTTAGGGTTAGGGTTAGGGTTAGGGTTAGGGTTAGGATTAGGATTAGGATTAGGGTTAGGGTAAGGGTTAGGGGTTAGTGTTAGGGTTATGGTTATTTTTAGGTTTAGGGTTTAGGGTTTAGTGTTTAGGGTTTAAGGTTTAGGGTTTAGGATTGTTTAAGGTTTAGGGTGGTTTAGGTTAAGGGTTTAGGATTTAGAGTTTAGGATTGTTTAAGGTTTAGGGTTGTTTAGGGTATAGAGTTTAGGGTTAAAAGTTTAGGGTTGTTTAGGGTTTAGTGTTTAGGGTTTAGGGTTGTTTAAGGTTTAGTGTTAAAGGTTTAGGTTTTAGGGTTGTTTTGGGTTTAGTGTTTAATGTTGTTTAGGGTATAGTGTTAATGGTTTAGGGTTTAGGGTTATTTAGGGTTTAGTGTTTAAGGTTTAGGGTATAGGGTTGTTTAGGGTTTAGTGTTTAGGGTTGTTTATGGTTTAGTGATTAGGGTTGTTTAGGGTTGTTTAGAGGTTAGTGTTTAGGGTTATTCAGGGTTTATGATTTAGGGTTGTTCAGGGTTTAGGATTTATTGTTGTTCAGGGTTTAGGATTTAGGGATTAAGGTTAAGGGGTTAGGGTTAGGGTTAGGGTTAGGGTTA
>NC_137978.1:3065000-3095000 GCF_963924665.1 Micromys minutus
GTTAGGGTTAGGTTTAGGGTTAAGGTGAGGGTTAGGGTGAGGGTTAAGGTTAGGGTTAGGGTTAAGGTTAGTGTTAGTGTTAGGGTAAGGGTTAGGGTTAGGGATAGGGTTAGGGTTAGGGTTAGGGTTAAGTTTAGGGTTAGGGTTAGGGTTAGGGTTTAGGGTTAGGGTTAGTGTTAGGGGTTAGGGGTTAGTGTTAGGGTTAGGGTTAGGGTTAGGGTTAGGGTTAGGTTTAGTGTTAGGGTTATTATTAGAAGGTTAGGTTTTAGTTTAGGATTACTGTTAGGGTTAGAATTAGAAATAGGGTTAGTGTTAGGATTAGGGTCAGGGTTAGGTTTAGGGATAGGGTTAGGGTTAAGGGTAGGGTTAGGGTTAAGGTTAGATTTAAAGTTTAGGGTTTAGTGTTAGGATTAGGGATAGTGTGAGTTTTAGGGTTAGGTTTAGGGTTAGGGTTAGGGTTAGTGTTTGGGTTATGATTAGTGTTAGGATTAGGGTTAGGGTTAGGGTCAGGTTTAGGTTTAGGGTTAGGGTTAGGGTTAGGGTTAGATTTAGGGTTAGGTTTAGGTTTATTGTTAGATTTAAGGTTTAGGGTTTAAGGTTTATGGTTTAGGATTGTTTAAGGTTTAGGGTGGATTAGGTTTAGGGTTTAGAGTTTAGTATTATGGTTACGGTTAGGGTTAGGGTTAGGGTTAGAGTTAGGGTTAGGGTTAGGGTTAGGGTTAGGGTTAGAGTTAAGGTTAGGGTTAGTGTTAGGGTTAGGGTTATGGTTAGTGTTAGGATTAGGGTTAGGGTTAGGGTCAGGGTTAGGTTTAGGGTTAGGGATAGGGTTAGGGTTAGATTTAGGGTTAGGTTAGGTTTATTGTTAGATTTAGGTTTTAGAGTTTAAGGTTTATGGTTTAGGATTGTTCAAGGTTTAGGGTGGATTAGGTTTAGGGTTTAGAGTTTAGTGTTATGGTTACGGTTAGGGTTAGGGTTAGGGATGGGGTTAGGGTTAGGGTTAGGGTTAGGGTTATGGTAAAGGTTAAGGTTAGGGTTAGGGTTAGGGTAAAAGTTAGGGGGTTAGTGTTAGGGTTTGGGTTAGGGTAAGGGTTAGGTTTAGGGTTAGGTTAGGGTTAGGGTTAGGGTTAGGGTTAGGGTTTAGGGTTAGTTTTAGGGTTAGGGTTATTATTAGGGGGTTAGGGTTAAGTTTAGGATTAGTGTTAGGGTTAGAATTAGAAATAGGTTTAGTGTTAGGATTAGGGTCAGGGTTAGGTTTAGGGTTAGGGTTAGGGTTAGGGTTAGGGTTAGGGTCAGGTAGGGTTTAGGGTTAGGGTTAGATTTAGGGTTAGGTTTAGGTTTAATGTTAGATTTAGGGTTTAGGGTCTACGGTTTATGGTTTAGGATTGTTTAAGGTTTAGGGTGGATTAGGTTTAGGGTTTAGAGTTTAGTGTTATGGTTACGGTTAGGGTTAGGGTTAGGGTTAGGGTTAGGATTAGGGTTAAGGTTAGGCTTAGGGTTAGGTTTAGGGTTAGGGTTAGGGTTAGGGTTAGGGTTAGGGTTAGGGTTATGGTTATGGTTAGGGTTAGGGTTAGGTTTAGGGTTAGGGTTAGGGTTAGGGTTTGGGTAAGGGTTAGGGGTTAGGGTTAGGGTTAGGGTTAAGGTTAGGGTTAGGGTTAAGGTTAGGGTTAGGGTTAGGGTTAGGGTTAGGTTTAAGGTTAGGGTTAGGGTAAGGTTAGGGTTAGGGTTAGGGTTAGGGTTAGGGGTTAGGGTTAGTGTTAGGGTTAGGGTTATTATTAGGGGGTTAGGTTTAAGTTTAGGATTAGTGTTAGGGTTAGAATTAGAAATAGGTTTAGTGTTAGGATTAGGGTCAGGGTTAGGTTTAGGGTTAGGGTTAGGGTTAGGGTTAGGGTTAAAGTCAGGTAGGGTTTAGGGTTAGGGTTAGGGTTAGGGTTAGATTTAGGGTTAGGTTTAGGTTTATTGTTAGATTTAGGATTTAGGGTCTAAGGTTTATGGTTTAGGATTGTTTAAGGTTTAGGGTGGATTAGGTTTAGGGTTTAGAGTTTAGTGTTATGGTTACGGTTAGGGTTAGGGTTAGGGTTAGGGTTAGCATTAGGGTTAAGGTTAGGGTTAGGATTAGGTTTAGGGTTAGGGTTAGGGTTAGGGTTAGGGTTAGGGTTAGGGTTAGGATTAGGGTTAGGGTTAGGGTTAGGGTAAGGGTTAGGGGTTAGGGTTAGGGTTATCGTTATTGTTAGGTTTAGGGTTTAGGGTTTAGTGTTAAGGGTTTAAGGTTTAGGGTTTAGGATTGTTTAAGGTTTAGGGTGGTTTAGGTTAAGGGTTTAGGGTTTAGAGTTTAGGATTGTTTAAGGTTTAGGGTTGTTTAGGGTATAGAGTTTAGGGTAAAAAGTTTAGGGTTGTTTAGGGTTTAGTGTTTAGGGTTTAGGGTTGTTTAAGGTTTAGTGTTTAAGGTTTAGGTTTTAGGGTTGTTTTGGGTTTAGTGTTTAGTGTTGTTTAGGGTATAGTGTTAATGGTTTATGGTTTAGAGTTATTTAGGGTTTAGTGTTTAAGGTTTAGGGAATAGGGTTGTTTAGGATTTAGTGTTTAGGGTTGTTTATGGTTTAGTGATTAGGGTTGTTTAGGGTTGTTTAGAGGTTAGTGTTTAGGGTTATTCAGGGTTTATGATTTAGGGTTGTTCAGGGTTTAGGATTTATGTTTGTTCAGGGTTTAGGATTTAGGGCTTAAGGTTAAGGGGTTAGGGTTAGGGTTAGGGTTAGGGTTAGGGTTAGCATTAGGGTTATAGTTAGAGTTAGAGTTAGGGTTTTGGGGTTATGTTAGGCTTAAGGTTAGGGTTAGGGTTATGGGGTTAAGGTTAGGGTTGTGGTTAGGGTTAGGTTTAGGTTTAGGGTTAGGGTTAGGGTTATGGTTATTCTTAGATTTAAGGTTTAAATTTTAGGGTTTATGGTTTAAGGTTTAGGGTTTAGGATTGTTTAAGTTTTAGGGTGGTTTAGGTTTAGGGTATAGGGTTTAGCGTTTAAGATTCTTTAATGTTTAGGGTTGTTTAGGTTTTAGCGTTTAGAGTTGTTTAGGGTTTTTTAGGGTTGTTTATGATTTAGTGTTTAGGGTTGTTCAGGATTTATGATTTAGGATATTTTAAGGTTTAGGGTTTAAGGTTGTATAGTGTTTTAGGGTTTAGGGTATATTGTTTAGGGTTAAGGGTTTAGGGTTATTTAGGGTATAGTGTTAATGGTTTTAGGGTTTAGGCTTGTTTAGTGTTTAGTGTTTAGGGTTTAGGGTTTAGGGTTTTTTAGCGTTTAGTGTTTACAGTTTAGGGTTTAGGGCGCTTTTGGAATTAGTGTTTAGGGTTTTTCGGGGTTTAGTGTTTAGGATTTAGGGTGTTAGTGTTAGTGTTAGGGTTAGGTTTAGGGTTAAGGTGAGGGTTAGGGTGAGGGTTAAGGTTAGGGTTAGGGTTAAGGTTAGTGTTAGTGTTAGGGTAAGGGTTAGGGTTAGGGATAGGGTTAGGGTTACGGTTAGGGTTAGGGTTAAGTTTAGGGTTAGGGTTAGGGTTAGGGTTAGGGGTTAGGGTTAGGGTTAGTGTTAGGGGTTAGGGGTTAGAGTTAGGGTTAGGGTTAGGGTTAGGGTTAGGTTAGGGTTATTATTAGGGGGTTAGGTTTTAGTTCAGGATTAGTGTTCGGGTTAGAATTAGAAATAGGGTTAGTGTTAGGATTAGGGTCAGGGTTAGGTTTAGGGATATGGTTAGGGTTAGGGTTAAGGGTAGGGTTAGTGTTAGGGTTAGATTTAAAGTTTAGGGTTTAGTGTTAGGAATAGGGATAGTGTGAGGTTTAGGGTTAGGTTTAGGGTTAGGGTTAGGGTTAGTGTTTGGGTTATGATTAGTGTTATTATTAGGGTTAGGGTTAGGGTCAGGTTTAGGTTTAGGGTTAGGGTTAGGGTTAGGATCAGATTTAGGGTTAGGTTTAGGTTTATTGTTAGATTTAGGGTTTAGGGTTTAAGGTTTAAGGTTTAGGATTGTTTAAGGTTTAGGGTAGATTAGGTTTAGGGTTTAGAGTTTAGTATTATGGTTACGGTTAGTGTTCGGGTTAGGGTTAGAGTTAGGGTTAGGGTTTGGGTTAGGGTTAGGGTTAGGGTTAGGGTTAAGGTTAGGGTTAATGTTAGGGTTAGAGTTATGGTTAGTGTTAGGATTAGGGTTAGGTTTAGGGTCAGGGTTAGGTTTAGGGTTAGGGATAGGGTTAGGGTTAGATTTAGGGTTAGGTTTATGTTTATTGTTAGATTTAGGATTTAGGGTCTAAGGTTTATGGTTTAGGATTGTTTAAGGTTTAGGGTGGATTAGGTTTAGGGTTTAGAGTTTAGTGTTATGGTTACGGTTAGGGTTAGGGTTAGGGTTAGGATTAGGGTTAAGGTTAGGGTTAGGATTAGGTTTAGGGTTAGGGTTAGGGTTAGGGTTAGGGTTAGGGTTAGGATTAGGGTTAGGGTTAGGGTTAGGGTAAGGGTTAGGGGTTAGGGTTAGGGTTATGGTTATTGTTAGGTTTAGGGTTTAGGGTTTAGTGTTTAGGGTTTAAGGTTTAGGGTTTAGGATTGTTTAAGATTTAGGGTGGTTTAGGTTAAGGGTTTCTGGTTTAGAGTTTAGGATTGTTTAAGGTTTAATGTTGTTTAGGGTATAGTGTTTAGGGTTAAATGTTTAGGGTTGTTTAGGGTTTAGTGTTTAGGGTTTAGGGTTGTTTAAGGTTTAGTGTTTAAGGTTTAGGTTTTAGGGTTGTTTTGGGTTTAGTGTTTAGTGTTGTTTAGGGTATAGTTCTAATGGTTTAGGGTTTAGGGTTATTTAGGGTTTAGTGTTTAAGGTTTAGGGTATAGGGTTGTTTAGGGTTTAGTGTTTAGGGTTGTTTATGGTTTAGTGATTAGGGTTATTTAGGGTAGTTTAGAGGTTAGTGTTTAGGGTTATTCAGGGTTTATGATTTAGGGTTGTTCAGGGTTTAGGATTTATGGTTGTTCAGGGTTTAGGATTTAGGGATAAAGGTTAAGGGGTTAGGGTTAGGGTTAGGGTTAGGGTTAGGGTTAGTGTTAGGGTTAGGGTTAAGGTTAGGGTTAGGGTTAGGGTTAGGGTTATGGTTAGTGTTAGGATTAGGGTTAGTGTTAGTGTCAGGGTTAGGTTTAGGGTTAGGGTTAGGGTTAGGGTTAGATTTAGGGTCAGGTTTAGGTTTATTGTTATATTTAGGGTTTAGGGTTTAGGTTTATGGTTTAGGATTGTTTAAGGTTTAGGGTGGATTAGGTTTAGGGTTTAGAGTTTAGTGTTATGGTTACGGTTAGTGTTAGGGTTAGGGTTAGGGTTAGGGTTAGGGTTAGGGTAATGGTTAGGGTGAGGGTTAGGGTTAGGGTAAGGGTTAATGGTTAGTGTTACGGTTAGGATTAGGGTTAGGGTTAGGGTTAGGTTAGGGTTAGGGTTAGGGTTAGGGTTAGGGGTTAGGGTTAGTGTTAGGGTTAAGGTTATTATTAGGGGGTTAGGTTTAAGTTTAGGATTAGTGTTAGGGTTAGAATTAGAAATAGGGTTAGTGTTAGGATTAGGGTCAGGGTTAGGTTAAGGGTTAGGGTTAGGGTTAGGGTGAGGGTTAGGGTCAGTGAGGGTTTAGGGTTAGGGTTAGGGTTAGGGTAAGATTTAGGGTTAGGTTTAGGTTTATTGTTAGATTTAGGATTTAGGGTCTAAGGTTTATGGTTTAGGATTGTTTAAGGTTTAGGGTGGATTAGGTTTAGGGTTTAGAGTTTAGTGTTATGGTTACGGTTAGGGTTAGGGTTAGGGTTAGGATTAGGGTTAAGGTTAGGGTTAGGATTAGGTTTAGGTTTAGGGTTAGGGTTAGGGTTAGGGTTAGGGTTAGGGTTAGGGTTAGGGTTAGGATTAGGGTTAGGGTTAGAGTTAGGGTAAGGGTTAGGGGTTAGGGTTAGGGTTATGGTTATTGTTAGGTTTAGGGTTTAGGGTTTAGTGTTTAGGGTTTAAGGTTTAGGGTTTAGGATTGTTTAAGATTTAGGGTGGTTTAGGTTAAGGGTTTAGGGTTTAGAGTTTAGGATTGTTTAAGGTTTAGGGTTGTTTAGGGTATAGTTTTTAGGGTTAAAAGTTTAGGGTTGTTTTGGGTTTAGTGTTTAGGGTTTAGGGTTGTTTAAGGTTTAGTGTTTAAGGTTTAGGTTTTAGGGTTGTTTTGGGTTTAGTGTTTAGTGTTGTTTAGGGTATAGTGTTAATGGTTTATGGTTTAGAGTTATTTAGGGTTTAGTGTTTAAGGTTTAGGGAATAGGGTTGTTTAGGATTTAGTGTTTAGGGTTGTTTATGGTTTAGTGATTAGGGTTGTTTAGGGTTGTTTAGAGGTTAGTGTTTAGGGTTATTCAGGGTTTATGATTTAGGGTTGTTCAGGGTTTAGGATTTATGGTTGTTCAGGGTTTAGGATTTAGGGCTTAAGGTTAAGGGGTTAGGGTTAGGGTTAGGGTTAGGGTTAGGGTTAGCATTAGGGTTATAGTTAGGGTTAGAGTTAGGGTTATGGGGTTATGTTAGGCTTAAGGTTAGGGTTAGGGTTATGGGTTTAATGTTAGGGTTGTGGTTAGGGTTAGGTTTAGGTTTAGGGTTAGGGTTAGGGTTATGGTTATTCTTAGATTTAAGGTTTAAATTTTAGGGTTTATGGTTTAAGGTTTAGGGTTTAGGATTGTTTAAGTTTTAGGGTGGTTTAGGTTTAGGGTATAGGGTTTAGCGTTTAAGATTCTTTAATGTTTAGGGTTGTTTAGGTTTTAGCGTTTAGAGTTGTTTAGGGTTTTTTAGGGTTGTTTATGATTTAGTGTTTAGGGTTGTTCAGGATTTATGATTTAGGATATTTTAAGGTTTAGGGTTTAAGGTTGTATAGTGTTTTAGGGTTTAGGGTATATTGTTTAGGGTTAAGGGTTTAGGGTTGTTTAGGGTATAGTGTTAATGGTTTTAGGGTTTAGGCTTGTTTAGTGTTTAGTGTTTAGGGTTTAGGGTTTAGGGTTTTTTAGCGTTTAGTGTTTACAGTTTAGGGTTTAGGGCGCTTTTGGAATTAGTGTTTAGGGTTTTTCGGGGTTTAGTGTTTAGGATTTAGGGTGTTAGTGTTAGTGTTAGGGTTAGGTTTAGGGTTAAGGTAAGGGTTAGAGTGAGGGTTAAGGTTAGGGTTAGGGTTAAGGTTAGTGTTAGTGTTAGGGTAAGGGTTAGGGTTAGGGATAGGGTTAGGGTTAGGGTTAGGGTTAAGTTTAGGGTTAGGGTTAGGGTTAGGGTTAGGGGTTAGGGTTAGGGTTAGTGTTAGGGGTTAGGGTTAGGGTTAGTGTTAGGGGTTAGGGGTTAGTGTTAGGGTTAGGGTTAGGGTTAGGGGTTAGGGTTAGGGTTAGTGTTAGGGGTTAGGGGTTAGTGTTAGGGTTAGGGTTAGGGTTAGGGTTAGGTTAGGGTTATTATTAGGGGGTTAGGTTTTAGTTCAGGATTAGTGTTCGGGTTAGAATTAGAAATAGGGTTAGTGTTAGGATTAGGGTCAGGGTTAGGTTTAGGGATATGGTTAGGGTTAGGGTTAAGGGTAGGGTTAGTGTTAGGGTTAGATTTAAAGTTTAGGGTTTAGTGTTAGGAATAGGGATAGTGTGAGGTTTAGGGTTAGGTTTAGGGTTAGGGTTAGGGTTAGTGTTTGGGTTATGATTAGTGTTATTATTAGGGTTAGGGTTAGGGTCAGGTTTAGGTTTAGGGTTAGGGTTAGGGTTAGGGTCAGATTTAGGGTTAGGTTTAGGTTTATTGTTAGATTTAGGGTTTAGGGTTTAAGGTTTAAGGTTTAGGATTGTTTAAGGTTTAGGGTAGATTAGGTTTAGGGTTTAGAGTTTAGTATTATGGTTACGGTTAGTGTTAGGGTTAGGGTTAGAGTTAGGGTTAGGGTTTGGGTTAGGGTTAGGGTTAGGGTTAGGGTTAAGGTTAGGGTTAATGTTAGGGTTAGAGTTATGGTTAGTGTTAGGATTAGGGTTAGGTTTAGGGTCAGGGTTAGGTTTAGGGTTAGGGATAGGGTTAGGGTTAGATTTAGGGTTAGGTTTAGGTTTATTGTTAGATTTAGGATTTAGGGTCTAAGGTTTATGGTTTAGGATTGTTTAAGGTTTAGGGTAGATTAGGTTTAGGGTTTAGAGTTTAGTGTTATGGTTACAGTTAGAGTTAGGGTTAGGGATGGGGTTAGGGTTAGGGTTAGGGTTATGTTAAGGGTTAGGGTTAGGGTTAGGGTTAGGGTTATGGTAAAAGTTAGGGGGTTAGTGTTAGGGTTTGGGTTAGGGTTAGGGTTAGGGTTAGGGTTATGTTAGGGTTAGGGTTAGGGTTAGGGTTAGGGTTAGGGTTAGGGGTTAGGGTTAGTGTTAGGGTTAGGGTTAGGGTTAGGGTTAGGTTAGGGTTAGGGTTAGGGTTAGAGTTAGGGTTAGAGTTAGGGTTAAAGTTAGGGTTATGGGGTTATGTTAGGCTTAAGGTTAGGGTTAGGGTTATGGGGTTAAGGTTAGGGTTGGGCTTAGGGTTAGGTTTAGGTTTAGGGTTAGGGTTAGGGTTATGGTTATTCTTAGATTTATGGTTTAAAATTTAGGGCTTATGGTTTAAGGTTTAGTCTTTAGGATTGTTTAAGTTTTAGTGTGGTTTAGGTTTAGGGTATAGAATTTAGCGTTTAAGATTGTTTAATGGTTAGGGTTGTTTAGGTTTTAGCGTTTAGAGTTGTTTAGGGTTTTTTAGGGTTGTTTATAATTTAGTGTTTAGGGTTGTTCAGGATTTATGATTTAGGATATTTTAAGGTTTAGGGTTTAAGGTTGTATAGTGTTTTAGGGTTTAGTGTATAATGTTTAGGGTTAAGGGTTAAGGGTTGTTTAGGGTATAGTGTTAATGGTTTTAGGGTTTAGGCTTGTTTAGGGTTTAGTGTTTAGGGTTTAGTGTTTCGGGTTTTTTAGCGTTTAGTGTTTATAGTTTAGGGTTTAGGGTGCTTTTGGAATTAGTGTTTAGGGTTTTTCGGGGTTTAGGGTTTAGGATTTAGGGTGTTAGGGTTAGTGTTAGGGTTAGGTTTAGGGTTAAGGTGAGGGTTAGGGTGAGGGTTAAGGTTAGGGTTAGGGTTAAGGTTAGTGTTAGTGTTAGGGTAAGGGTTAGGGTTAGGGATAGGGTTAGGGTTAGGTTTAGGGTTAGGGTTAGGGTTAGGGTTAGGGTTAGGGGTTAGGGTTAGGTTTAGTGTTAGGGGTTGGGGGTTAGTGTTAGGATTAGGGTTAGGGTTAGGGTTAGGGTTAGGTTAGTGTTAGTGTTAGGGTAAGGGTTAGGGTTAGGGATAGGGTTAGGGTTAGGTTTAGGGTTAGGGTTAGGGTTAGGGTTAGGGTTAGGGGTTAGGGTTAGGTTTAGTGTTAGGGGTTAGGGGTTAGTGTTAGGATTAGGGTTAGGGTTAGGGTTAGGGTTAGGTTTAGTGTAGGGTTATTATTAGGGGGTTAGGTTTTAGTTTAGGATTAGTGTTAGGGTTAGAATTAGAAATAGGGTTAGTGTTAGGATTAGGGTCAGGGTTAGGTTTAGGGATAGGGTTAGGGTTAGGGTTAAGGGTAGGGTTAGGGTTAGGGTTAGATTTAAAGTTTAGGGTTTAGTGTTAGGATTAGTGATAGTGTGAGGTTTAGGGTTAGGTTTAGGGTTAGAGTTAGGGTTAGTGTTTGGGTTATGATTAGTGTTAGGATTAGGGTTAGGGTTAGGGTCAGGTTTAGGTTTAGGGTTAGGGTTAGGGTTAGGGTTATATTTAGGGTTAGGTTTAGGTTTATTGTTAGATTTAGGGTTTAGGGTTTAAGGTTTATGGTTTAGGATTGTTTAAGGTTTAGGGTGGATTAGGTTTAGGGTTTAGAGTTTAGTATTATGGTTACGGTTAGGGTTAGGGTTAGGGTTAGAGACAGGGTTAGGGTTAGGGTTAGGGTTAGGGTTAAGGTTAGGGTTAGTGTTAGGGTTAGAGTTATGGTTAGTGTTAGGATTAGGGTTAGGGTTAGGGTCAGGGTTAGGTTTAGGGTTAGATATAGGGTTAGGGTTAGATTTAGGGTTAGGTTTAGGTTTATTGTTAGATTTAGGGTTTAGGGTTTAAGGTTTATGGTTTAGGATTGTTTAAGGTTTAGGGTGGATTAGGTTTAGGGTTTAGAGTTTAGTGTTATGATTACGGTTAGGGTTAGGGTTAGGGTTGGGGTTATGGTTAGGGTTAGGGTTATGGTAAGGGTTAGGGTTAGGGTTAGGGTTAGGGTTAAGGTTAGGGTTAGGGTTAAGGTTAGGGTTAGGGTTAGGGTTAGGGTTAGGGTTAGGGTTAGGGTTAGGGTAAGGTTAGGGTTAGGGTTAGGGTTAGGGTTAGGGTTAGGGGTTAGGGTTAGGGTTAGTGTTAGGGGTTAGGGGTTAGGGTTAGGTTTATGGTTAGGGTTAGGGTTAGGGTTAGGTTTAGGGTTAGGGTTAGGGTGATGGTTAGGGTTAGGGTTATGTGGTTATGTTAGGCTTAAGGTTAGGGTTAGGGTTATGGGGTTAAGGTTAGGGTTGGGGTTAGGGTTAGGTTTAGGTTTAGGGTTAGGGTTAGGGTTATGGTTATTCTTAGATTTATGGTTTAAAATTTAGGGTTTATGGTTTAAGGTTTAGGGTTTAGGATTGTTTAAGTTTTAGGGTGGTTTAGGTTTAGGGTATAGGGTTTAGCGTTTAAGATAGTTTAATGTTTAGGGTTGTTTATGTTTTAGCGTTTAGAGTTGTTTAGTTTTTTTTAGGGTTTTTTATGATTTAGTGTTTAAGGTTGTTCAGGATTTATGATTTAGGATATTTTAAGGTTTAGGGTTTAAGGTTGTATAGTGTTTTAGGGTTTAGGCTATAATGTTTAGGGTTAAGAGTTTAGGGTTGTTTAGGGTATAGTGTTAATGGTTTTAGGGTTTAGGCTTGTTTAGGGTTTAGTGTTTAGGGTTTAGGGTTTAGGGTTTTTTAGCGTTTAGTGTTGAGAGTTTAGGGGTTAGGGTGCTTTTGGAATTATTGTTTAGGGTTTTTCTGGGTTTAGGGTTTAGGATTTAGGGTTTTAGGGTTAGGTTTAGGGTTAGGGTGATGGTTAGGGTGAGGGTTAAGGTTAGGGTTAGGGTTAAGGTTAGTGTTAGTGTTAGGATAAGGGTTAGGGTTAGGGATAGGGTTAGGGTTAGGGTTAGGTTTAGGGTTAGGGTTAGGGTTAGGGTTAGGGTTAGGGTTAGGGTTAGGGTTAGGGTTAGGGTTAGGGTTAGGGTTAGAGTTTAGGGTTAGGGTTAGTGTTAGGGGTTAGGGATAGTGTTAGGGTTAGGGTTAGGGTTAGGGTTAGGGTTAGTGTTAGGGTTAGGGATAGGGTAGGTGTGAGGTTTAGGGTTACGGTTATGTTTAGGGTTAGGGTTAGTCTTTGTTTGGGTTATGGTTATTGTTAGGATTAGGCTTTGGTTTATGGTCAGGGGAAGGTTTAGGTTTACGTTTAGGGTTAGTGTTAGATTTAGGGTTAGGTTTAGGTTTATTGTTAGATTTAGGGTTTTGGGTTTAAGGTTTATGGTTTAGGATTGTTTAAGGTTTACGGTGGATAAGGTTTAGGGTTTAGAGTTTAGTCTTATGGTTACGGTTAGGGTTAGGGTTAGGGTTAGGGTTAGGGTTAGGGTTAGGGTTAGGGTTAGGGTTAGGTTTAGGGTTAGGGTTAGGGTTAGGGTTAGGTTTAGAGTTAGTGTTAGGGTTAGGGATAGAGTTACGGTTAGGGTTAGGGTTAGAGTTACGGTTAGGGTTAGGGTTAGGGTTAAGGTTAGGGTTGGGGGGGTTAGGGTTAGGGTTAGGTTTAGGGTTAGGGTTATTATTAGGGAGTTAGGTTTAAATTTAGGATTAGTGTTAGGGTTACAATTAGAAATAGGGTTAGTGTTAGGATTAGGGTAAGGGTTAGGTTTAGGGATAGGGTTAGGGTTAGGGTTAGGGGTAGGGTTAGGGTTAGGGTTAGATTTAAAGTGTAAGGTTTTGTGTTAGGATTAGGGTTAGTGTGAGGTTTAGGGTTAGGGTTAGGTTTAGGGTTAGGGTTAGGGTTAGTGTTTGGGTTAAGGTTAGTGTTAGGATTAGGTTTAGGTTTAGGGTTAGGGTTAGGGTTAGATTTAGGGTTAGGTTTAGGTTTATTGTTAGATTTAGGGTTTAGGGTTTAAGGTTTGTGGTTTAGGATTGTTTAAGGTTTAGGGTGGATTAGGTTTAGGGTTTATAGTTTAGTGTTATGGTTACGGTTATGGTTAGGGTTAGGTATAGGGTTAGGGTTTGGGTTAGGGTTAGGGTTAGGTTTAGGGTTAGGGTTATGGTTAGGGTTAAGGTTAGGGTTAGGCTTAGGGTTAGGGTAAGGGTTATGATTATGTTTATTGTTAGGTTTAGGGTTAAAGTTAGGGTTAAGGTTCGGTTTATGGTTAGGGTTAGGTTTATGGTTAGGCTTAAGGTTAGGGTTAGGTTTAGGGTTAGGGTTACGGTTAGGGTTAGGTTTAGGGTTAGGGTTCGGGTTAGGGTTAGGGTTAGGTTTATTGTTAGGTTTAGGGTTTAGTGTTTAGGGACTAAGGTTTTGGGTTTAGGATTGTTTAAGGTTTAGGGTAGATTAGGTTTAGGGTTTAGAGTTTAGTGTTAAGGTTAGGGTTAGGTTTAGGGTTTAGGGTTTAGTGTTCGGATTAGGGTTAGGGTTAGGGTTAGTTTTAGGGTTACGTTTAGGGTCATGGATATTGTTAGGTTTAGGGTTTAGGGTTTAGGGTAAAGGTTTAGGATTTAGGATTGTTTAAGGTTTAGGGTGGATTATTTTTAGGGTTTAGAGTTTTGTGTTTGGGATATTGTTAGGGTTAGGTTTAGGGTTTAGGGATTACTGTTAGGGTTAGGGTTAGGGTTAGGGTTAAGGTTAGTGTTAGGTTTAGTGTTAGGGTTAGGGTTAGGTTTAGGTTTATTGTTAGGATTAGGGTTAGAGTTAGGATTAGGGTTAGGTTTAGGGTTAGTGTTAGGGTCAGGTTTAGGGTTAGGGTTAGGGTTAGGATTAGGTTTAGTGTTAGTGTTAGGTTTAGGGTTAGGGTTAGGGTTAGTGTTAGGTTTAGTGTTAGGGTTACGTTTATGGTTAGGGTTAGGGTTAGGATTAGGGTTAGGGTTATGGTAATTGTTAGGTTTAGGGTTTAAGGTTTAGGGTTTAGGATTGTTTAAGGTTTATCGTAACTTAAATTTAGGGTTTACAATTTAGTGTTAGGGTTATGGTTAGTGTTAGGGTTAGGGTTAGGGTTAGGTTTAGGGTTCAGGGTTTAGGGTTTAGGATTGTTTAAGGTTTAGGGTAGATTAGGTTTAGGATTTAAAGTTTAGTTTTAGGGTTAGGGTTAGGTTTAGGGTTTTGGGTTTAGTGTTAGGATTAGGGTTAGGGTTAAAGTTAGGGTTAGGGTAAGGGTTAGGATTAGGTTTAGGGTTAGAGTTAGTGTTTGGGTTATGGTTAATGTTAGGATTAGGTTTAGGGTTAGGGTTAGGGTTAGGGTTAGATTTAGGGTTAGGTTTAGGTTTATTGTTAGATTTAGGGTTTAGGGTTTAAGGTCTGTGGTTTAGGATTGTTTAAGGTTTAGGGTGGATTAGGTTTAGGGTTTAGAGTTTAGTGTTATGGTTACGGTTAGGGTTAGGGTTAGGTTTAGGGTTAGGGTTTGGGTTAGGGTTAGTGTTAGGTTTAGGGTTAGGGTTATGGTTAGGGTTAAGTTTGTGCTTAGGGTTAGGATTAGGGTTATGGTTAGTGTTAGGATTAGGGTTAGGGTTAAGGTCAGGGTTAGGTTTAGGGTTAGGGTTAGGGTTAGGGATAGATTTAGGATTAGGTTTAGGTTTATTGTTAGATTTAGGGTTTAGGGTTTAAGGTTTATGGTTTAGGATATTTAAGGTTTAGGGTGGATTAGGTTTAGGGTTTAGAGTTTAGTGTTATGGTTAAGGTTAAGGTTAGGGTTAGGGTTAGGTTTAGGGTTAGGGTTAGTGTTACGGTTAGGGTTAGGGTTAGGTTTACGGTTAGGGTTAGGGTTAGGGTTAGGTTTATGGTTAGGCTTAAGTTTAGGGTTAGGTTTAGGGTTAGGGTTATGGTTAGGGTTAGGTTTAGGGTTAGGGTTAGGGTTAGGTTTAGGTTTATTGTTAGGTTTAGGGTTTAGTGTTTAGGGTCTAAGGTTTTGGGTTTAGGATTGTTTAAGGTTTAGGGTAGATTAGGTTTAGGGTTTAGAGTTTAGTGTTAAGTTTAGGGTTAGGTTTAGGGTTTAGGGTTTAGTGTTCGGATTAGGGTTAGGGTTAGGGTTAGGTTTAGGGTTACGTTTAGGGTCTTGGATATTGTTAGGTTTAGGGTTTAGGGTTTAGGGTAAAGGTTTAGGATTTAGGATTGTTTAAGGTTTAGGGTGGATTATTTTTAGGGTTTAGAGTTTTGTGTTTGGGATATCGTTAGGGTTAGGTTTAGGGTTTAGGGATTACTGTTAGGTTTAGGGTTAGGGTTAGGGTTAAGGTTAGTGTTAGGTTTAGGGTTAGGGTTAGGGTTAGGTTTAGGTTTATTGTTAGGATTAGGGTTAGAGTTAGAATTAAGGTTAGGGTTAGGGTTAGGGTTAGGGTCAGGTTAGGGTTAGGGTTAGGGTTAGGATTAGGTTTAGTGTTAGTGTTAGGTTTATGGTTAGGGTTAGGGTTAGGGTTAGGGTTAGGTTTAGTGTTAGGGTTACGTTTAGGGTTAGGGTTAGGGTTAGGATTAGGGTTAGGGTTATGGTAATTGTTAGGTTTAGGGTTTAAGGTTTAGGGTTTAGGATTGTTTAAGGTTTATCGTAACTTAAATTTAGGGTTTACAATTTAGTGTTTGGGTTATGGTTAGTGTTAGGGTTAGGGTTAGGGTTAGGTTTAGGGTTCAGGGTTTAGGGTTTAGGATTGTTTAAGGTTTAGGGTAGATTAGGTTTAGGATTTAAAGTTTAGTTTTAGGGTTAGGGTTAGGTTTATGGTTTAGGGTTTAGTGTTAGGATTAGGGTTAGGGTTAAAGTTAGGGTTAGGATAAGGTTTAGGATTAGGTTTAGGGTTAGGGTTAGGGTTAGGGTTAGGGTTAGGGTTAGTATTAGGGTTAGGGTTAAGGTTAGGGGTTAGGGTTAGTGTTAGGGTTAGGGTTATTATTAGGGGGTTAGGTTTAAGTTTAGGATTAGTGTTAGGGTTAGAATTAGAAATAGGGTTAGTGTTAGGATTAGGGTCAGGGTTAGGTTTAGGGTTAGTGTTAGGGTTAGGGTTAGGGTTAGGGTCAGGGAGGGTTGAGGGTTAGGGTTAGGGTTAGGGTTAGATTTAGGGTTAGGTTTAGGTTTATTGTTAGATTTAGGATTTAGGGTCTAAGGTTTATGGTTTAGGATTGTTTAAGGTTTAGGGTGGATTAGGTTTAGGGTTTAGAGTTTAGTGTTATGGTTACGGTTAGGGTTAGGGTTAGGGTTAGGGTTAGGGTTAGGGTTACGGTTAGGGTTAGGGTTAGTGTTAGGGTTAGGGTTAGTGTTAGGGTTAGGGTTAGGGTTAAGGTTAGGGTTAGGGTTAGGGTTAAGGTAATGGTTAGTGTTAGGATTAGGGTTACGGTTAGGGTCAGGGTTAGGTTTAGGGTTAGGGTTAGGGTTAGGGTTAGATTTTGGGTCAGGTTTAGGTTTATTAGATTTAGGGTTTAGGGTTTAAGGTTTATGGTTTAGGATTGTTTAAAGTTTAGGGTGGATTAGGTTTAGGGTTTAGAGTTTAGTGTTATGGTTACGTTTAGTGTTAGGGTTAGGGTTAGGGTTAGGGTTAGGGTTAGGGTTAGGTTAGGGTTAGGGTTTAGGGTTTAGTGTTTAGGGTTTAAGGTTTAGGGTTTAGGATTGTTTAAGATTTAGGGTGGTTTAGGTTAAGGGATTAGGGTTTAGAGTTTAGGATTGTTTAAGGTTTAGGATTGTTTAGGGTATAGTGTTTAGGTTTAAATGTTTAGGGTTGTTTAGGGTTTAGTGTTCAGGGTTTAGGGTTGTTTAAGGTTTAGTGTTTAAGGTTTAGGTTTTAGGGTTGTTTTGGGTTTAGTGTTTAGTGTTGTTTAGGGTGTAGTGTTAATGGTTTAGGGTTTAGGGTTATTTAGGGTTTAATGTTTAAGGTTTAGTGTATAGGGTTGTTTAGGGTTTAGTGTTTAGGGTTGTTTATGGTTTAGTGATTAGGGTTGTTTAGGGTTGTTTAGAGGTTAGTGTTTAGGGTTATTCAGGGTTTATGATTTAGGGTTGTTCAGGATTTAGGATTTATGGTTGTTCAGGGTTTAGGATTTAGGGATTAAGGTTAAGGGGTTAAGGTTAGGGTTAGGGTTAGGGTTAGCATTAGGGTTAGAGTTAGGGTTAGAGTTAAGGTTATGGGGTTATGTTAGGCTTAAGGTTAGGGTTAGGGTTATGGGGTTAAGGTTAGGGTTGGGGTTAGGGTTAGGTTTAGGTTTAGGGTTAGGGTTAGGGTTATGGTTATTCTTAGATTTATGGTTTAAAATTTAGGGTTTATGGTTTAAGGTTTAGGGTTTAGGATTGTTTAAGTTTTAGGGTGGTTTAGGTTTACGGTATAGGGTTTAGCGTTTAAGATTGTTTAATGTTTAGGGTTGTTTAGGTTTTAGCGTTTAGAGTTGTTTAGGGTTTTTTAGGGTTGTTTATGATTTAGTGTTTAGGGTTGTTCAGGATTTATGATTTAGGATATTTTAAGGTTTAGGGTTTAAGGATGTATAGTGTTTTAGGGTTTAGGGTATAATGTTTAGTGTTAAGGGTTTAGGGTTGTTTAGGGTATAGTGTTAATGGTTTTAGGGTTTAGGCTTGTTTAGGTTTTAGTGTTTAGGGTTTAGGGTTTAGGGTTTTTTAGAGTTTAGTGTTTATAGTTTAGGGTTTAGGGTGCTTTTGGAATTAGTGTTTAGGGTTTTTCGGGGTTTAGGGTTTAGGATTTAGGGTGTTAGGGTTAGTGTTAGGGTTAGGTTTAGGGTTAAGGTGAGGGTTAGGGTGAGGGTTAAGGTTAGGGTTAGGGTTAAGGTTAGTGTTAGTGTTAGAATAAGGGTTAGGGTTAGGGATAGGGTTAGGGTTAGGATTAGGGTTAGGGTTGAGGTTAGGGTTAGGGTTAGGGTTAGGGTTAGGGGTTTGAGTTAGGGTTAGTGTTAGGGGTTAGGGGTTAGTGTTAGGGTTAGGGTTAGGTTTAGGGTTAGGTTTAGTGTTAGGGTTATTATTAGGGGGTTAGGTTTTAGTTTAGGATTAGTGTTAGGGTTAGAATTAGAAATAGGGTTAGTGTTAGCATTAGGGTCAGGGTTAGGTTTAGGGTTAGGGTTAGGGTTAGGGTCAGGGTGGGTTTAGGGTTAGGGTTAGGGTTAGGGTTAGATTTAGGGTTAGGTTTAGGTTTATTGTTAGATTTAAAATTTAGGGTCTAAGGTTTATGGTTTAGGATTGTTTAAGGTTTAGGGTGGATTAGGTTTATGGTTTAGAGTTTAGTGTTATGGTTACGGTTAGGGTTAGGGTTAGGGTTAGGATTTGGGTTAAGTTTAGGGTTAGGATTAGGTTTAGGGTTAGGTTTAGGGTTAGGGTTAGGGTTAGGGTTAGGGTTAGGGTTAGGATTAGTTTTAGGGTTAGGGTTACGGTTAGGGTTAGGGTTAGGGGTAGGATTAGGGTTAAGATTAGGGTTAGGTTTAGGGTTAGGGTTAGGGTTAGGGTTTGGGTTAGGGTTAGGGTTAGGTTTACGATTAGGGTTAGGGTAAGGGTTAGGGTAAGGGTTAGGGGTTAGGGTTAGGGTTATGGTTATTCTTAGGTTTAGGGTTTAGGGTTTAGTGTTTAGGGTGTAAGGTTTAGGGTTTTGGATTGTTTAAGATTTAGGGTGGTTTAGGTTAAGGGTTTAGGGTTTAGAGTTTAGGATTGTTTAAGGTTTAGGGTTGTTTAGGGTATAGTGTTTAGAGTTAAAAATTTAGGGTTGTTTAGGGTTTAGTGTTTAGGGTTTAGGGTTGTTTAAGGTTTAGTGTTTAAGGTTTAGGTTTTAGGGTTGTTTTGGGTTTAGTGTTTAGTGTTGTTTAGGGTATAGTGTTAATGGTTTATGGTTTAGGGTTATTTAGGGTTTAGTGTTTAAGGTTTAAGGAATAGGGTTGTTTAGGGTTTAGTGTTTAGGGTTGTTTATGGTTTAGTGATTAGGGTTGTTTAGGGTTGTTTCGAGGTTAGTGTTTAGGGTTATTCAGGGTTTATGATTTAGGGTTGTTCAGGGTTTAGGATTTATGGTTGTTCAGGGTTTAGGATTTAGGGATTAAGGTTAAGGGGTTAGGGTTAGGGTTAGGGTTAGGGTTAGCATTAGGGTTAGAGTTAGGGTTAGAGTTAGGGTTATGGGGTTATGTTAGGCTTAAGGTTAGGGTTAGGGTTATGGGGTTAAGGTTATGGTTGGGGTTAGGGTTAGGGTTATGGTTATTCTTAGATTTATGGTTTAAAATTTAGGGTTTATGGTTTAAGGTTTAGGGTTTAGGATTGTTTAAGTTTTAGGGTGGTTTAGGTTTAGGGTATAGAATTTAGCGTTTAAGATTGTTTAATGGTTAGGGTTGTTTAGGTTTTAGCGTTTAGAGTTGTTTAGGGTTTTTTAGGGTTGTTTATAATTTAGTGTTTAGGGTTGTTCAGGATTTATGATTTAGGATATTTTAAGGTTTAGGGTTTAAGGTTGTATAGTGTTTTAGGGTTTAGGGTATAATGTTTAGGGTTAAGGGTTTAGGGTTGTTTAGGGTATAGTGTTAATGGTTTTAGGGTTTAAGCTTGTTTAGGGTTTAGTGTTTAGGGTTTAGGGTTTAGGGTTTTTTAGCGTTTAGTGTTTATAGTTTAGGGTTTAGGGTGCTTTTGGAATTAGTGTTTAGGGTTTTTCGGGGTTTAGGGTTTAGGATTTAGGGTGTTAGGGTTAGGGTTAGGGTTAGGTTTAAGGTTAAGGTGAGGGTTAGTGTTAGGGTTAAGGTTAGGGTTAGGGTTAAGGTTAGTGTTAGTGTTAGAATAAGGGTTAGGGTTAGGGATAGGGTTAGGGTTAGGATTAGGGTTAGGATTAAGGTTAGGGTTAGGGTTAGGGTTAGGGTTAGGTGTTTGGGTTAGGGTTAGTGTTAGGGGTTAGGGGTTAGTGTTAGGGTTAGGGTTAGGGTTAGGGTTAGGGTTAGGTTTAGTGTTAGGGTTATTATTAGGGGTTTAGGTTTTAGTTTAGGATTAGTGTTAGGGTTAGAATTAGAAATAGGGTTAGTGTTAGGATTAGGGTCAGGGTTAGGTTTAGAAATATGGTTAGGGTTAGGGTTAAGGGTAGGGTTAGGGTTAGGGTTAGAATTAAAGTTTAGGGTTTAGTGTTAGGATTAGGGATAGTGTGAGGTTTAGGGTTAGGTTTAGGGTTAGGGTTAGGGTTAGTGTTTGGGTTATGATTAGTGTTGGGATTAGGATTAGGGTTAGGGTCAGGTTTATGTTTAGTGTTAGGGTTAGGGTTAGGGTTAGATTTAGGGTTAGGTTTAGGTTTATTGTTAGATTTAGGGTTTAGGGTTTAAGGTTTATGGTTTAGGATTGTTTAAGTTTAAGGGTGGATTAGGTTTAGGGTTTAGAGTTTAGTATTATGGTTACGGTTAGGGTTAGGGTTAGAGTTAGGGTTAGGGTTAGGGTTAGGGTTAGGGTTAAGGTTAGGGTTAGTGATAGGGTTATGGTTATGGTTAGTGTTAGGATTAGGGTTAGGGTTAGGGTCAGGGTTAGGTTTAGGTTTAGGGATAAGGTTAGGGTTAGATTTAGGGTTAGGTTTAGGTTTATTGTTAGATTTAGGGTTTAGGGTTTAAGGTTTATGGTTTAGGATTGTTTAAGGTTTAGGGTGGATTAGGTTAAGGGTTTAGAGTTTAGTGTTATGGTTACGGTTAGGGTTAGGGTTAGGGATGGGTTTAGAGATAGGGTTAGGGTTATGGTAAGGGTTTGGTTTAGGGTTAGGGTTAGGGTTAGGGTAAAAGTTAGGGGGTTAGTGTTAGGGTTTGTGTTAGGGTTAGGGTTAGGGTTAGGGTTAGGTTAGGGTTAGGGTTAGGGTTAGGGTTAGGTTAGGGTTAGGGTTAGGGTTAGGGTTTGGGTTAGGGGTTAGGGTTAGTGAAAGGGTTAGGGTTATTATTAGGGGGTTAGGTTTAAGTTTAGGATAATGTTAGGGTTAGAATTAGAAATAGGGTTAGTGTTAGGGTTAGGGTCAGGGTTAGGTTTAGGGTTAGTGTTAGGGTTAGGGTTAGGGTTAGGGTCAGGGAGGGTTGAGGGTTAGGGTTAGGGTTAGGGTTAGATTTAGGGTTAGGTTTAGGTTTATTGGTAGATGTAGGATTTGGGGTCTAAGGTTTATGGTTTAGGATTGTTTAAGGTTTAGGGTGGATTAGGTTTAGGGTTTAGAGTTTAGTGTTATGGTTACGGTTAGGGTTAGGGTTAGGGTTAGGATTAGGGTTAAGGTAAGGGTTAGGATTAGGTTTAGGGTTAGGGTTAGGGTTAGGGCTAGGGTTAGGATTAGGGTTAGGGTTAGGGTTAGGGTAAGGGTTAGGGGTTAGGGTTAGGGTTATGGTTATTGTTAGGTTTAGGGTTTAGGGTTTTGTGTTTAGGGTTTAAGGTTTAGGGTTTAGGATTGTTTAAGTTTTAGGGTGGTTTAGGTTAAGGGTTTAGGGTTTAGAGTTTAGGATTGTTTAAGGTTTACGGTTGTTTAGGGTATAGTGTTTAGGGTTAAAAGTTTAGGGTTGTTTAGGGTTTAGTGTTTAGGGTTTAGGGTTGTTTAAGGTTTAGTGTTTAAGGTCTAGGTTTTATGGTGGTTTTGGGTTTAATGTTTAGTGTTGTTTAGGGTATAGTGTTAATGGTTTAGGGTTTAGGGTTATTTAGGGTTTAGTGTTTAAGGTTTAGGGTATAGGGTTGTTTAGGATTTAGTGTTTAGGGTTGTTTATGGTTTAGTGATTAGGGTTGTTTAGGGTTGTTTAGAGGTTAGTGATTAGGGTTATTCAGGGTTTATGATTTAGGGTTGTTCAGGGTTTAGGATTTATTGTTGTTCAGGGTTTAGGATTTAGGGATTAAGGTTAAGGGGTTAGGGTTAGGGTTAGGGTTAGGGTTAGGGTTAGCATTAGGGTTAGAATTAGGGTTAGAGTTAGGGTTATGGGGTTATGTTAGGCTTAAGGTTAGGGTTAGGGTTATGGGGTTAAGGTTAGGGTTTGGGTTAGGGTTAGGTTTAGGTTTAGGGTTAGGGTTAGGGTTATGGTTATTCTTAGATTTAAGGTTTAAATTTTAGGGTTTATGGTTTAAGGTTTAGGGTTTAGGATTGTTTAAGTTTTAGGGTGGTTTAGGTTTAGGGTATAGGGTTTAGCGTTTAAGATTGTTTAATAGTTAGGGTTGTTTAGGTTTTAGCGTTTAGAGTTGTTTAGGGTTTTTTAGGGTTGTTTATGATTTAGTGTTTAGGGTTGTTCAGGATTTATGATTTAGGATATTTTAAGGTTTAGGGTTTAAGGTTGTATAGGGTTTTAGGGTTTAGGGTATAATGTTTAGGGTTAAGGGTTTATGGTTGTTTAGGGTATAGTGTTAATGGTTTTATGGTTTAGGATTGTTTAGTGTTTAGTGTTTAGGGTTTAGGGTTTAGGGTTTTTAGCGTTCAGTGTTTATAGTTTAGGGTTTAGGGTGCTTTTGGAATTAGTGTTTAGGGTTTTTCGGGGTTTAGGGTTTAGGATTTAGGGTGTTAGGGTTAGTGTTAGGGTTAGGTTTAGGGTTAAGGTGAGGGTTAGGGTGAGGGTTAAGGTTAGGGTTAGGGTTAAGGTTAGTGTTAGTGTTAGGGTAAGGGTTAGGGTTAGGGTTAGGGTTAGGGGTTAGGGTTAGGGTTAGTGTTAGGGGTTAGGGGTTAGTGTTAGGGTTAGGGTTAGGGTTAGGGTTAGGGTTAGGTTTAGTGTTAGGGTTATTATTAGGGGGTTAGGTTTTAGTTTAGGATTAGTGTTAGAGTTAGAATTAGAAATAGGGTTAGTGTTAGGATTAGGGTCAGGGTTAGGTTTAGGGATATGGTTAGAATTAGGGTTAAGGGTAGGGTTAGGGTTAGGGTTAGATTTAAAGTTTAGGGTTTAGTGTTAGGATTAGGGATAATGTGAGGTTTAGGGTTAGGTTTAGGGTTAGGGTTAGGGTTAGGGTTAGGGTTAGATTTAGGGTTAGGTTTAGGTTTATTGTTAGATTTTGGGTTTAGGGTTTAAGGTTTAAGGTTTAGGATTGTTTAAGGTTTACGGTAGATTAGGTTTAGGGTTTAGAGTTTAGTATTATGGTTACGGTTAGGGTTAGGGTTAGGGTTAGAGTTAGGGTTAGAGTTAGGGTTAGGGTTAGGGTTAGGGTTAAGGTTAGGGTTAATGTTAGGATTAGGGTTATGGTTAGTGTTAGGATTAGGGTTAGGTTTAGGGTCAGGGTTAGGTTTAGGGTTAGGGATAGGGTTAGGGTTAGATTTAAGGTTAGGTTTAGGTTTATTGTTACATTTAGGGTTTAGGGTTTAAGGTTTATGGTTTAGGATTGTTTAAGGTTTAGGGTGGACTAGGTTTAGGGTTTAGAGTTTAGTGTTATGGTTACGGTTAGGGTTAGGGTTAGGGATGGGGTTAGGGTTAGGGTTAGGGTTATGGTAAGGGTTAGGGTTAGGGTTAGGGTTAGGGTTATGGTAAAAGTCAGGGGGTTAGTGTTAGGGTTTGGGTTAGGGTTAGGGTTAGGGTTAGGGTTAGGTTAGGGTTAGGGTAGGGGTTAGGGTTAGGGGTTAGGGTTAGTGTTAGGGTTAGGGTTATTATTAGGGGGTTAGGTTTAATTTTAGGATTAGTGTTAGGGTTAGAATTAGAAATAGGGTTAGTGTTAGGATTAGGGTCAGGGTTAGGTTTAGGGTTACGGTTAGGGTTAGGGTTAGGGTTAAAGTCAGGGAGGGTTTAGGGTTAGGGTTAGGGTTAGGGTTAGATTTAGGGTTAGGTTTAGGTTTATTGTTAGATTTAGGATTTAGGGTCTAAGGTTTATGGTTTAGGATTGTTTAAGGTTTAGGGTGGATTAGGTTTAGGGTTTAGAGTTTAGTGTTATGGTTACGGTTAGGGTTAGGGTTAGGGTTAGGGTTAGGATTAGGGTTAAGGTTAGGGTTAGGATTAAGTTTAGGGTTAGGGTTAGGGTTAGGGTTAAGGTTAGGGTTAGGGTTAGGGTTAGGGTTAGGATTAGGGTTAGGGTTAGGGTTAGGGTAAGGGTTAGGGGTTAGGGTTAGGGTTATGGTTATTGTTAGGTTTAGGGTTTAGGGTTTAGGGTTTAGGGTGCTTTTGGAATTAGTGTTTAGGGTTTTTCTGGGTTTAAGGTTTAGGATTTAGGGTGTTAGGGTTAGTGTTAGGGTTAGGTTTAGGGTTAAGGTGAGTGTTAGGATGAGGGTTAAGGTTAGGGTTAGGGTTAAGGTTAGTGTTAGTGTTAGGGTAAGGGTTAGGGTTAGGGATAGGGTTAGGGTTAGGGTTAGGGTTAAGGTTAGGGTTAGGGTTAGGGTTAGGGGTTAGGGTTAGGGTTAGTGTTAGGGGTTAGGGGTTAGTGTTAGGGTTAGGGTTAGGGTTAGGGTTAGGGTTAGGTTTAGTGTTAGGGTTATTATTAGGGGGTTAGGTTTTAGTTAAGGATTAGTGTTAGGGTTAGAATTAGAAATAGGGTTAGTGTTAAGATTAGGGTCAGGGTTAGGTTTAGGAATAGTGTTAGGGTTAGGGTTAAGGGTAGGGTTAGGGTTAGGGTTAGATTTAAAGTTTAGGGTTTAGTGTTAGGATTAGGGATAGTGTGAGGTTTAGGGTTAGGGTTAGGTTTAGGGTTAGGGTTAGGGTTAGTGTTTGGGTTATGGTTAGTGTTAGGATTAGGGTTAGGGTTAGGGTCAGGGTTAGGTTTAGGGTTAGGGTTAGGGTTAGGTTAGATTTAGGGTCAGGTTTAGGTTTATTGTTAGATTTAGGGATTAGGTTTTAAGGTTTATGGTTTAGGATTGTTTAAGGTTTAGGGTGGATTAGGTTTAGGGTTTAGAGTTTAGTGTTATGGTTACGGTTAGTGTTAGGGTTAGGGTTAGGGTTAGGGTTAGGGTAATGGATAGGGTTAGGGTTAGGGTTAGGGTTAGGGTAAGGGTTAGAGGTTAGTGTTAGGGTTAGGGTTAGGGTTAGGATTAGGGTTAGGGTTAGAGGTTAGCGTTAGTGTTAGGGTTAGGTTTATTATTAGGGGGTTAGGTTTAAGTTTAGGATTAGTGTTAGTGTTAGAATTAGAAATAGGGTTAGTGTTAGGATTAGGGTCAGGGTTAGGTTTAGGGTTAGGGTTAGGGTTAGGGTTAGGGTTAGGGTCAGGGAGTGTTGAGGGTTAGCGTTAGGGTTAGGGTTAGATTTAGGGTTAGGTTTAGGATTATTGTTAGATTTAGGATTTAGGGTCTAAGGTTTATGGTTTAGGATTGTTTAAGGTTTAGGGTGGATTAGGTTTAGGGTTTAGAGTTTAGTGTTATGGTTACGGTTAGGGTTAGGGTTAGGGTTAGGGTTAGGATTAGGGTTAAGGTTAGGGTTAGGATTAGGTTTAGGGTTAAGGTTAGGGTTAGGGTTAGGGTTATGGTTAGGGTTAGGGTTAGGATTAGGGTTAGGGTTAGGGTTAGGGTAAGGGTTAGGGGTTAGGGTTAGGGTTATGGTTATTGTTAGGTTTAGGGTTTAGTGTTTAGTGTTTAGGGTTTAAGGTTTAGGGTTTAGGATTGTTTAAGATTTAGGGTGGTTTAGGTTAAGGGTTTAGGGTTTAGACTTTAGGATTGTTTAAGGTTTAGTGTTGTTTAGGGTATAGTGTTTAGGGTTAAAAGTTTAGGGTTGTTTAGGCTTTAGTGTTTAGGGTTTAGGGTTGTTTAAGTTTTAGTGTTTAAGGTTTAGGTTTTAGGGTTGTTTTGGGTTTAGTGTTTAGTGTTGTTTAGGGTATAGTGTTAATGGTTTAGGGTTTAGGGTTATTTAGTGTTTAGTGTTTAAGGTTTAGGGTATAGGGTTGTTTAGGGTTCAGTGTTTAGGGTTGTTTATGGTTTAGTGATTAGGGTTGTTTAGGGTTGTTTAGAGGTTAGTGTTTAGGGTTATTCAGGGTTTATGATTTAGGGTTGTTCAGGGTTTAGGATTTATGGTTGTTCAGGGTTTAGGATTTAGGGATTAAGGATAAGGGGTTAGGGTTAGGGTTAGGGTTAGGGTTAGGGTTAGGGTTACGGTTAGGGTCAGGGTTAGGTTTAGGGTTAGGGTTAGGGTTAGGGTTAGATTTAGGGTCAGGTTTAGGATTATTGTTAGATTTAGGGTTTAGGGTTTAAGGTTTATGGTTTAGGATTGTTTAAAGTTTAGGTTGGATTAGGTTTAGGGTTTTGAGTTTAGTGTTATGGTTATGGTTAGTGTTAGGGTTAGGGTTAGGGTTAGGGTTAGGGTTAGGGTTAGGGTTAGGGTTAGGGTTAGGTTAGGGTTAGGGTTAGGGTTAGGGTTAGGTTAGGGTTAGGGTTAGGGTTAGGGTTAGGGTTTAGGGTTTAGTGTTTAGGGTTTAAGGTTTAGGGTTTAGGATTGTTTAAGATTTAGGGTGGTTTAGGTTAAGGGTTTACGGTTTAGAGTTTAGGATTGTTTGAGGTTTAGGGTTGTTTAGGATATAGTGTTTAGGTTTAAAAGTTTAGGGTTGTTTAGGCTTTAGTGTTTAGGGTTTAGGGTTGTTTAAGTTTTAGTGTTTAAGGTTTTGGTTTTAGGGTTGTTTTGGGTTTACTGTTTAGTGTTGTTTAGGGTATAGTGTTAATGGTTTAGGGATTAGGGTTATTTAGGGATAGTGTTTAAGGTTTAGGGTATAGGGTTGTTTAGGGTTTAGTGTTTAGGGTTGTTTATGGTTTAGTGATTAGGGTTGTTTAGGGTTGTTTAGAGGTTAGTGTTTAGGGTTATTCAGGTTTTATGATTTAGGGTTGTTCAGGGTTTAGGATTTATGGTTGTTCAGGGTTTAGGATTTAGGGATTAAGGTTAAGGGGTTAAGGTTAGGGTTAGGGTTAGGGTTAGCATTAGGGTTAGAGTTAGGGTTACAGTTAAGGTTATGGGGTTATGTTAGGCTTAAGGTTAGGGTTAGGGTTATGGCGTTAAGGTTAGGGTTGGGGTTAGGGTTAGGTTTAGGTTTAGGGTTAGGGTTAGGGTTATGGTTATTCTTAGACTTATGGTTTAAAATTTAGGGTTTATGGTTTAAGGTTTAGGGTTTAGGATTGTTTAAGTTTTAGGGTGGTTTAGGTTTAGGGTATAGGGTTTAGCGTTTAAGATTGTTTAATGTTTAGGGTTGTTTAGGTTTTAGCATTTAGAGTTGTTTAGGTTTTTTTAGAGTTGTTTATGATTTAGTGTTTAGGCTTGTTCAGGATTTATGATTTAGGATATTTTAACGTTTAGGGTTTAAGGTTGTATAGTGTTTTAGGGTTTAGGGTATAATGTTTAGGGTTAAGGGTTTAGGGTTGTTTAAGGTATAGTGTTAATGGTTTTAGGGTTTAGGCTTGATTAGGGTTTAGTGTTTAGGGTTTAGGGTTTAGGGTTTATTACCGTTTAGTGTTTATACTTTAGGGTTTAGGGTGGTTTTGGAATTAGTGTTTAGGGTTATTCGGGGTTTAGGGTTTAGGATTTAGGGTGTTAGGGTTAGTGTTAGGGTTAGGTTTAGGGTTAAGGTGAGGGTTAGGGTGAGGGTTAAGGTTAGGGTTAGGGTTAAGGTTAGTGTTAGTGTTAGAATAAGGGTTAGGGTTAGGGATAGTGTTAGGGTTAGGGTTAGGGTTAGGGTTAAGGTTAGGGTTAGGGTTAGGGTTAGGGTTAGGGGTTTGGGTTAGGGTTAGTGTTAGGGGTTAGGGGTTAATGTTAGGGTTAGGGTTAGGGTTAGGGTTAGGGTTAGGTTTAGTGTTAGAGTTATTATTAGGGGGTTAGGTTTTAGTTTAGGATTAGTGTTAGGGTTAGAATTAGAAATAGGGTTAGTGTTAGGATTAGGATCAGGGTTAGGTTTAGAAATATGGTTAGGGTTAGTGTTAAGGGTAGGGTTAGGGTTAGGGTTAGATTTAAAGTTTAGGGTTTAGTGTTAGGATTAGGGATAGTGTGAGGTTTAGGGTTAGTTTTAGTGTTAGGGTTAGGGTTAGTGTTTGGGTTATGATTAGTGTTCGGATTAGGATTAGGGTTAGGGTCAGGTTTATGTTTAGGGTTAGGGTTAGGGTTAGGGTTAGATTTAGGGTTAGGTTTAGGTTTATTGTTAGATTTAGGGTTTAGGGTTTAAGGTTTATGGTTTAGGATTGTTTAAGTTTAAGGGTGGATTAGGTTTAGGGTTTAGAGTTTAGTATTATGGTTACGGTTAGGGTTAGGGTTAGGGTTAGAGTTAGGGTTAGGGTTAGGGTTAGGGTTAGGTTTAAGGTTAGGGTTAGTGTTAGGGTTACGGTTATGGTTAGTGTTAGGATTAGGGTTAGAGTTAGGGTCAGGGTTAGGTTTAGGGTTAGGGATAGGGTTAGGGTTAGATTTAGGGTTAGGTTTAGGTTTATTTTTAGATTTAGGGTTTAGGGTTTAAGGTTTATGGTTTATGATTGTTTAAGGTTTAGGGTGGATTAGGTTTAGGGTTTAGAGTTTAGTGTTATGGTTACGGTTAGGGGTAGGGTTAGGGATGGGGTTAGGGTTAGGGTTAGGGTTATGGTAAGGGTTAGGTTTAGGGTTAGGGTTAGGGTTCGGGTAAAAGTTAGGGGGTTAGTGTTAGGGTTTGTGTTAGGGTTAGGGTTAGGGTTAGGGTTAGGTTAGGGTTAGGGTTAGGGTTAGGGTTAGGGTTAGGGTTAGGGTTAGGTTAGGGTTGGGGTTAGGGTTAGGGTTAGGATTATGGGTTAGGGTTAGTGTTAGGGTTAGGGTTATTATTAGGGGGTTAGGTTTAAGTTTAGGATTAGTGTTAGGGTTAGAATTAGAAATAGGGTTAGTGTTAGGATTAGGGTCAGGATTAGGTTTAGGGTTAGGGTTAGGGTTAGGGTTAGGGTTAGGGTTAGGGTCAGGGAGGGTTTAGGGTTAGGGTTAGGGTTAGGGTTAGATTTAGGATTAGGTTTAGGTTTATTGTTAGATTTAGGATTTAGGGTCTAAGGTTTATGGTTTAGGATTGTTTAAGGTTTAGGGTGGATTAGGTTTAGGGTTTAGAGTTTAGTGTTATGGTTACGGTTAGGGTTAGGGTTAGGGTTAGGATTAGGGTTAAGGTTAGGGTTAGGATTAGGTTTAGGTTTAGGGTTAGGGTTAGGGTTAGGGTTAGGGTTAGGGTTAGGGTTAGGATTAGGGTTAGGGTTAGGGTTAGGGTAAGGGTTAGGGGTTAGGGTTAGGTTTATGGTTATTGTTAGGTTTAGGGTTTAGGGTTTAGTGTTTAGGGTTTAAGGTTTAGGGTTCAGGATTGTTTAAGGTTTATCGTAACTTAAATTTAGGGTTTAAAATTTAGTGTTAGGGTTATGGTTAGTGTTAGGGTTAGGGTTAGGGTTAGGTTTAGGGTTCAGGGTTTAGGGTTTAGGATTGTTTAAGGTTTAGGGTAGATTAGGTTTAGGATTTAAAGTTTAGTTTTAGGGTTAGGGTTAGGTTTAGGGTTTAGGGTTTTGTGTTAGGATTAGGGTTAGGGTTAAAGTTCGGGTTAGGGTAAGGGTTAGGATTAGGTTTAGGGTTAGGGTTAGGGTTAGGGTTAGGGTTAGGGTTAGGGTTAGGGTTAGGGTTAGGATTAGGGTTAGGGTTAGGGGTAGGGTAAGGGTTAGGTGTTAGGGTTAGGGTTATGGTTATTGTTAGGTTTAGGGTTTAGATTTAGTGTTTAGGGTTTAAGGTTTAGGGTTTAGGATTGTTTAAGATTTAGGGTGGTTTAGGTTAAGGGTTTAGGGTTTAGACTTTAGGATTGTTTAAGGTTTAGGGTTGTTTAGGGTATAGTGTTTAGGGTTAAAAGTTTAGGGTTGTTTAGGGTTTAGTGTTTAGGGTTTAGGATTGTTTAAGGTTTAGTGTTTAAGGTTTAGGTTTTAGGGTTGTTTTGGGTTTAGTGTTTAGTGTTGTTTAGGGTATAGTGTTAATGGTTTAGGGTTTAGGGTTATTTAGGGTTTAGTGTTTAAGGTTTAGGGTATAGGGTTGTTTAGGGTTTAGTGTTCAGGGTTGTTTATGGTTTAGTGATTAGGGTTGTTTAGGGTTGTTTAGAGGTTAGTGTTTAGGGTTATTCAGGGTTTATGATTTAGGTTTGTTCAGGGTTTAGGATTTATGGTTGTTCAGGGTTTAGGATTTAGGGATTAAGGTTAATGGGTTAGGGTTAGGGTTAGGGTTAGGGTTAGGGTTAGGGTTAGGGTTAGGGTTAGGGTTAAGGTTAGGGTTAGGGTTAGGGTTAGGGTTATGGTTAGTGTTAGGATTAGGGTTAGGGTTAGGGTCAGGGTTAGGTTTAGGGTTAGGGTTAGGGTTAGGGTTAGTTTTAGGGTCAGGTTTAGGTTTATTGTTAGATTTAGGGTTTAGGGTTTAAGGTTTATGGTTTAGGATTGTTTAAGTTTTAGGGTGGATCAGTTTTAGTCTTTAGAGTTTAGTGTTATGGTTACGGTTAGTGTTAGTGTTAGGGTTAGGGTTAGGGTAATGGATAGGGTTAGGGTTAGGATTAGGGTTAGGGTAAGGGTTAGGGGTTAGTGTTAGGGTTAGGGTTAGGGTTAGGGTTAGGGTTAGGGTTAGGGGTTAGGTTTAGTGTTAGAGTTAGGGTTATTATTAGGGTGTTAGGTTTAAGTTTAGGATTAGTGTTAGGGTTAGAATTAGAAATAGGGTTAGTGTTAGGATTAGGGTCAGGGTTAGGTTTAGGGTTAGGGTTTGGGTTAGGGTTAGGGCTAGGGTCAGAGAGGGTTTAGGGTTAGGGTTAGGGTTAGGGTTAGATTTAGGGTTAGGTTTAGGTTTATTGTTAGATTTAGGATTTAGGGTCTAAGGTTTATGGTTTAGGATTGTTTAAGGTTTAGGGTGGATTAGGTTTAGGGTTTAGAGTTTAGTGTTATGGTTACGGTTAGGGTTAGGGTTAGGGTTAGGGTTAGGATTAGGGTTAAGGTTAGGGTTAGGATTAGGTTTAGGGTTAGGGTTAGGGTTA
>NC_137978.1:3100000-3112500 GCF_963924665.1 Micromys minutus
TTAAGGTTTAGGGTATAGGGTTGTTTAGGGTTTAGTGTTTAGGGTTGTTTATGGTTTAGTGATTAGAGTTGTTTAGGGTTGTTTAGAGGTTAGTGTTTAGGGTTATTCAGGGTTTATGATTTAGGGTTGTTCAGGGTTTAGGATTTATGGTTGTTCAGGGTTTAGGATTTAGGGATTAAGGTTAAGGGGTTAAGGTTAGCGTTAGGGTTAGGGTTAGGGTTAGCATTAGGGTTAGAGTTAGGGTTAGAGTTAAGGTTATGGGGTTATGTTAGGCTTAAGGTTAGGGTTAGGGTTATGGGGTTAAGGTTAGGGTTGGGGTTAGGGTTAGGTTTAGGTTTAGGGTTAGGGTTAGGGTTATGGTTATTCTTAGATTTATGGTTTAAAATTTAGGGTTTATGGTTTAAGGTTTAGGGTTTAGGATTGTTTAAGTTTTAGCGTGGTTTAGGTTTAGGGTATAGGGTTTAGCGTTTAAGATTGTTTAATGTTTAGGGTTGTTTAGGTTTTAGCGTTTAGAGTTGTTTAGGGTTTTTTAGGGTTGTTTATGATTTAGTGTTTAGGGTTGTTCAGGATTTATGATTTAGGATATTTTAAGGTTTAGGGTTTAAGGATGTATAGTGTTTTAGGGTTTAGGGTATAATGTTTAGTGTTAAGGGTTTAGGGTTGTTTAGGGTATAGTGTTAATGGTTTTAGGGTTTAGGCTTGTTTAGGTTTTAGTGTTTAGTGTTTAGGGTTTAGGGTTTTTTAGAGTTTAGTGTTTATAGTTTAGGGTTTAGGGTGCTTTTGGAATTAGTGTTTAGGGTTTTTCGGGGTTTAGGGTTTAGGATTTAGGGTGTTAGGGTTAGTGTTAGGGTTAGGTTTAGGGTTAAGGTGAGGGTTAGGGTGAGGGTTAAGGTTAGGGTTAGGGTTAAGGTTAGTGTTAGTGTTAGAATAATGGTTAGGGTTAGGGATAGGGTTAGGGTTAGGATTAGGGTTAGGGTTGAGGTTAGGGTTAGGGTTAGGGTTAGGGTTAGGGGTTTGAGTTAGGGTTAGTGTTAGGGGTTAGGGGTTAGTGTTAGGGTTAGGGTTAGGGTTAGGGTTAGGGTTAGGTTTAGTGTTAGGGTTATTATTAGGGGGTTAGGTTTTAGTTTAGGATTAGTGTTAGGGTTAGAATTAGAAATAGGGTTAGTGTTAGGATTAGGGTCAGGGTTAGGTTTAGAAATATGGTTAGGGTTAGGGTTAAGGGTAGGGTTAGGGTTAGGGTTAGAATTAAAATTTAGGGTTTAGTGTTAGGATTAGGGATAGTGTGAGGTTTAGGGTTAGGTTTAGGGTTAGGGTTAGGGTTAGTGTTTGGGTTATGATTAGTGTTAGGATTAGGATTAGGGTTAGGGTCAGGTTTATGTTTAGGGTTAGGGTTAGGGTTAGGGTTAGATTTAGGGTTAGGTTTAGGTTTATTGTTAGATTTAGGGTTTAGGGTTTAAGGTTTATGGTTTAGGATTGTTTAAGTTTAAGGGTGGATTAGGTTAAGGGTTTAGAGTTTAGTATTATGGTTACGGTTAGGGTTAGGGTTAGGGTTAGAGTTAGGGTTAGGGTTAGGGTTAGGGTTTGGGTTAAGGTTAGGGTTAGTGTTAGGGTTAGGGTTATGGTTAGTGTTAGGATTAGGGTTAGGGTTAGGTCAGGGTTAGGTTTAGGGTTAGGGATAGGGTTAGGGTTAGATTTAGGGTTAGGTTTAGGTTTATTGTTAGATTTAGGGTTTGGGGTTTAAGGTTTATTGTTTAGGATTGTTTAAGGTTTAGGGTGGATTAGGTTTAGGGTTTAGAGTTTATTGTTATAGTTACGGTTAGGGTTAGGGTTAGGGATGGGGTTAGGGTTAGGGTTAGGGTTATGGTAAGGGTTAGGTTTAGGGTTAGGGTTAGGGTTAGGGTAAAAGTTAGGGGGTTAGTGTTAGGGTTTGTGTTAGGGTTAGGGTTTGGGTTAGGTTAGGGTAAGGGTTAGGGTTAGGGTTAGGGTTAGGGTTAGGTTAGGGTTAGGGTTAGGCTTAGGGTTAGGGTTAGGGGTTAGGGTTCGTGAAAGGGTTAGGATTATTATTAGGGGGTTAGGTTTAAGTTTAGGATTAGTGTTAGGGTTAGAATTAGAAATAGGGTTAGTGTTAGCATTAGGGTCAGGGTTAGGTTTAGGGTTAGGGTTAGGGTTAGGGTCAGGGTGGGTTTAGGGTTAGGGTTAGGGTTAGGGTTAGATTTAGGGTTAGGTTTAGGTTTATTGTTAGATTTAGGATTTAGGGTCTAAGGTTTATGGTTTAGGATTGTTTAAGGTTTAGGGTGGATTAGGTTTATGGTTTAGAGTTTAGTGTTATGGTTACGGTTAGGGTTAGGGTTAGGGTTAGGATTTGGGTTAAGTTTAGGGTTAGGATTAGGTTTAGGGTTAGGTTTAGGGTTAGGGTTAGGGTTAGGGTTAGGGTTAGGGTTAGGATTAGTTTTAGGGTTAGGGTTACGGTTAGGGTTAGGGTTAGGGGTAGGATTAGGGTTAAGATTAGGGTTAGGTTTAGGGTTAGGGTTAGGGTTAGGGTTTGGGTTAGGGTTAGGGTTAGGTTTACGATTAGGGTTAGGGTAAGGTTTAGGGTAAGGGTTAGGGGTTAGGGTTAGGGTTATGGTTATTGTTAGGTTTAGGGTTTAGGGTTTAGTGTTTAGGGTGTAAGGTTTAGGGTTTTGGATTGTTTAAGATTTAGGGTGGTTTAGGTTAAGGGTTTAGGGTTTAGAGTTTAGGATTGTTTAAGGTTTAGGGTTGTTTAGGGTATAGTGTTTAGAGTTAAAAATTTAGGGTTGTTTAGGGTTTAGTGTTTAGGGTTTAGGGTTGTTTAAGGTTTAGTGTTTAAGGTTTAGGTTTTAGGGTTGTTTTGGGTTTAGTGTTTAGTGTTGTTTAGGGTATAGTGTTAATGGTTTAGGGTTTAGGGTTATTTAGGGTTTAGTGTTTAAGGTTTAAGGTATAGGGTTGTTTAGGGTTTAGTGTTTAGGGTTGTTTATGGTTTAGTGATTAGGGTTGTTTAGGGTTGTTTCGAGGTTAGTGTTTAGGGTTATTCAGGGTTTATGATTTAGGGTTGTTCAGGGTTTAGGATTTATGTTTGTTCAGGGTTTAGGATTTAGGGATTAAGGTTAAGGGGTTAGGGTTAGGGTTAGGTTTAGGGTTAGCATTAGGGTTAGAGTTAGGGTTAGAGTTAGGGTTATGGGGTTATGTTAGGCTTAAGGTTAGGGTTAGGGTTATGGGGTTAAGGTTAGGGTTGGGGTTAGGGTTAGGGTTATGGTTATTCTTAGATTTATGGTTTAAAATTTAGGGTTTATGGTTTAAGGTTTAGGGTTTAGGATTGTTTAAGTTTTAGGGTGGTTTAGGTTTAGGGTATAGAATTTAGCGTTTAAGATTGTTTAATGGTTAGGGTTGTTTAGGTTTTAGCGTTTAGAGTTGTTTAGGGTTTTTTAGGGTTGTTTATAATTTAGTGTTTAGGGTTGTTCAGGATTTATGATTTAGGATATTTTAAGGTTTAGGGTTTAAGGTTGTATAGTGTTTTAGGGTTTAGGGTATAATGTTTAGGGTTAAGGGTTTAGGGTTGTTTAGGGTATAGTGTTAATGGTTTTAGGGTTTAGGCTTGTTTAGGGTTTAGTGTTTAGGGTTTAGGGTTTAGGGTTTTTTAGAGTTTAGTGTTTATAGTTTAGGGTTTAGGGTGCTTTTGGAATTAGTGTTTAGGGTTTTTCGGGGTTTAGGGTTTAGGATTTAGGGTGTTAGGGTTAGGGTTAGGGTTAGGTTTAAGGTTAAGGTGAGGGTTAGTGTTAGGGTTAAGGTTAGGGTTAGGGTTAAGGTTAGTGTTAGTGTTAAAATAAGGGTTAGGGTTAGGGATAGGGTTAGGGTTAGGGTTAGGGTTAGGGTTAGGTGTTTGGGTTAGGGTTAGTGTTAGGGGTTAGGGGTTAGTGTTAGGGTTAGGGTTAGGGTTAGGGTTAGGTTTAGTGTTAGGGTTATTATTAGGGGTTTAGGTTTTAGTTTAGGATTAGTGTTAGGGTTAGAATTAGAAATAGGGTTAGTGTTAGGATTAGGGTCAGGGTTAGGTTTAGAAATATGGTTAGGGTTAGGGTTAAGGGTAGGGTTAGGGTTAGGGTTAGAATTAAAGTTTAGGGTTTAGTGTTAGGATTAGGGATAGTGTGAGGTTTAGGGTTAGGTTTAGGGTTAGGGTTAGGGTTAGTGTTTGGGTTATGATTAGTGTTGGGACTAGGATTAGGGTTAGGGTCAGGTTTATGTTTAGTGTTAGGGTTAGGGTTAGGGTTAGATTTAGGGTTAGGTTTAGGTTTATTGTTAGATTTAGGGTTTAGGGTTTAAGGTTTATGGTTTAGGATTGTTTAAGTTTAAGGGTGGATTAGGTTTAGAGTTTAGAGTTTAGTATTATGGTTACGGTTAGGGTTAGGGTTAGAGTTAGGGTTAGGGTTAGGGTTAGGGTTAGGGTTAAGGTTAGGGTTAGTGATAGGGTTATGGTTATGGTTAGTGTTAGGATTAGGGTTAGGGTTAGGGTCAGGGTTAGGTTTAGGTTTAGGGATAAGGTTAGGGTTAGATTTAGGGTTAGGTTTAGGTTTATTGTTAGATTTAGGGTTTAGGGTTTAAGGTTTATGGTTTAGGATTGTTTAAGGTTTAGGGTGGATTAGGTTAAGGGTTTAGAGTTTAGTGTTATGGTTACGGTTAGGGTTAGGGTTAGGGATGGGTTTAGAGATAGGGTTAGGGTTATGGTAAGGGTTTGGTTTAGGGTTAGGGTTAGGGTTAGGGTAAAAGCTAGGGGGTTAATGTTAGGGTTTGTGTTAGGGTTAGGGTTAGGGTTAGGGTTAGGTTAGGGTTAGGGTTAGGGTTAGGGTTAGGTTAGGGTTAGGGTTAGGGTTAGGGTTTGGGTTAGGGGTTAGGGTTAGTGAAAGGGTTAGGGTTATTATTAGGGGGTTAGGTTTAAGTTTAGGATAATGTTAGGGTTAGAATTAGAAATAGGGTTAGTGTTAGGGTTAGGGTCAGGGTTAGGTTTAGGGTTAGGGTTAGCGTTAGGGTCAGGGAGGGTTTAGGGTTAGGGTTAGGGTTAGGGTTAGATTTAAGGTTAGGTTTAGGTTTATTGGTAGATGTAGGATTTGGGGTCTAAGGTTTATGGTTTAGGATTGTTTAAGGTTTAGGGTGGATTAGGTTTAGGGTTTAGAGTTTAGTGTTATGGTTACGGTTAGGGTTAGGGTTAGGGTTAGGATTAGGGTTAAGGTAAGGGTTAGGATTAGGTTTAGGGTTAGGGTTAGGGTTAGGGCTAGGGTTAGGATTAGGGTTAGGGTTAGGGTTAGGGTAAGGGTTAGGGGTTAGGGTTAGGGTTATGGTTATTGTTAGGTTTAGGGTTTAGGGTTTTGTGTTTAGGGTTTAAGGTTTAGGGTTTAGGATTGTTTAAGTTTTAGGGTGGTTTAGGTTAAGGGTTTAGGGTTTAGAGTTTAGGATTGTTTAAGGTTTACGGTTGTTTAGGGTATGGTGTTTAGGGTTAAAAGTTTAGGGTTGTTTAGGGTTTAGTGTTTAGGGTTTAGGGTTGTTTAAGGTTTAGTGTTTAAGGTTTAGGTTTTATGGTGGTTTTGGGTTTTGTGTTTAGTGTTGTTTAGGGTATAGTGTTAATGGTTTAGGGTTTAGGGTTATTTAGGGTTTAGTGTTTAAGGTTTAGGGTATAGGGTTGTTTAGGATTTAGTGTTTAGGGTTGTTTATGGTTTAATGATTAGGGTTGTTTAGGGTTGTTTAGAGGTTAGTGATTAGGGTTATTCAGGGTTTATGATTTAGGGTTTTTCAGGGTTTAGGATTTATTGTTGTTCAGGGTTTAGGATTTAGGGATTAAGGTTAAGGGGTTAGGGTTAGGGTTAGGGTTAGGGTTAGGGTTAGGGTTAGCATTAGGGTTAGAATTAGGGTTAGAGTTAGGGTTATGGGGTTATGTTAGGCTTAAGGTTAGGGTTAGGGTTATGGGGTTAAGGTTAGGGTTTGGGTTAGGGTTAGGTTTAGGTTTAGGGTTAGGGTTAGGGTTATGGTTATTCTTAGATTTAAGGTTTAAATTTTAGGGTTTATGGTTTAAGGTTTAGGGTTTAGGATTGTTTAAGTTTTAGGGTGGTTTAGGTTTTGGGTTAGGGTTTAGCGTTTAAGATTGTTTAATGGTTAGGGTTGTTTAGGTTTTAGCGTTTAGAGTTGTTTAGGGTTTTTTAGGGTTGTTTATGATTTAGTGTTTAGGGTTGTTCAGGATTTATGATTTAGGATATTTTAAGGTTTAGGGTTTAAGGTTGTATAGGGTTTTAGGGTTTAGGGTATAATGTTTAGGGTTAAGGGTTTATGGTTGTTTAGGGTATAGTGTTAATGGTTTTATGGTTTAAGATTGTTTAGTGTTTAGTGTTTAGGGTTTAGGGTTTAGGGTTTTTAGCGTTCAGTGTTTATATTTTAGGGTTTAGGGTGCTTTTGGAATTAGTGTTTAGGTTTTTTCGGGGTTTAGGGTTTAGGATTTAGGGTGTTAGGGTTAGTGTTAGGGTTAGGTTTAGGGTTAAGGTGAGGGTTAGGGTGAGGGTTAAGGTTAGGGTTAGGGTTAAGGTTAGTGTTAGTGTTAGGGTAAGGGTTAGTGTTAGGGTTAGGGTTAGGGTTTAGGGTTAGGGTTAGTGTTAGGGGTTAGGGGTTAGTGTTAGGGTTAGGGTTAGGGTTAGGGTTAGGGTTAGGTTTAGTGTTAGGGTTATTATTAGGGGGTTAGGTTTTAGTTTAGGATTAGTGTTAGAGTTAGAATTAGAAATAGGGTTAGTGTTAGGATTAGGGTCAGGGTTAGGTTTAGGGATATGGTTAGAATTAGGGTTAAGGTTAGGGTTAGGGTTAGGGTTAGATTTAAAGTTTAGGGTTTAGTGTTAGGATTAGGGATAATGTGAGGTTTAGGGTTAGGTTTAGGGTTAGGGTTAGGGTTAGGGTTAGGGTTAGATTTAGGGTTAGGTTTAGGTTTATTGTTAGATTTTGGGTTTAGGGTTTAAGGTTTAAGGTTTAGGATTGTTTAAGGTTTACGGTAGATTAGGTTTAGGGTTTAGAGTTTAGTATTATGGTTACGGTTAGGGTTAGGGTTAGGGTTAGAGTTAGGGTTAGAGTTAGGGTTAGGGTTAGGGTTAGGGTTAAGGTTAGGGTTAATGTTAGGGTTAGGGTTATGGTTAGTGTTAGGATTAGGGTTAGGTTTAGGGTCAGGGTTAGGTTTAGGGTTAGGGATAGGGTTAGGGTTAGATTTAAGGTTAGGTTTAGGTTTATTGTTACATTTAGGGTTTAGGGTTTAAGGTTTATGGTTTAGGATTGTTTAAGGTTTAGGGTGGACTATGTTTAGGGTTTAGAGTTTAGTGTTATGGTTATGGTTACGGTTAGGGTTAGGGATGGGGTTAGGGTTAGGGTTAGGGTTATGGTAAGGGTTAGGGTTAGGGTTAGGGTTAGGGTTATGGTAAAAGTTAGGGGGTTAGTGTTAGGGTTTTGGTTAGGGTTAGGGTTAGGGTTAGGGTTAGGTTAGGGTTAGGGTAGGGGTTAGGGTTAGGGGTTAGGGTTAGTGTTAGGGTTAGGGTTATTATTAGGGGGTTAGGTTTAATTTTAGGATTAGTGTTAGGGTTAGAATTAGAAATAGGGTTAGTGTTAGGATTAGGGTCAGGGTTAGGTTTAGGGTTACGGTTAGGGTTAGGGTTAGGGTTAAAGTCAGGGAGGGTTTAGGGTTAGGGTTAGGGTTAGGGTTAGATTTAGGGTTAGGTTTAGGTTTATTGTTAGATTTAGGATTTAGGGTCTAAGGTTTATGGTTTAGGATTGTTTAAGGTTTAGGGTGCATTAGGTTTAGGGTTTAGAGTTTAGTGTTATGGTTACGGTTAGGGTTAGGGTTAGGGTTAGGGTTAGGATTAGGGTTAAGGTTAGGGTTAGGATTAGGTTTAGGGTTAGGGTTAGGGTTAGGGTTAAGGTTAGGGTTAGGGTTAGTGTTAGGGTTAGGATTAGGGTTAGGGTTAGGGTTAGGGTAAGGGTTAGGGGTTAGGGTTAGGGTTATGGTTATTGTTAGGTTTAGGGTTTAGGGTTTAGGGTTTAGGGTGCTTTTGGAATTAGTGTTTAGGGTTTTTCGGGGTTTAAGGTTTAGGATTTAGGGTGTTAGGGTTAGTGTTAGGGTTAGGTTTAGGGTTAAGGTGAGGGTTAGGGTGAGGGTTAAGGTTAGGGTTAGGGTTAAGGTTAGTGTTAGTGTTAGGGTAAGGGTTAGGGTTAGGGATAGGGTTAGGGTTAGGGTTAGGGTTAAGGTTAGGGTTAGGGTTAGGGTTAGGGGTTAGGGTTAGGGTTAGTGTTAGGTGTTAGGGGTTAGTGTTAGGGTTAGGGTTAGGGTTAGGGTTAGGTTTAGTGTTAGGGTTATTATTAGGGGGTTAGGTTTTAGTTAAGGATTAGTGTTAGGGTTAGAATTAGAAATAGGTTTAGTGTTAAGATTAGGGTCAGGGTTAGGTTTAGGAATAGGGTTAGGGTTAGGGTTAAGGGTAGGGTTAGGGTTAGGGTTAGATTTAAAGTTTAGGGTTTAGTGTTAGGATTAGGGATAGTGTGAGGTTTAGGGTTAGGGTTAGGTTTAGGGTTAGGGTTAGGGTTAGTGTTTGGGTTATGGTTAGTGTTAGGATTAGGGTTAGGGTTAGGGTCAGGGTTAGGTTTAGGGTTAGGGTTAGGGTTAGGTTAGATTTAGGGTCAGGTTTAGGTTTATTGTTAGATTTAGGGATTAGGTTTTAAGGTTTATGGTTTAGGATTGTTTAAGGTTTAGGGTGGATTAGGTTTAGGGTTTAGAGTTTAGTGTTATGGTTACGGTTAGTGTTAGGGTTAGGGTTAGGGTTAGGGTTAGGGTTAGGGTAATGGATAGGGTTAGCGTTAGGGTTAGGGTTAGGTTTAGGGTTAGGGTTAGGGTTAGGGTTAGGGTTAGGGTTAAGGTTAGGGTTAGGGTTAGGGTTATGGTTAGTGTTAGGATTAGGGTTAGGGTTAGGGTCAGGGTAAGGTTTAGGGTTAGGGTTAGGGTTAGGGTTAGATTTAAGGTCAGGTTTAGGTTTATTGTTAGATTTAGGTTTTAGGGTTTAAGGTTTATGGTTTAGGATTGTTTAAGGTTTAGGGTGGATTAGGTTTAGGGTTTAGAGTTTAGTGTTATGGTTACGTTTAGTGTTAGGGTTAGGGTTAGGGTTAGGTTAGGGTTAGGGTTAGGGTAATGGTTAGAGTTAGGGTTAGGGTTAGGGTTAGGGTAAGGGTTAGGGGTTAGTGTTAGGGTTAGGGTTAGGGTTAGGGTTAGGGTTAGGGTTAAGGTTAGAAGTTAGGGTTAGTGTAAGGGTTAGGGTTATTATTAGGGGGTTAGGTTTACGTTTAGGATTAGTGTTAGGGTTAGAATTAGAAATAGGGTTAGTGTTAGGATTAGAGTCAGGGTTAGGTTTATGGTTAAAGTTAGGTTTAGGGTTAGGGTTAGGGTTAGGGTCAGGGAGGGTTTAGGGTTAGGGTTAGGGTTAGGGTTAGATTTAGGGTTAGGTTTATGTTTATTGTTAGATTTAGGATTTAGGGTCTAAGGTTTATGGTTTAGGATTGTTTAAGGTTTAGGGTTGATTAGGTTTAGGGTTTAGAGTTTAGTGTTATGGTTACGGTTAGGGTTAGGGTTAGGGTTAGGATTAGGGTTAAGGTTAGGGTTAGGATTAGGTTTAGAGTTAGGGTTAGGGTTAGGGTTAGGGTTAGGGTTAGGGTTAGGGTTAGGATTAGGGTTAGGGTTAGGGTTAGGGTAAGGGTTAGGTGTTAGGGTTAGGGTTATGGTTATTTTTAGGTTTAGGGTTTAGGGTTTAGTGTTTAGGGTTTAAGGTTTAGGGTTTAGGATTGTTTAAGATTTAGGGTGGTTTAGGTTAAGGGTTTAGGGTTTAGACTTTAGGATTGTTTAAGGTTTAGGGTTGTTTAGGGTATAGTGTTTAGGGTTAAAAGTTTAGGGTTGTTTAGGCTTTAGTGTTTAGGGTTTAGGGTTGTTTAAGTTTTAGTGTTTAAGGTTTAGGTTTTAGGGTTGTTTTGGGTTAATGTTTAGTGTTGTTTAGGGTATAGTGTTAATGGTTTAGGGTTTAGGGTTATTTAGGGTTTAGTGTATAAAGTTTAGGGTATAGGGTTGTTTAGGGTTTAGTGTTTAGGGTTGTTTATGGTTTAGTGATTAGGGTTGTTTAGGGTTGTTTAGAGGTTAGTGTTTAGGGTTATTCAGGATTTATGATTTAGGGTTGTTCAGGGTTTAGGATTTATGGTTGTTCAAGGTTTAGGATTTAGGGATTAAGGTTAAGGGGTTAGGGTTAGGTTTAGGGTTAGGGTTAGGGTTAGGGTTAGGGTTAGGGTTAGGGTTAAGGTTAGGGTTAGGGTTAGGGTTAGGGTTATGGTTAGTGTTAGGATTAGGGTTAGGGTTAGGGTCAGGGTAAGGTTTAGGGTTAGGGTTAGGGTAAGGGTTAGATTTAAGGTCAGGTTTAGGTTTATTGTTAGATTTAGGGTTTAGGGTTTAAGGTTTATGGTTTAGGATTGTTTAAGGTTTAGGGTGGATTAGGTTTACGGTTTAGAGTTTAGTGTTATGGTTATGGTTAGTGTTAGGGTTAGGGTTAGGGTTAGGGTTAGGGTTAGGGTAATGGTTAGGGTTAGGGTTAGGGTTAGGGTTAGGGTTAGGGTTTTGGGTTAGGGTTAGTGTTAGGGTTAGGGTTATTATTAGGGGGATAGGTTTAAGTTTAGGATTAGTGTTAGGGTTAGAATTAGAAATAGGGTTAGTGTAAGGATTAGGGTCAGGGTTAGGTTTAGGGTTAGGGTTAGGGTTAGGGTTAGGTTTAGGGTTAGGGTCAGGGAGGGTTTAGGGTTAGGGTTAGGGTTAGATTTAGGGTTAGGTATAGGTTTATTGTTAGATTTAGGATTTAGGGTCTAAGGTTTATGGTTTAGGATTGTTTAAGGTTTAGGGTGGATTAGGTTTAGGGTTTAGAGTTTAGTGTTATGGTTACGGTTAGGGTTAGGGTTAGGGTTAGGGTTAGGATTAGGGTTAAGGTTAGGGTTAGGATTAGGTTTAGGGTTAGAGTTAGGGTTAGGGTTAGGGTTAGGGTTAGGGTTAGGATTAGGGTTAGTGTTAGGGTTAGGGTAAGGTTTAGGGGTTAGGGTTAGGGTTATGGTTATTGTTAGGTTTAGGGTTTAGGGTTTAGTGTTTAGGGTTTAAGGTTTAGGGTTTAGGATTGTTTAAGATTTAGAGTGGTTTAGGTTAAGGGTTTAGGGTTTAGAGTTTAGGATTGTTTAAGGTTTAGGGTTGTTTAGGGTATAGTGTTTAGGGTTAAAAGTTTAGGGTTATTTAGGGTTTAGTGTTTAGGGTTTAGGGTTTTTTAAGGTTTAGTGTTTAAGGTTTAGGTTTTAGGATTGTTTTGGGTTTAGTGTTTAGTGTTGTTTAGGGTATAGTGTTAATGGTTTAGGGTTTAGGGTTATTTAGGGTTTAGTGTTTAAAGTTTAGCATATAGGATTTTAGGGTTTAGTGTTTAGGGTTGTTTATGGTTTAGTGATTAGGGTTGTTTAGGGTTGTTTAGAGGTTAGTGTTTAGGGTTATTCAGGGTTTATGATTTAGGGTTGTTCAGGGTTTAGGATTTATGGTTGTTCAGGGTTTAGGATTTAGGGATTAAGGTTAAGGGGTTAGGGTTAGGTTTAGGGTTAGGGTTAGGGTTAGGGTTAGGGTTAGGGTTAGGGCTAAGGTTAGGGTTAGGGTTAGGGTTATGGTTAGTGTTAGGATTAGGGTTAGGGTTAGGGTCAGGGTAAGGTTTAGGGTTAGGGTTAGGGTTAGGGTTAGATTTAAGGTCAGGTTTAGGTTTATTGTTAGATTTAGGGTTTAGGGTTTAAGGTTTATGGTTTAGGATTGTTTAAGGTTTAGGGTGGATTAGGTTTAGGGTTTAGAGTTTAGTGTTATGGTTACGTTTAGTGTTAGGGTTAGGGTTAGGGTTAGGTTAGGGTTAGGGTTAGGGTAATGGTTAGAGTTAGGGTTAGGGTTAGGGTTAGGGTAAGGGTTAGGGGTTAGTGTTAGGGTTAGGGTTAGGGTTAGGGTTAGGGTTAAGGTTAGGGGTTAGGGTTAGTGTTAGGGTTAGGGTTATTATTAGGGGGTTAGGTTTACGTTTAGGATTAGTGTTAGGGTTAGTATTAGAAATAGGGTTAGTGTTAGGATTAGGGTCAGGGTTAGGTTTAGGGTTAGGGTTAGGGTTAGTGTTAGGGTCAGGGAGGGTTTAGGGTTAGGGTTAGGGTTAGGGTTAGATTTAGGGTTAGGTTTATGTTTATTGTTAGATTTAGGATTTAGGGTCTAAGGTTTATGGTTTAGGATTGTTTAAGGTTTAGGGTTGATTAGGTTTAGGGTTTAGAGTTTAGTGTTATGGTTACGGTTAGGGTTAGGGTTAGGGTTAGGATTAGGGTTAAGGTTAGGGTTAGGATTAGGTTTAGAGTTAGGGTTAGGGTTAGGGTTAGGGTTAGGCTTAGGGTTAGGGTTAGGG
>NC_137978.1:3117500-3177500 GCF_963924665.1 Micromys minutus
CAGGGTTTAGTGTTAGGATTAGGGATAGTGTGAGGTTTAGGGTTAGGTTTAGAGTTAGGGTTAGGTTTAGTGTTTGGGTTATGATTAGTGTTATTATTAGGGTTAGGGTTAGGGTCAGGTTTAGGTTTAGGGTTAGGGATAGGGTTAGGGTTAGATTTAGGGTTAGGTTTAGGTTTATTGTTAGATTTAGGGTTTAGGATTTAAGGTTTAAGGTTTAGGATTGTTTAAGGTTTAGGGTAGATTAGGTTTAGGGTTTAGACTTTAGTATTATGGTTACGGTTAGGGTTAGGGTTAGGGTTAGAGTTAGGGTTAGGGTTAGGGTTAGGGTTAGGGTTAGGGTTAGGGTTAAGGTTAGGGTTAATGTTAGGGTTAGGGTTAGGGTAAAAGTTAGGGGGTTAGTGTTAGGGTTAGGGTTAGGGTTAGGGTTAGGTTAGGGTTAGGGTTAGGGTTAGGGTTAGGGTTAGGGGTTAGTGTTAGTGTTAGGGTTAGGGTTATTATTAGGGGGTTAGGTTTAAGTTTAGGATTAGTGTTAGGGTTAGAATTAGAAATAGGGTTAGTGTTAGGATTAGGGTCAGGATTAGGTTCAGGGTTAGGGTTAGGGTTAGGGTTAGGGTTAGGGTCAGGGAGGGTTTAGGTTTAGGATTAGGGTTAGGGTTAGATTTAGGGTTAGGTTTAGGTTTATTGTTAGATTTAGGATTTAGGGTCTAAGGTTTATGGTTTAGGATTGTTTAAGGTTTAGGGTGGATTAGGTTTAGGGTATAGAGTTTAGTGTTATGGTTACGGTTAGGGTTAGGGTTAGGGTTAGGGTTAGGGTTAGGGTTAGGGTAATGGTCAGGGTTAGGGTTAGGGTTAGGGTAAGGGTTAGGGGTTAGTGTTAGGGTTAGGGTTAGGGTTAGGGTTAGGGTTAGGGTTAGGGTTAGGGTTAGGGTTATGGTTATTCTTAGATTTATGGTTTAAAATTTAGGGTTTATGGTTTAAGGTTTAGGGTTTAGGATTGTTTAAGTTTTAGGGTGGTTTATGTTTAGGGTATAGGGTTTAGCGTTTAAGATTGTTTAATGTTTAGGGTTGTTTAGGTTTAGTGTTTAGAGTTGTTTAGGGTTTTTTAGGGTTGTTTATGATTTAGTGTTTAGGGTTGTTCAGGATTTATGATTTAGGATATTTTAAGGTTTAGGGTTTAAGGTTGTATAGTGTTTTAGGGTTTAGGGTATAATGTTTAGTGTTAAGGGTTTAGGGTTGTTTAGGGTATAGTGTTAATGGTTTTAGGGTTTAGGCTTGTTTAGGGTTTAGTGTTTAGGGTTTAGGGTTTAGGGTTTTTTAGCGTTTAGTGTTTATAGTTTAGGGTTTAGGGTGCTTTTGGAATTAGTGTTTAGGGTTTTTCGGGGTTTAGGGCTTAGGATTTAGGGAGTAAGGGTTAGTGTTAGGGTTAGGTTTAGGGTTAAGGTGAGGGTTAGGGTGAGGGTTAAGGTTAGGGTTAGGGTTAATGTTAGTGTTAGTGTTAGAATAAGGGTTAGGGTTAGGGATAGGTTTATGGTTAGGGTTAGGGTTAGGGTTAAGGTTAGGGTTAGGGTTAGGGTTAGGGTTAGGGGTTTGGGTTAGGGTTAGTGTTAGGGGTTAGGGGTTAGTGTTAGGGTTAGGGTTAGGGTTAGGGTTAGGGTTAGGTTTAGTGTTAGGGTTATTATTAGGGTGTTAGGTTTTAGTTTAGGATGAGTGTTAGGGTTAGAATTAGAAATAGGGTTAGTGTTAGGATTAGGGTCAGGGTTAGGTTTAGAAATATGGTTAGGGTTAGGGTTAAGGGTAGGGTTAAAGTTAGGGTTAGAATTAAAGTTTAGGGTTTAGTGTTAGGATTAGGGATAGTATGAGGTTTAGGGTTACGTTTAGGGTTAGGTTTAGGGTTAGTGTTTGGGTTATGATTAGTGTTAGGATTAGGATTAGGGTTAGGGTAAGGTTTATGTTTAGGGTTAGGGTTAGGGTTAGGGTTAGGGTTAGATTTAGGGTTAGGTTTAGGTTTATTGTTAGATTTAGGGTTTAGGGTTTAAGGTTTATGGTTTAGGATTGTTTAAGTTTAAGGGTGGATTAGGTTTAGGGTTTAGAGTTTAGTATTATGGTTACGGTTATGGTTAGGGTTAGGGTTAGAGTTAGGGTTAGGGTTAGGGTTAGGGTTAGGGTTAAGATTAGGGTTAGTGTTAGGGTTAGGGTTATGGTTAGTGTTAGGATTAGGGTTAGGGTTAGGGTCAGGGTTAGGTTTAGGGTTAGGGATAGGGTTTGGGTTAGATATAGGGTTAGGTTTAGGTTTATTGTTAGATTTAGGGTTTAGGGTTTAAGGTTTATGGTTTAGGATTGTTTAAAGTTTAGGGTGGATTAGGTTTAGGGTTTAGAGTTTAGTGTTATGGTTACGGTTAGGGTTAGAGTTAGGGATGGAGTTAGGTTTAGGGTTAGGGTTATGGTAAGGGTTAGGTTTAGGGTTAGGGTTAGGGTTAGGGTAAAAGTTAGGGGGTTAGTGTTAGGGTTTGTGTTAGGGTTAGGGTTAGGGTTAGGGTTAGGGTTAGGTTAGGGTTAGGGTTAGGGTTAGGGTTAGGGTTAGGTTAGGGTTAGGGTTAGGGTTAGGGTTAGGGTTAGGTTTAAGGGTTAGGGTTAGTGAAAGGGTTAGGGTTATAATTAGGGGGTTAGGTTTAAGTTTATGATTAGTGTTAGGGTTAGAATTAGAAATAGGATTAGTGTTAGGATTAGGGTCAGGGTTAGGTTTAGGGTTAGGGTTAGGGTTAGGGTCAGGCAGGGTTTAGGGTTAGGGTTAGGGTTAGGGTTAGATTTAGGGTTAGGTTTAGGTTTATTGTTAGATTTAGGATTTAGGGTCTAAGGTTTATGGTTTAGGATTGTTTAAGGTTTAGGGTGGATTAGGTTTAGGGTTTAGAGTTTAGTGTTATGGTTACGGTTAGGGTTAGGGTTAGGGTTAGGATTAGGGTTAAGATTAGGGTTAGGATTAGGTTTAGGGTTAGGGATAGGGTTAGCGTTAGGGTTAGGGTTAGGGTTAGGGTTAGGGTTAGGATTAGGTTTAGGGTTAGGGTTACGGTTAGGGTTAGGGTTAGGGTTAGGATTAGGGTTAAGGTTAGGGTTATGTTTAGGTTTAGGGTTAGGGTTAGGGTTAGAGTTAGGGTTAGGTTTAGGATTAGGGTTAGGGTTAGGTTTAGGGTAAGGGTTAGGGGTTAGGGTTAGGGTTATGGTTATTGTTAGGTTTAGGGTTTAGAGTTTAGTGTTTACGGTTTAAGGTTTAGGGTTTAGGATTGTTTATGATTTAGGGTGGTTTAGGTTAAGGGTTTAGGGTTTAGAGTTTAGGATTGTTTAAGGTTTAGGTTTGTTTAAGGTATAGTGTTTAGGGTTAAAAGTTTAGGGTTGTTTAGGGTTTAGTGATTAGGGTTTAGGGTTGTTTAAGGTTTAGTGTTTAAGGTTTAGGTTTTAGGGTTGTTTGGGTTTAGTGTTTAGTGTTGTTTAGGGTATAGTGTTAATGGTTTAGGGTTTAGGGTTATTTAGGGTTTAGTGTTTAAGGTTTAAGGTATAGGGTTGTTTAGGGTTTAGTGTTTAGGGTTGTTTATGGTTTAGTGATTAGGGTTGTTTAGGGTTGTTTAGAGGTTAGTGTTTAGGGTTATTCAGGGTTTATGATTTAGGGTTGTTCAGGGATTAGGATTTATGGTTGTTCAGGGTTTAGGATTTAGGGATTAAGGTTAAGGGGTTAGGGTTAGGGTTAGGGTTAGGGTTAGCATTAGGGTTAGAGTTAGGGTTAGAGTTAGGGTTATGGGGTTATGTTAGGCTTAAGGTTAGGGTTAGGGTTATGGGGTTAAGGTTAGGGTTGGGGTTAGGGTTAGGTTAGGTTTAGGGTTAGGGTTAGGGTTATGGTTATTCTTAGATTTATTGTTTAAAATTTAGGGTTTATGGTTTAAGGTTTAGGATTTAGGATTGTTTAAGTTTTAGGGTGGTTTAGGTTTAGGGTATAGAATTTAGCGTTTCAGATTGTTTAATGGTTAGGGTTGTTTAGGTTTTAGCGTTTAGAGTTGTTTAGGGTTTTTTAGGGTTGTTTATGATTTTGTGTAGGGTTGTTCAGGATTTATGATTTAGGATATTTTAAGGTTTAGGGTTTAAGGTTGTATAGTGTTTTAGGGTTTAGGGTATAATGTTTAGTGTTAAGGGTTTAGGGTTGTTTAGGGTATAGTGTTAATGGTTTTAGGGTTTAGGCTTGTTTAGGGTTTAGTGTTTAGGGTTTAGGGTTTAGGGTTTTTTAGTGTTCAGTGTTTATAGTTTAGGGTTTAGGGTGCTTTTGGAATTAGTGTTTAGGGTTTTTCGGGGTTTAGGGTTTAGGATTTAGGGTGTTAGGGTTAGTGTTAGGGTTAGGTTTAGGGTTAAGGTGAGGGTTAGGGTGAGGGTTAAGGTTAGGGTTAGGGTTAAGGTTAGTGTTAGTGTTAGGGTAAGGGTTAGGGTTAGGGATAGGGTTAGGGTTAGGGTTAGGGTTAGGGTTAAGGTTAGGGTTAGGGTTAGGGTTAGGGTTAGGGTTAGGGTTAGGGTTAGGGTTAGGGTTAGGGGTTAGGGTTAGGGTTAGTGTTAGGGGTTAGGGGTTAGTGTTAGGGTTACGGTTAGGGTTAGGGTTAGGGTTAGGTTTAGTGTTAGGGTTATTATTAGGGGGTTAGGTTTTAGTTAAGGATTAGTGTTAGGGTTAGATTTAGAAATAGGGTTAGTGTTAGGATTAGGGTCAGTGTTAGGTTTAGAAATAGGGTTAGGGTTAGGGTTAAGGGTAGGGTTAGGGTTAGGATTAGATTTAAAGTTTAGGGTTTAGTGTTAGGATTAGGAATAGTGTGAGGTTTAGGGTTAGGTTTAGGGTTAGGGTTAGGGTTAGTGTTTGGGTTATGATTAGTGTTAGGATTAGGGTTAGGGTTAGGGTCAGGTTTAGGTTTAGGGTTAGGGTTAGAATTAGGGTTAGATTTAGGGTTAGGTTTAGGTTTATTGTTAGATTTAGGGTTTAGGGTTTAAGGTTTATGGTTTAGGATTGTTTAAGGTTTAGGGTGGATTAGGTTTAGGGTTTAAAGTTTAGTATTATGGTTACGGTTAGGGTTAGGGTTAGGGTTAGAGTTAGGTTTAGGGTTATTGTTAGGGTTAGGGTTAGGGTTCAGGTTAGGGTTAGTGTTAGGTTTAGGGTTATGGTTAGTGTTAGGATTAGGGTTAGGGTTAGGGTCAGGGTTAGGTTTAGGGTTAGGGATAGGGTTAGTTTTAGATTTAGGGTTAGGTTTAGGTTTATTGTTAGATTTAGGGTTTAGGGTTTAAGGTTTATGGTTTAGGATTGTTTAAGGTTTAGGGTAGATTAGGTTTAGGGTTTAGAGTTTAGTGTTATGGTTACGGTGAGGGTTAGGGTTAGGGATTGGGTTAGGGTTAGGGTTAGGTTTATGGTAAGGGTTAGGGTTAGGGTTAGGGTTAGGGTAAAAGTTAGGGGGTTAGTATTAGGGTTTGGGTTAGGGTTAGGGTTAGGGTTAGGGTAGGGTTAGGGTTAGGGTTAGGGTTAGGGTTAGGGTTAGTGTTAGGGTTAGGGTTATTATTAGGGGGTTAGGTTTAAGTTTAGGATCAGTGTTAGGGTTAGAATTAGAAATAAGTTTAGTGTTAGGATTAGGGTCAGGGTTAGGTTTAGGGTTAGGGTTAGGGTTAGGGTTAGGGTTAGGGTCAGGGAGGGTTTAGGGTTAGGGTTAGATTTAGGGTTAGGTTTAGGTTTATTGTTAGATTTATGGTTTAGGGTCTACGGTTTATGGTTTAGGATTTTTAAAGGTTTAGGGTGGATTAGGTTTAGGGTTTAGAGTTTAGTGTTATGGTTACGGTTAGGTTTAGGGTTAGGGTTAGGGTTAGGATTAGGGTTAAGGTTAGGGTTAGTGTTAGGTTACGGTTAGGGTTAGGGTTAGGGTTAGGGTAAGGGTTAGGGGTTAGGGTTAGTGTTAGGGTTAAGGTTAGGGTTAGGGTTAAGGTTAGTGTTAGGGTTAGGGTTAGGGTTAGGGTTAGGGTTAGGGTTAGGTTTAGGGTAAGGTTAGGGTTAGGGTTAGGGTTAGGGTTAGGGGTTAGGGTTAGGGTTAGGGTTAGGGGTTAGGGGTTAGGGTTAAGGTTAGGGTTAGTGTTAGGGTTATGGTTAGGGTTAGGGTGAGGGTTAGGGTTAGGGTTATGTGGTTATGTTAGGCTTAAGGTTAGGGTTAGGGTTATGGGGTTAAGGTTAGGGTTGGGGTTAGGGTTAGGTTTAGGTTTAGGGTTAGGGTTAGGGTTATGGTTATTCTTAGATTTATGGTTTAAAATTTAGGGTTTATGGTTTAAGGTTTAGGGTTTAGATTTGTTTAAGTTTTAGGGTGGTTTAGGTTTAGGGTATTGGGTTTAGCGTTTCAGATTGTTTAATGTTTAGGGTTGATTATGTTTTAGCGTTTAGAGTTGATTATGTTTTTTTAGGGTTGTTTATGATTTAGTGTTTAGGGTTGTTCAGGATTTATGATTTAGGATATTTTAAGGTTTAGGGTATAAGGTTGTATAGTGTTTTAGGGTTTAGGCTATAATGTTTAGGGTTAAGGGTTTAGGGTTGTTTAGGGTATAGTGTTAATGGTTTTAGGGTTTAGGCTTGTTTAGGGTTTAGTGTTTAGGGTTTAGGGTTTAGGGTTTTTTAGCGTTTAGTGTTTAGAGTTTAGGGTTTAGGGTGCTTTTGGAATTAGTGCTTAGAGTTTTTCTGGGTTTAGGGTTTAGGATTTAGGGTGTTAGGGTTAGTGTTAGGGTTAAGTTTAGGGTTAGGGTGAGGGTTAGGGTGAGGGTTAGGGTGAGGGTTAAGGTTAGGGTTAGGGTTCAGTTTAGTGTTAGTGTTAGGGTAAGGGTTAGGGTTAGGGATAGGGTTAGGGTTAGGGTTAGGGTTAGGGTTAGGGTTAGTGTTAGGGTTAGGTTAGGGTTAGGGTTAGGGTTAGGGGTTAGGGTCAGGGTTAGTGTTAGGGGTTAGGGGTTAGGGTTAGGGTTAGGGCTAGGGTTATGGTTAGTGTTAGGATTAGGGTTAGGGTTAGGGTCAGGGTTAGGTTTAGGGTTAGGGTTAGGGTTAGGGTTAGATTAAGGGATAGGTTTATGTTTATTGTTAGATTTAGGGTTTAGGATTTAAGGTTTATGGTTTAGGATTGTTTAAGGTTTAGCGTGGATTAGGTTTAGGGTTTAGAGTTTAGTATTATGGTTACGGTTAGGGTTAGGGTTAGGGTTAGGGTTAGGGTTAGGGTTAGGGTTAGGGTTAGGTTTAGGGTTAGGGTTAGGTTTAAGGTTAGTGTTAGGCCTAGGGTTAGGGTTATGGTTAGTGTTAGGATTAGGGTTAGGTTTAGGGTCAGGGTTAGGTTTAGGGTTAGGGTTAGGGTTAGGGTTAGATTTAGGGTCAGTTTTAGGTTTATTGTTAGATTTAGGGTTTAGGGTTTAAGGTTTATGGTTTAGGATTGTTTAATGTTTAGGGTGGATTAGGTTTAGGGTTTAGAGTTTAGTGTTATGGTTACAGTTAGTGTTAGGGTTTGGGTTAGGGTTAGGGTTAGGGTTAGGGTAATGGTCAGGGTTAGGGTTAGGGTTAGGGTAAGGGTTAGGGGTTAGTGTTAGGGTTAGGGTAAGGGTTAGGGTTAGCGTTAGGTTAGGGTTAGGGTTAGGGTTAGGGTTAGGGGTTAGGGTTAGTGTTAGGGTTAGGGTTATTATTAGGGGGTTAGGTTTAAGTTTAGGATTAGTGTTAGGGTTAGAATTAGAAATAGGGTTAGTGTTAGGATTAGGGTCAGGGTTAGGTTTAGGGTTAGGGTTAGGGTTAGGGTTAGGGTCAGGGAGGCTTTAGGGTTAGGGTTAGGGTTAGGGTTAGATTTAGGGTTAGGTTTAGGTTTATTGTTAGATTTAGGATTTCGGGTCTAAGGTTTATGGTTTAGGATTGTTTAAGGTTTAGGATGGATTAGGTTTAGGGTTTAAAGTTTAGTGTTATTTTTACGGTTAGGGTTAGGGTTAGGTTTAGGTTTAGGATTAGGGTTAAGGTTAGGGTTAGGATTAGGTTTAGGGTTAGGGTTAGGGTTAGGGTTAGGGTTAGGGTTAGGGTTAGGTTTAGGGTTAGGATTAGGGTTAGGGTTAGGGTTAGAGTAAGGGTTAGGGGTTAGGTTTAGGGTTATGGTTATTGTTAGGTTTAGGGTTTAGGGTTTAGTGTTTAGGGTTTAAGGTTTAGGGTTTAGGATTGTTTAAGTTTTAGGGTGGTTTAGGTTAAGGGTTTAGGGTTTAGAGTTTAGGATTGTTTAAGGTTTAGGGTTGTTTAGGGTATAGTGTTTAGGGTTAAAAGTTTAGGGTTGTTTAGGGTTTAGTGTTTAGGGTTTAGGGTTTTTTAAGGTTTAGTGTTTAAGGTTTAGGTTTTAGGGTTGTTTTGGGTTTAGTGTTTAGTGTTGTTTAGGGTATAGTGTTAATGGTTTAGGGTTTAGGGTTATTTAGGGTTTACTGTTTAAGGTTTAGTGTATAGGGTTCTTTAGGGTTTAATGTTTAGGGTTGTTTATGGTTTAGTGATTAGGGTTGTTTAGGGTTGTTTAGATGTTAGTGTTTAGGGTTATTCAGGGTTTATGATTTAGGGTTGTTCAGGGTTTAGGATTTATGGTTGTTCAGGGTTTAGGATTTAGGGATTAAGGTTAAGGGGTTAGGGTTAGGGTTAGGGTTAGGGTTAGGGTTAGGGTTAGGGTTAGGGTTAGGGTTAAGGTTAGGGTTAGGGTTAGGGTTAGGGTTATGGTTAGTGTTAGGATTAGGGTTAGGGTTAGGGTCAGGGTTAGGTTTAGGGTTAGGGTTAGGGTTAGGGTTATGGTTAGGGTTAGATTTAGGGTCAGGTTTAGGTTTATTGTTAGATTTAGGGTTTAGGGTTTAAGGTTTATGGTTTAGGATTGTTTAATGTTTACGGTGGATTAGGTTTAGGGTTTAGAGTTTAGTGTTATGGTTACGGTTAGTGTTAGGGTTAGGGTTAGGGTTAGGGTAATGGTTAGGGTTAGGGTTAGGGTTAGGGTTAGGGTTAGGTTAGGGTTAGGGTTAGGGTTAGGGTTAGGGTTAGGGGTTAGGGTTAGTTTTAGGGTTAGGGTTATTATTAGGGGGTTAGGTTTAAGTTTAGGATTATTGTTAGGGTTAGAATTAGAAATAGGGTTAGTGTTAGGATTAGGGTCAGGGTTAGGTTTAGGGTTAGGGTTAGGGTTAGGGTGAGGGTTAGGATCAGGGAGGGTTTAGGGTTAGGGTTAGGGTTAGGGTAAGATTTAGGTTTAGGTTTAGGTTTATTGTTAGATTTAGGATTTAGGGTCTAAGTTTTATGGTTTAGGATTGTTTAAGTTTTAGGGTGGATTAGGTTTAGGGTTTAGAGTTTAGTGTTATGGTTAGGGTTAGGGTTAGGGTTATGGTTAGGGTTAGGATTAGGGTTAAGGTTAGGGTTAGGATTAGGTTTAGGTTTAGGGTTAGGGTTATTGTTAGGGTTAGGGTTAGGGTTAGGGTTAGGGTTATTATTAGGGTTAGGGTTAGGGTTAGGTTAAGTTTTAGGGGTTAGGGTTAGGGTTATGGTTATTGTTAGGTTTAGGGTTTAGGGTTTAGTGTTTAGGGTTTAAGGTTTAGGGTTTAGGATTGTTTAAGATTTAGGGTGGTTTACGTTAAGGGTTTAGGGTTTAGAGTTTAGGATTGTTTAAGGTTTAGGGTTGTTTAGGGTATAGTGTTTAGGGTTAAAAGTTTAGGGTTGTTTAGGGTTTAGTGTTTAGGGTTTAGGGTTGTTTAATGTTTAGTGTTTAAGGTTTAGGTTTTAATGTTGTTTTGGGTTTAGTGTTTACTGTTGTTTAGGGTATAGTGTTAATGGTTTAGGGTTTAGGGTTATTTAGGGTTTAGTGTTTAAGGTTTAGGGTATACGGTTGTTTAGGATTTAGTGTTTAGGGTTGTTTATGGTTTAGTGATTAGGGTTGTTTAGGGTTGTTTAGAGGTTAGTGTTTAGGGTTATTCAGGGTTTATGATTTAGGGTTGTTCAGGGTTTAGGATTTATGGTTGTTCAGGGTTTAGGATTTAGGGATTAAGGTTAAGGGTTTAGGGTTATGGTTAGGGTTAGGGTTAGGGTTAGCATTAGGGTTAGAGTTAGGGTTAGAGTTAGGATTATGGGGTTATGTTAGGCTTAAGGTTAGGGTTAGGGTTAAGGGGTTAAGGTTAGGGTTGGGGTTAGGGTTAGGTTTAGGTTTAGGGTTAGGGTTAGGGTTATGGTTATTCTCAGATTTAAGGTTTAAATTTTAGGGTTTATGGTTTAAGGTTTAGGGTTTAGGATTGTTTAAGTTTTAGGGTGGTTTAGGTTTAGGGTATAGGGTTTAGCGTTTAAGATTGTTTAATATTTAGGGTTGTTTAGGTTTTTGCGTTTAGAGTTGTTTAGGGTTTTTTAGGGTTGTTTATGATTTAGTGTTTAGGGTTGTTCAGGATTTATGATTTAGGATATTTTAAGGTTTAGGGTTTAAGGTTGTATAGTGTTTTAGGGTTTAGTGTATAATGTTTAGGGTTAAGGGTTTAGGGTTGTTTAGGGTATAGTGTTAATGATTTTAGGGTTTAGGCTTGTTTAGTGTTTAGTGTTTAGGGTTTAGGATTTAGGGTTTTTTAGCGTTTAGTGTTTATAGTTTAAAGTTAAGGGTGCTTTTGGAATTAGTGTTTAAGGTTTTTCGGGGTTTAGGGTTTAGGATTTAGGGTGTTAGGGTTAGTGTTAGGGTTAGGTTTAGGGTTAAGGTGAGGGTTAGGGTGAGGGTTAAGGTTAGGGTTAGGGTTAAGGTTAGTGTTAGTGTTAGGGTAAGGGTTAGGGTTAGGGATAGGGTTAGGGTTAGGTTTAGGGTTAGGGTTAAGGTTAGGGTTAGGGTTAGGGTTAGGGTTAGGGTTAGGGGTTAGGGTTAGGGTTAGTGTTAGGGGTTAGGGGTTAGTGTTAGGGTTAGGGTTAGGGTTAGGGTTAGGTTTAGTGTTAGGGTTATTATTAGGGGGTTAGGTTTTAGTTTAGGATTAGTGTTAGGGTTAGAATTAGAAATAGGGTTAGTGTTAGGATTAGGGTCAAGGTTAGGTTTAGGGATATGGTTAGGGTTAGGGTTAAGGGTAGGGTTAGGGTTAGGGTTAGATTTAAAGGTTAGGGTTTAGTGTTAAGATTAGGGAAAGTGTGAGGTTTACGGTTAGGTTTAGGGTTAGGGTTAGGGATAGTGTTTGGGTTATGATTAGTGTTATTATTAGGGTTAGGGTTAGGGTCAGGTTTAGGTTTAGGTTTAGGGTTAGGGTTAGGGTTAGATTTAGGGTTAGGTTTAGGTTTATTGTTAGATTTAGGGTTTAGGGTTTAAGGTTTAAGGTTTAGGATTGTTTAAGGTTTAGGGTAGATTAGGTTTAGGGTTTAGAGTTTAGTATTATGGTTACGGTTAGGGTTAGGGTTAGGGTTAGAGTTAGGGTTAGGGTTAGGGTTAGGGTTAGGGTTAGGGTTAAGGTTAGGCTTAATGTTAGGTTTAGGGTTATGGTTAGTGTTAGGATTAGGGTTAGGGTTAGGGTCAGGGTTAGGTTTAGGGTTAGGGATAGGCTTAGGGTTAGATTTAGGTTTAGGTTTAGGTTTATTGTTAGATTTAGGGTTTAGGGTTTAAGGTTTATGGTTTAGGATTGTTTAAGGTTTAGGGTGGATTAGGTTTAGGGTTTAGAGTTTAGTGTTATGGTTACGGTTAGGGTTAGGGTTAGGGATGGGGTTAGGGTTAGGGTTAGGGTTATGGTAAGGGTTAGGGTTAGGGTTAGGGTTAGGGTTAGGGTTATGGTAAAAGTTAGGGGGTTAGTGTTAGGGTTTGGGTTAGGGTTAGGGTTAGGGTTAGGTTTAGGTTAGGGTTAGGGTTAGGGTTAGTGTTAGGGTTAGGGTTATTATTAGGGGGTTAGGTTTAAGTTTAGGATTAGTGTTAGAGTTAGAGTTAGAAATAGGGTTAGTGTTAGGATTAGGGTCAGGGTTAGGTTTAGGGTTAGGGTTAGGGTTAGGGTTAGGGTTAAAGTCAGGGCGGGTTTAGGGTTAGGGTTAGGGTTAGGGTTAGATTTAGGTTTAGGTTTAGGTTTATTGTTAGATTTAGGATTTAGGGTCTAAGTTTTATGGTTTAGGATTTTTTAAGGTTTAGGGTGGATTAGGTTTACGGTTTAGAGTTTAGTGTTATGGTTACGGTTAGGGTTAGGGTTAGGGTTAGGATTAGGATTAGGGTTAGGGTTAGGGTTAGGATTAGGTTTAGGGTTAGGGTTAGGGTTAGGGTTAGGGTTAGGGTTAGGGTTAGGGTTAGGGTTAGGGTTAGGGTTAGGGTAAGGGTTAGGGGTTAGGGTTAGGGTTATGGTTATTGTTAGGTTTAGGTTTAGGGTTTAGTGTTTAGGGTTTAAGGTTTAGGGTTTAGGATTGTTTAAGATTTAGGGTGGTTTACGTTAAGGGTTTAGGGTTTAGAGTTTAGGATTGTTTAAGGTTTAGGGTTGTTTAGGGTATAGAGTTTAGGGTTAAAAGTTTAGGGTTGTTTAGGGTTTAGTGTTTAGGGTTTAGGGTTGTTTAAGGTTTAGTGTTTAAGGTTTAGGTTTTAGGGTTGTTTTGGGTTTAGTGTTTAGTGTTGTTTAGGGTATAGTGTTAATGGTTTAGGGTTTAGGGTTATTTAGGGTTTAGTGTTTAAGGTTTAGGGTATAGGGTTGTTTAGTGTTTAGTGTTTAGGGTTGTTTATGGTTTAGTGATTAGGGTTGTTTAGGGTTGTTTAGAGGTTAGTGTTTAGGGTTATTCAGAGTTTATGATTTAGGGTTGTTCAGGGTTTAGGATTTATGGTTGTTCAGGTTTTAGGATTTAGGGATTAAGGTTAATGGGTTAGGGTTAGGGTTAGGGTTAGGGTTAGCATTAGGGTTAGAGTTAGGGTTAGAGTTAGGGTTAGAGTTAGGGTTATGGGGTTATGTTAGGCTTAAGGTTAGGGTTAGGGTTATGGGTTTAAGGTTAGGGTTGGGGTTAGGGTTAGGTTTAGGTTTAGGGTTAGGGTTAGGGTTATGGTTATTCTTAGATTTATGGTTTAAAATTTAGGGTTTATGGTTTAAGGTTTAGGGTTTAGGATTGTTTAAGTTTTAGGGTGGTTTAGGTTTAGGTTATAGAATTTAGCGTTTCAGATTGTTTAATGGTTAGGGTTGTTTAGGTTTTAGCGTTTAGAGTTGTTTAGGGTTTTTTGGGTTGTTTATAATTTAGTGTTTAGGGTTGTTCAGGATTTATGATTTAGGATATTTTAAGGTTTAGGATTTAAGGTTGTATAGTGTTTTAGGGTTTAGGGTATAATGTTTAGGGTTAAGGGTTTAGGGTTGTTTAGGGTATAGTGTTAATGGTTTTAGGGTTTAGGCTTGTTTAGGGTTTAGTGTTTAGGGTTTAGGGTTTAGGGTTTTTTAGCGTTTAGTGTTTATAGTTTAGGGTTTAGGGTGCTTTTGGAATTAGTGTTTAGGGTTTTTCGGGGTTTAAGGTTTAGGATTTAGGGTGTTAGGGTTAGTGTTAGGGTTAGGTTTAGGGTTAAGGTGAGGGTTAGGGTGAGGGTTAAGGTTAGGGTTAGGGTTAAGGTTAGTGTTAGTGTTAGGGTAAGGGTTAGGGTTAGGGATAGGTTTAGGGTTAGAATTAGGGTTAAGTTTAGGGTTAGGGTTAGGGTTAGGGGTTAGGGTTAGTGTTAGTGTTAGGGGTTAGGGGTTAGTGTTAGTGTTAGGGTTAGGGTTAGGGTTAGGGTTAGGTTTAGTATTAGGGTTATTATTAGGGGGTTAGGTTTTAGTTTAGGATTAGTGTTAGGGTTAGAATTAGAAATAGTGTTAGTGTTAGGATTAGGGTCAGGGTTAGGTTTAGGGATAGGGTTAGGGTTAAGGGTAGGGTTAGGGTTAGGGTTAAATTTAAAGTTTAGGGTTTAGTGTTAGGATTAGGGATAGTGTGAGTTTTAAGGTTAGGTTAAGGTGAGGGTTAGGATTAGTGTTTGGGTTATGATTAGTGTTAGGATTAGGGTTAGGGTTAGGGTCAGGTTTAGGTTTAGGGTTAGGGTTAGGGTTAAGGTTAGATTTAGGGTTAGGTTTAGGTTTATTGTTAGATTTAGGGTTTAGGGTTTAAGGTTTATGGTTTAGGATTGTTTAAGGTTTAGGGTGGATTAGGTTTAGGGTTTAGAGTTTAGTATTATGGTTACGGTTAGGGTTAGAGTTAGGGTTAGAGTTAGGGTTAGGGTTAGGGTTAGGGTTAGGGTTAAGGTTAGGGTTAGTGTTAGGGTTAGGTTTATGGTTAGTGTTAGGATTAGGGTTAGGGTTAGGGTCAGGGTTAGGTTTAGGGTTAGGGGTAGGGTTAGGATTAGATTTAGGGTTAGGTTTAGGTTTATTGTTAGATTTAGGGTTTAGGGTTTAAGGTTTATTGTTTAGGATTGTTCAAGGTTTAGGGTGGATTAGGTTTAGGGTTTAGAGTTTAGTGTTACGGTTACGGTTAGGGTTAGGGTTAAGGATGGGGTTATGGTTAGGATTATGGTTATGGTAAAGTTTAGGGTTAGAGTTAGGGTTAGGGTAAAAGTTAGGGGGTTAGTGTTAGGGTTTGGGTTAGGGTTAGGGTTAGGGTTAGGGTTAGGTTAGGGTTAGGGTTAGGGTTAGGGTTAGGGGTTAGGGTTAGTGTTAGGGTTAGGGTTATTATTAGGGGGTTAGGGTTAAGTTTAGAATTAGTGTTAGGGTTAGAATTAGAAATAGGTTTAGTGTTAGGATTAGGGTCAGGGTTAGGTTTAGGGTTCGGGTTAGGGTTAGGGTTAGGGTTAGGGTCATGGAGGGTTTAGGGTTAGGGTTAGATTTAGGGTTAGGTTTAGGTTTAATGTTAGATTTAGGGTTTAGGGTCTACGGTTTATGGTTTAGGATTGTTTAAGGTTTAGGGTGGATTAGGTTTAGGGTTTAGAGTTTAGTGTTATGGTTACGGTTAGGGTTAGGGTTAGGGTTAGGGTTAGAATTAGGGTTAAGGTTAGGGTTAGGGTTAGGTTTAGGGTTAGGGTTAGGGTTAGGGTTAGGGTTAGGGTTATGGTTAGGGTTAGGGTTAGGGTTAGGGTTAGGTTTAGGGTTAGGGTTAGGGTTAGGGTTAGGGTAAGGGTTAGGGGTTTGGGTTAGGGTTAGGGTTAAGGTTAGGTTTAGGGTTAAGGTTAGGGTTAGGTTTAAGGTTAGGGTTAGGGGTTAGGGTTAGGGTTAGTGTTAGTGGTTAGGGGTTAGTGTTAGGGTTAGGGTTAGGGTTAGGGTTAGGGTTAGGTTTAGAGTTAGGGTTATTATTAGGGGGTTAGGTTTTAGTTTAGGATTAGTGTTAGGGTTAGAATTAGAAATAGGGTTAGTGTTAGGATTAGGGTCAGAGTTAGGTTTAGGGAAATGGTTAGGGTTAGGGTTAAGGGTAGGGTTAGGGTTAGGGTTAGATTTAAAGTTTAGGGTTTAGTGTTAAGATTAGGGATAGTGTGAGGTTTAGGGTTAGGTTTAGGGTTAGGGTTAGGGATAGTGATTGTGTTATGATTAGTGTTATTATTAGGGTTAGGGTTAGGGTCAGGTTTAGGTTTAGGTTTAGGGTTAGGGTTAGGGTTAGATTTAGGGTTAGGTTTAGGTTTATTGTTAGATTTAGGGTTTAGGGTTTAAGGTTTAAGGTTTACGATTGTTTAAGGTTTAGGGTAGATTAGGTTTAGGGTTTAGAGTTTAGTATTATGGTTACGGTTAGGGTTAGGGTTAGGGTTAGAGTTAGGGTTAGGATTAGGGTTAGGGTTAGGGTTAGGGTTAAGGTTAGGGTTAATGTTAGGAATGGGGTTATGGTTAGTGTTATGATTAGGGTTAGGTTTAGGGTCAGGGTTAGGTTTAGGGTTAGGGATAGGGTTAGGGTTAGATTTAGGTTTAGGTTTAGGTTTATTGTTAGATTTAGGGTTTAGGGTTTAAGGTTTATGGTTTAGGATTGTTTAAGGTTTAGGGTGGATTAGGTTTAGGGTTTAGAGTTTAGTGTTATGGTTACGGTTAGGGTTAGGGTTAGGGATGGGGTTAGTGTTAGGGTTAGCGTTATGGTAAGGGTTAGGTTTAGGGTTAGGGTTAGGGTTATGGTAAAAGTTAGGGGGTTATTGTTAGGGTTTGGGTTAGGGTTATGGTTAGGGTTAGGGTTAGGTTAGGGTTAGGGTTAGGGTTAGGGTTAGGGTTATTATTAGGGGGTTAGTTTTAAGTTTAGGATTAGTGTTAGGGTTAGAATTAGAAATAGGGTTAGTGTTAGGATTAGGGTCAGAGTTAGGTTTATGGTTAGGGTTAGGGTTAGGGTTAGGGTTAAAGTCAGGGAGGGTTTAGGGTTAGGGTTAGGGTTAGGGTTAGATTTAGTGTTAGGTTTAGGTTTATTGTTAGATTTAGGATTTAGGGTCTAAGGTTTATGGTTTAGGATTGTTTAAGGTTTAGGGTGGATTAGGTTTAGGGTTTAGAGTTTAGTGTTATGGTTACGGTTAGTGTTAGGGTTAGGGTTAGGTTTAGGATTAGGGTTAAGGTTAGGGTTAGGATTAGGTTTAGGGTTAGGGTTAGGGTTAGGGTTAGGGTTAGGGTTAGGATTAGGGTTAGGGTTTGGGTTAGCATTAGGGTTAGAGTTAGGGTTAGAGTTAGGGTTAGAGTTAGGGTTATGGGGTTATGTTAGGCTTAAGGTTAGGGTTAGGGTTATGGGGTTAAGGTTAGGGTTGGGGTTAAGGTTAGGTTTAGGTTTAGGGTTAGGGTTAGGGTTATGGTTATTCTTAGATTTATGGTTTAAAATTTAGGGCTTATGGTTTAAGGTTTAGGGTTTAGGATTGTTTAAGTTTTAGGGTGGTTTAGGTTTAGGGTATAGAATTTAGCGTTTCAGATTGTTTAATGGTTAGGGTTGTTTAGGTTTTAGCGTTTAGAGTTGTTTAGGGTTTTTTAGGGTTGTTTATAATTTAGTGTTTAGGGTTGTTCAGGATTTATGATTTAGGATATTTTAAGGTTTAGGGTTTAAGGTTGTATAGTGTTTTAGGGTTTAGGGTATAATGTTTAGGGTTAGGGGTTTAGGGTTGTTTAGGGTATAGTGTTAATGGTTTTAGGGTTTAGGCTTGTTTAGGGTTTAGTGTTTAGGGTTTAGGGTTTAGGGTTTTTTAGCGTTTAGTGTTTATAGTTTAGGGTTTAGGGTGCTTTTGGAATTAGTGTTTAGGGTTTATCGGGGCTTAAGGTTTAGGATTTAGGGTGTTAGGGTTAGTGTTAGGGTTAGGTTTAGGGTTAAGGTGAGGGTTAGGGTGAGGGTTAAGGTTAGGGTTAGGGTTAAGGTTAGTGTTAGTGTTAGGGTAATAGTTAGGGTTAGGGATTGGGTTAGGGTTAGGGTTAGGGTTAAGGTTAAGGTTAGGGTTAGGGTTAGGGGTTAGGGTTAGGGTTAGTGTTAGGGGTTAGGGGTTAGTGTTAGGGTTAGGTTTAGGGTTAGGGTTAGGGTTAGGGTTAGGTTTAGTGTTAGGGTTATTATTAGGGGGTTAGGTTTTAGTTTAGGATTAGTGTTAGGGTTAGAATTAGAAATAGGGTTAGTGTTAGGATTAGGGTCAGGGTTAGGTTTAGGGATAGGGTTAGGGTTAAGGGTAGGGTTAGGGTTAGGGTTAGATTTAAAGTTTAGGGTTTAGTGTTAGGATTAGGGATAGTGTGAGTTTTAGGGTTAGGTTTTGGGTTAGGGTTAGGGTTAGTGTTTGGGTTATGATTAGTGTTAGGATTAGGGTTAGGGTTAGGGTCAGGTTTAGGTTTAGGGTTAGGGTTAGGGTTAGGGTTAGATTTAGGGTTAGGTTTAGGTTTATTGTTAGATTTAGGGTTAGGTTTAGGTTTATTGTTAGATTTAAGGTTTAGGGTTTAAGGTTTATGATTTAGGATTGTTTAAGGTTTAGGGTGGATTGGGTTTAGGGTTTAGAGTTTAGTATTATGGTTACGGTTAGGGTTAGGGTTAGGGTTAGAGTTAGGGTTAAGGTTAGGGTTAGGGTTAGGGTTAAGGTTAGGGTTAGTGTTAGGGTTAGGGTTATGGTTAGTGTTAGGATTAGGGTTAGGGTTAGGGTCAGGGTTAGGTTTAGGGTTAGGGATAGGGTTAGGGTTAGATTTAGGGTTAGGTTTAGGTTTATTGTTAGATTTAGGGTTTAGGGTTTAAGGTTTATGGTTTAGGATTGTTTAAGGTTTAGGGTGGATTAGGTTTAGGGTTTAGAGTTTAGTGTTATGGTTACGGTTAGGGTTAGGGTTAGGGATGGGGTTAGGGTTAGGGTTAGGGTTATGGTAAAGGTTAGGGTTAGGGTTAGGGTTAGGGTAAAAGTTAGGGGGTTAGTGTTAGGGTTTGGGTTAGGGTTAGGGTTAGGGTTAGGGTTAGATTAGGGTTAGGGTTAGGGTTAGGGGTTAGGGTTAGTGTTAGGGTTAGGGTTATTATTAGGGGGTTAGGGTTAAGTTTAGGATTAGTGTTAGGGTTAGAATTAGAAATTGGTTTAGTGTTAGGATTAGGGTCAGGGTTAGGTTTAGGGTTAGGGTTAGGGTTAGGGTTAGAGTCAGGGAGGGTTTAGGATTAGGGTTAGATTTAGGGTTAGGTTTAGGTTTAATGTTAGATTTGGGTTTAGGGTCTACGGTTTATGGTTTAGGATTGTTTAAGGTTTAGGGTGGATTAGGTTTAGGGTTTAGAGTTTAGTGTTATGGTTACGGTTAGGGTTAGCGTTAGGGTTAGGGTTAGGGTTAGGATTAGGGTTAAGGTTAGGGTTAGGGTTAGGTTTAGGGTTAGGGTTAGGGTTAGGGTTAGGGTTAGGGTTATGGTTAGGGTTAGGGTTACGGTTAGGTTTAGGGTTAAGGTTAGGGTTAGGGTTAGGGTAAGGGTTAGGGGTTAGGGTTAGGGTTAGGGTTAGGGTAAGGTTAGGGTTAGGGTTAGGGTTAGGGTTAGGGGTTAGGGTTAGGGTTAGTGTTAGGGGTTAGGGGTTAGGGTTAGGGTTAGGGTTAGGGTTAGGGTTAGGGTTAGGGTGAGTGTTAGGGTTAGGGTTATGTGGTTATGTTAGGCTTAAGGTTAGGGTTAGGGTTAGGGTTAGGGTAAGGTTAGGGTTAGGGTTAGGGTTAGGGTTAGGGTTAGGATTAGGGTTAAGGTTAGGGTTAGGGTTAAGTTTAGGGTTAGGGTTAGGGTTAGGGTTAGGCTTAAGGTTACGGTTAGGGTTAGGGTTAGGGTTAGTTTTAGGGTTAGGGTTAGGGTTAGGGTTAGGGTAAGGGTTAGGGGTTAGGGTTAAGGTTAGGGTTAAGGTTAGAGTTAGGGTTAAGGTTAGGGTTAGGGTTAGGGTTAGGGTAAGGTTAGGGTTAGGGTTAGGGTTAGGGTTAGGGGTTAGGGGTTAGGGTTAGGGTTAGGGTTAGGGTTAGGGTTAGGTTAGGGTTAGGGTTAGTGTGAGGGTTAGGGTTAGGGTTATGTGGTTAAGGTTAGGGTTGGGGTTAGGGTTAGGTTTAGGTTTAGGGTTAGAGTTAGGGTTATGGTTATTCTTAGATTTATGGTTTAAAATTAAGGGTTTATGGTTTAAGGTTTAGGGTTTAGGATTGTTTAAGTTTTAGGGTGGTTTAGGTTTAGGGTATAGGGTTTAGCGTTTAAGATTGTTTAATGTTTAGGGTTGTTTATGTTTTAGCGTTTAGAGTTGTTTAGGTTTTTTTAGGGTTGTTTATGATTTAGTTTTTAGGGTTGTTCAGGATTTAAGATTTAGGATATTTTAAGGTTTAGGGTTTAAGGTTGTATAGTGTTTTAGGGTTTAGGCTATAATGTTTAGGGTTAAGAGTTTAGGGTTGTTTAGGGTATAGTGTTAATGGTTTTAGGGTTTAGGCTTGTTTAGGGTTTAGTGTTTAGGGTTTAGGGTTTAGGGTTTTTTAGCGTTTAGTGTTTAGAGTTTAGGGTTTAGGTTGCTTTTGGAATTAGTGTTTAGGGTTTTTCTGGGTTTAGGGTTTAGGATTTAGGGTGTTAGGGTTAGTGTTAGGGTTAGGTTAAGGGTTAGGGTGAGGGTTAGGGTGAGGGTTAAGGTTAGGGTTAGGGTTAAGGTTAGTGTTAGTGTTAGGGTAAGGGTTAGGGTTAGGGATAGGGTTAGGGTTAGGGTTAGGGTTAGGGTTAGGGTTAGGGTTAGTGTTAGGGTTAGGTTAGGGTTAGGGTTAGGGTTAGGGGTTAGGGTTAGGGTTAGTGTTAGGGGTTAGGGGTTAGGGTTAGGGTTAGGGTTAGGGTTAGGTTTAGTGTTAGGGTTATTATTAGGGGATTAGGTTTAAGTTTAGGATTAGTGTTAGGGTTAGAATTAGAAATAGGGTTAGTGTTAGGATTAGGGTCAGGGTTAGGTTTAGGGATATGGTTAGGGTTAGGGTTAAGGGTAGGGTTAGGTTTAGGGTTAGATTTAAAGTTTAGGGTTTAGTGTTAGGATTAGGGATAGTGTGAGGTTTAGGGTTAGGGTTAGGTTTAGGGTTAGGGTTAGGGTTAGTGTTTGGGTTATGGTTAGTGTTAGGATTAGGGTTAGGGTTAGGGTCAGGGTTAGGTTTAGGGTTAGGGTTAGGGTTAGGTTTAGATTAAGGGTTAGGTTTAGGTTTATTTTTAGATTTAGGGTTTAGGGTTTAAAGTTTATGGTTTAGAATTGTTTAAGGTTTAGGGTTGATTAGGTTTAGGGTTTAGAGTTTAGTATTATGGTTACGGTTAGGGTTAGGGTTAGGGTTAGGGTTAGGGTTAGGGTTAAGGTTAGTGTTAGGGTTAGGGTTAGGGTTATGGTTAGTGTTAGGATTAGGGTTAGGGTTAGGGTCAGGGTTAGGTTTAGGGTTAGGGTTAGGGTTAGGGTTAGATTTAGGGTCAGGTTTAGGTTTATTGTTAGATTTAGGGTTTAGGGTTTAAGGTTTATGGTTTAGGATTTTTTAAGGTTTAGGGTGGATTAGGTTTATGGTTTAGAGTTTAGTGTTATGGTTACGGTTAGTGTTAGGGTTAGGGTTAGGGTTAGGATTAGGGTTAGGGTTAGGGTTAGGGTAAGGGTTAGGGTTTAGGGTTAGGGTTATGGTTATTGTTAGGTTTAGGGTTTAGGGTTTAGTGTTTAGGGTTTAAGGTTTAGGGTTTAGGATTGTTTAAGGTTTTGGGTTATTTAGGGTATAGTGTTTAGGGTTAAAAGTTTACGGTTGTTTAGGCTTTAGTTTTTAGGGTTTAGGGTTGTTTAAGTTTTAGTGTTTAAGGTTTAGGTTTTAGGGTTGTTTTGGGTTAATGTTTAGTGTTGTTTAGGGTATAGTGTTAATGGTTTAGGTTTTAGGGTTATTTAGGGTTTAGTGTTTAAGGTTTAGGGTGTAGGGTTGTTTAGGGTTTAGTGTTTAGGGTTGTTTATGGTTTAGTGATTAGGGTTGTTTAGGGTTGTTTAGAGGTTAGTGTTTAGGGTTATTCAGGGTTTATGATTTGGGTTCTTCAGGGTTTAGGATTTATGGTTGTTCAGGGTTTAGGATTTAGGAATTAAGGTTAAGGGGTTAGGGTTAGGTTTAGGGTTAGGGTTAGGGTTAGGGTTAGGGTTAGGGTTAGGGTTAGGGTTAAGGTTAGGGTTAGGGTTAGGGTTATGGTTAGTGTTAGGATTAGGGTTAGGGTTATGGTCAGGGTTAGGTTTAGGGTTAGGGTTAGGGTTAGATTTAGGGTCAGGTTTAGGTTTATTGTTAGATTTAGGGTTTAGGGTTTAAGGTTTATGGTTTAGGATTGTTTAAAGTTTAGGGTGGATTAGGTTTAGGGTTTAGAGTTTAGAGTTATGGTTATGGTTAGTGTTAGGGTTAGGGTTAGGGTTAGGGTTAGGGTTAGGGTTAGGGTTAGGGTAATGGTTAGGGTTAGGGTTAGGGTTAGGGTTAGGGTAAAGGTTAGGGGTTAGTGTTAGGGTTAGGGTTAGGGTTAGGTTAGGGTTAGGGTTAGGGTTAGGGTTAGGGTTAGGGGTTAGGGTTAGTGTTAGGGTTAGGGTTATTATTAGGGGGTTAGGTTTAAGTTTAGGATTAGTGTTAGGGTTAGAATTAGAAATAGGGTTAATGTTAGGATTAGGGTCAGGGTTAGGTTTAGGGTTAGGGTTAGGGTTAGGGTTAGGGTTAGGGTTAGGGTTAGGGTAATGGTTAGGGTTAGGGTTAGGGTTAGGGTTAGGGTAAAGGTTAGGGGTTAGTGTTAGGGTTAGGGTTAGGGTTAGGTTAGGGTTAGGGTTAGGGTTAGGGTTAGGGTTAGGGGTTAGGGTTAGTGTTAGGGTTAGGGTTATTATTAGGGGGTTAGGTTTAAGTTTAGGATTAGTGTTAGGGTTAGAATTAGAAATAGGGTTAATGTTAGGATTAGGGTCAGGGTTAGGTTTAGGGTTAGGGTTAGGGTTAGGGTTAGATTTAGGGTCAGGTTTAGGTTTATCGTTAGATTTAGGGTTTAGGGTTTAAGGTTTATGGTTTAAGATTGTTTAAGGTTTAGGGTGGATTAGGTTTAAGGTTTAGAGTTTAGTGTTATGGTTACGGTTACTGTTAGGGTTAGGGTTAGGGTTAGGGTTAGGGTTAGGGTAATGGTTAGGGTTAGGGTTAGGGTTAGGGTTAGGGTAAGGGTTAAGGTTAGGGGCTAGGGTTAGTGTTAGGGTTAGTGTTATTATTAGGGGGTTAGGTTTAAGTTTGGGATTAGTGTTAGGGTTAGAATTAGAAATAGGGTTAGTGTTAGGATTAGGGTCAGGGTTAGGTTTAGCGTTAGGGTTAGGGTTAGGGTTAGGGTTAGGGTTAGGGTTAGGGTTAGGGGTTAGGGTTAGTGTTAGTGTTAGGGGTTAAGGGTTAGGGTTAGGGTTAGGGTTAGGGTTAGGGTTAGGGTGAGGGTTAGGGATAGGGTTATGTGGTTATGTTAGGCTTAAGGTTAGGGTTAGGGTTAGGGTTATGGTTATTCTTAGATTTATGGTTTAACATTTAGGGTTTATGGTTTAAGGTTTAGGGTTTAGGATTGTTTAAGTTTTTAGGGCCGTTGCTAGGGCCGTTGTTAGGGCCGTTGCTAGGGTCCTTGTTAGGGCCGTTGCTAGGGCCGTTGCTAGGGCCGTTGCTAGGGCCGTTGCTAGGGCCGTTGTTAGGGCCGTTGCTAAGGCAGTTGTTAGGGCCGTTGCTAGGGCCGTTGCTAGGGCCGTTGCTAGGGCGGTTGCTAGGGCCCTTGTTAGGGCCGTTGCTAGGGCCGTTGCTAGGGTCGTTGCTAGGGCCGTTGCTAGGGCGGTTGTTAGGGCCGTTGCTAGGGCCTTTTTTAAGGCCGTTGCTAGGGCCTTTGTTAGGGCCGTTGCTAGGGCCGTTTCTAGGGCCGTTGCTAGGGCCGTTGTTAGGGCCGTTCCTTGGGCCATAGTTAGGGCCATTGGTAGGGCCGTTGCTAGGGCCGTTGTTAGTGCCGTTGCTAGGGCCCTTGTTAGGGCCGTTGCTAGGGCTGTTGTTAGGGCCGTTGTTACGGCACTTGTTAGGGCCGTTGCTAGGGCCGATGCTAGGGCCGTTGATAGGGCTGTTTCTAGGGCCGTTGTTAGGGCCGTGGCTAGGGCCGTTTCTAGGGCCGTTGCTAAGGCCGTTGCTAGGGCCGTTGCTAGGGCCGTTGCTAGGGCCGTTGTTAGGGCCGTTGCTAGGGCCGTTGTTAGGGCCCTTGCTAGGGCCGTTGTTAGGGCCGTTGCTAAAGCCGTTGCTAGGGCCGTTGCTAGGGCCGTTGCTAGGGCCGTTGCTAGGGCCCTTGTTTGGGCCGTTGCTAGGGCCCTTGTTAGGGCCGTTGCTAGGGCCGTTGCTAGGGCCGTTTCAAGGGCCGATGTTAGGGCCGTTGCTAGGGCCCTTGTTAGGGCCGTTGCTAGGGCCGTTGTTAGGGCCGTTGCTAGGGCCGTTGTTAGGGCCGTTGCTAGGGCCCTTGTTAGGGCCGTTTCAAGGTCCGTTGTTAGGGCCGTTGTTAGGGCCGTTGGTAGGGCCATTGCTACGGCCGTTGTTAGGGCCGTTGCTAGGGCCGTTGCTAGGGCGGTTGCAAGGGCCGTTGTTAGGGCCGTTGCTAGGGCGCTGTTAGAGCCGTTGCTAGGGCCGTTGTTAGGGCCGTTGCTAGGGCCGTTGTTAGGTCCATTGTCAGGGCCGTTGTTTGGGCCATTATCAGGGCCGTTTCTAGGGCCATTGCTAGGGCCGTTGCTAGGGCCGTTGTTAGGGCCGTTGCTAGGGCCCTTGTTAGGGCCGTTGCTAGGGCCCTTGTTAGGGCCGTTGCTAGGGCCCTTGTTAGGGCCGTTGCTAGGGCCGTTGTTAGGGCCGTTGCTAGGGCCGTTGTTAGGGCCGTTGTTAGGGCCGTTGCTAGGGCCGTTGCTAGGGCCCTTGTAAGGTCCGTTGCTAGGGCCGTTGCTAGGGCGGTTGCAAGGGCCGTTGTTAGGGCCGTTGCTAGGGCCCTGTTAGGGCCGTTGCTAGGGCCCTTGTTAGGACCGTTGTTAGGGCTCTTGTTAGGGCCGTTGCTAGGACCGTTGCTAGGGCCGTTGTTAGGGCCGTTGCAAGGGCCGTTGTTAGGGCCGTTGTTAGGGCCCTTGTTTGGGCCTTTGTTAGGGCCGTTGCTAGGACCGTTGCTAGGGCCGTTGTTAGGGCCGTTGTTAGGGCCCTTGTTTGGGCCTTTGTTAGGGCCGTTGCTAGGGCCGTTGCTAGGGCCGTTTCAAAGGCGGTTGTTAGGGCCGTTGCTAGGGCCCTTGTTAGGGCCGTTGCTAGGGCTGTTGTTAGGGCCGTTGCTAGGGCCGTTGCTAGGGCCGTTGTTAGGGCCGTTGCTAGGGCCGTTGCTAGGGCCCTTGTTAGGGCCGTTGCTAGGGCCGTAGCTAGGGCCGTTGCTAGGGCCGTTGCTACGGCCGTTGCTAGGGCCCTTGTTAGGGCTGTTGCTAGGGCCCTTGTTAGGGCCGTTGCTAGGGCCGTTGCTAGGGCCGTTTTTAGGGCCGTTGGTAGGACCGTTGCTAGGGCCGTTGTTAGGGCCGTTGCTAGGGCCGTTGCTAGGGCCGTTGCAAGGGCTGTTGTTAGGGACGTTGCTAGGGCCCTTTTTAGGGCCGTTGCTAGGGCCGTTGCTAGGGCCGTTGCTAGTCCCGTTTTTAGGGCCGTTGCTAGGGCCGTTGCTTGGGCCGTTGCTAGGGCCCTTGTTCGGGCCGTTGCTAAGGCCGTTGCTAGGGCCGTTTCTAGGGCCGTTGCTAGGGCCCATGTTAGGGCCGTTGCTAGGGCCGTAGCAAGGGCCGTTGCTAGGGCCGTTGCTAGGGCCGTTGCTAGGGCCGTTGATAGAACGGTTGCTATGGCCGTTGTTAAGGCCGTTGCTAGGGCCCTTTCTAGGGCCGTTGCTAGGGCCGTTGCTAGGGCCGTTGCTATGGCCGTTGCTAGGGCCGTTGTTAGGGCCGTTGCTAGGGCCGTTGTTAGGGCCGTTACTAGGGCCATTGATAAGGCCGTTTCTAGGGCCGTTGTTAGGGCCGTTGATAGGGCGGTTGTTAGGGCCGTTGCTAGGGCCATTGCTTGGGCCGTTGCTAGGGCCCTCGTTAGGGCCGTTGCTAGGGCCGTTGCTAGGGCCGTTGCAAGGGCTGTTGTTAGGGACGTTGCTAGGGCCGTTGTTAGGGCCGTTGGTAGGGCCGTTGCTAGGGCTGTTGTTAGGGCCGTTGCTAGGGCCGTTGCTAGGGCCGTTGCTAGGGCCGTTGCTAGGGCCGTTGTTAGGGCCGTTGCTAGGGCCGTTGCTAGGGCCGTTGCTAGGCTCGATGTTAGGGCCGTTGGTAGGTCCGTTGGTAGGGCCGTTGCTAGGGCCGTTGTTAGGGCCGTTGCTAGGGCCGTTGCTAGGGCCCTTGTTAGGGCTGTTGCTAGGGCCGTTGCTAGGGCCGTTGTTAGGGTCGTTGTTAGGGCCCTTGTTTGGGCCGTTGCTAGGGCCCTTGTTAGGGCCGTTGCTAGGGCCGTTGCTAGGGCCGTTGCTAGGGTTGTTCCTAGGGCCGTTTCAAGGGCCGTTCTTAGGGCTGTTGCTAGGGCCCTTGTTAGGGCCGTTGCTAGGGCCGTTGCTAGGGCCGTTGCTAGGGCCATTGCTAGGGCCGTTGCTAGGGCCGTTTCTAGGACCCTTGTTAGGGCCGTTGCTAGGGCCGTTGCTAGGGCCGTTGCTACGGCCGTTGCTAGGGCCGTTGCTAGGGCCGTTGCTACGGCCGTTGCTAGGGCCGTTGCTAGGGCCGTTGCTAGGGCCGTTGCTAGGGCCCTTGTTAGGGCCGTTGCTAGGGCCCTTTTAGGGCCGTTGCTAGGGCCCTTGTTAGGGCCGTTGCTAGGGCCCTTGTTAGGGCCGTTGCTAGGGCCCTTGTTAGGGCCGTTGGTAGGGCTGTTGGTAGGGCCGTTGCTAGGGCCGTTGCTAGGGCCGTTGTTAGGGTCGTTGTTAGGGCCCTTGTTAGGGCCGTTGCTAGGGCCGTTGCAAGGGCCGTTGCAAAGGCCGTTGCTAGGGCCCTTGTTAGGGCCGTTGCTAGGGCCCTTGTTAGGGCCGTTGCTAGGGCCGTTGCTAGGGCCCTTGTTAGGGCCGTTGCTAGGGCTGTTGCTAAGGCCGTTGCTAGGGTCGTTGCTAGGGACATTGTTAGGGCCGTTGCAAGGGCTGTTGCTAGGGCCGTTGCTAGGGCCGTTGCTAGGGCCGTTGCTAGGGCCCTTGTTAGGGCCGTTGCTAGGGCCGTTGCTAGGGCCGTTGCTAGGGCCGTTGCTAGGGCCATTGTTAGGGCCGTTGCTAGGGCCGTTGCTAGGGCCGTGGTTAGGGCCGTTGTTAGGGCCGTTACTAGGGCCTTTGTTAGGGCCGTTGCTAGGGCCGTTGCTAGGGCCGTTGCTAGGGCCGTGGTTAAGGCCGTTGTTAGGGCCGTTGCTAGTGCCGTTGCTAGGGCCGTTGTTAGGGCCGTTGTTAGGGCTGTTGCTAGGGCCGTTTCTAGGGCCCTTGCTAGGGCCGTTTCAAAGGCCGTTGTTAGGGCCGTTGCTAGGGCCCTTGTTAGGGCCGTTGCTAGGGCCGTTGCTAGGGCCGTTGCTAGGGTTGTTCCTAGGGCCGTTTCAAGGGCCGTTCTTAGGGCCGTTGCTAGGGCCCTTGTTAGGGCCGTTGCTAGGGCCGTTTCTAGGACCCTTGTTAGGGCCGTTGCTAGGGCCGTTGCTAGGGCCGTTGCTACGGCCGTTGCTAGGGCCGTTGCTAGGGCCGTTGCTATGGCCGTTGCTAGGGCCGTTGCTAGGGCCGTAGCTAGGGCCGTTGCTAGGGCCGTTGCTAGGGCCCTTGTTAGGGCCGTTGCTAGGGCCGTTGTTACGGCCGTTGTTAGGGCCCTTGTTAGGGCCGTTGGTAGGGCCGTTGGTAGGGCCGATGCTAGGGCCGTTGCTAGGGCCGTTGTTAGGGTCGTTGTTAGGGCCCTTGTTTAGGCCGTTCTTAGGGCCGTTGCTAGGGCCCTTGTTAGGGCCGTTGCTAGGGCCGTTTCTAGGACCCTTGTTAGGGCCGTTGCTAGGGCCGTTGCTAGGGCCGTTGCTAGGGCCGTTGCTAGGGACGTTGTTAGGGCCGTTGCTAGGGTCGTTGCTAGGGCCCTTGTTAGGGCCGTGGCTAGGGCCATTGCTAGGGCCGTTCCTAGGGCCATTGCTAGGGCTGTTGCTAGGGCTCTTGTTAGGGCCGTTGCTAGGGCCCTTGTTAGGGCCGTTGCTAGGGCCCTTGTTAGGGCCGTTGCTAGGGCCCTTGTTAGGGCCGTTGCTAGGGCCCTTGTTAGGGCCGTTGCTAGGGCCCTTGTTAGGGCCGTTGCTAGGGCCCTTGTTAGGGCCGTTGCTAGGGCCCTTGCTAGGGCCGTTTTTAGGGCCGTTGCTAGGGCCGTTGTTAGGGCCGTAGGTAGGGCCGTTGGTAGGGCCGTTGCTAGGGCCGTTGCTAGGGCCGTTGTTAGGGCCGTTGTTAGGGCCGTTGGTAGGGCCGTTGCTAGGGCCCTTGTTAGGGCCGTTGCTAAGGCCGTTGCTAGGGTCGTTGCTAGGGACCTTTTTAGGGCCGTTGCAAGGGCCGTTGCTAGGGCCTTTGGTAGGGCCGTTGCTAGGGCCGTTGCTAGGGCCGTTGCTAGGGCCGTTGTTAGGGCCGTTGCTAGGGCCGTTGCTAGGGCCTTTGCTAGGCTCGTTGTTAGGGCCGTTGGTAGGGCCGTTGGTAGGGCCGTTGCTAGGGCCGTTGTTAGGGCCGTTGCTAGGGCCGTTGCTAGGGCCCTTGTTAGGGCTGTTGCTAGGGACGTTGCTAGGGCCGTTGTTAGGGTCGTTGTTAGGGCCCTTGTTTGGGCCGTTGCTAGGGCCCTTGTTAGGGCCGTTGCTAGGGCCGTTGCTAGGGCCGTTTCAAAGGCCGTTGTTAGGGCCGTTGCTAGGGCCCTTGTTAGGGCCGTTGCTAGGGCCGTTGCTAGGGCCGTTGCTAGGGTTGTTCCTAGGGCCGTTTCAAGGGCCGTTCTTAGGGACGTTGCTAGGGCCCTTGTTAGGGCCGTTGCTAGGGACGTTGCTAGGGCCGTTGCTAGGGCCGTTGCTAGGGCCGTTGCTATGGCCGTTGCTAGGGCCGTTGCTAGGGCCGTAGCTAGGGCCGTTGCTAGGGCCGTTGCTAGGGCCGTTGCTAGGGCCCTTGTTAGGGCCGTTGCTAGGGCCCTTGTTAGGGCCGTTGCTAGGGCCCTTGTTAGGGCCGTTGCTAGGGCCCTTGTTAGGGCCGTTGCTAGGGCCGTTGCTAGGGCCCTTGTTAGGGCCGTTGGTAGGGCCGTTGGTAGGGCCGTTGCTAGGGCCGTTGCTAGGGCCGTTGTTAGGGACGTTGTTAGGGACCTTGTTTAGGCCGTTGCTAGGGCCCTTGTTAGGGCCGTTGCTAGGGCCGTTGCTAGGGCCGTTTCAAAGGCCGTTGTTAGGGCCGTTGCTAGGGCCCTTGTTAGGGCCGTTGCTAGGGCCGTTGCTAGGGCCGTTGCTAGGGCCGTTGCTAGGGCCGTTGTTAGGGCCGTTGCTAGGGCCGTTGCTAGGGCCCTTGTTAGGGCCATGGCTAGGGCCGTTGCTAGGGCCGTTGCTAGGGCCGTTGCTAGGGCCGTTGCTATGGCCCTTGTTAGGGCCGTTGCTAGGGCCCTGGTTTAGGCCGTTGCTAGGGCCCTTTTTAGGGCCGTTGCTAGGGCCCTTGTTAGGGCCGTTGCTAGGGCCCTTGTTTCGGCCGTTGCTAGGGCCCTTGTTAGGGCCGTTGCTAGGGCCCTTGTTAGGGCCGTTGCTAGGGCCGTTGCTAGGGCCGTTGTTAAAACCGTTGCTAGGGCCGTTGCTAGGGTCGTTGCTAGGGCCGTTGTTTGGGCCGTTGTTAGGGCCGTTGCTAGGGCCGTTGCTAGGGCCGTTGTTAGGGCCGTTGCTAGGGCCGTTGCTAGGGCCCTTGTTAGGGCCGTTGCTAGGGCCCTTGTTAGGGCCGTTGCTAGGGCCCTTGTTAGGGCCGTTGCTAGGGCCGTTGCTAGGGCCGTTGCTAGGGCCGTTGCTAGGGCCGTTGCTAGGGCCCTTGTTAGGGCCGTTGCTAGGGCCCTTGTTAGGGCCGTTGCTAGGGCCCTTGTTAGGGCCGTTGCTAGGGCCCTTGTTAGGGCCCTTGTTAGGGCCGTTGCTAGGGCCGTTGCTAGGGCCGTTGCTAGGGCCGTTGCAAGGGCCGTTGCTAGGGCCGTTGCTAGGGCCGTGGTTAGGGCCATTGTTAGGGCCGTTGCTAGGGCCGTTGTTAGGGCCGTTGCTAGGGCCGTTGTTAGGGCCGTTGCAAGGGCCGTTGTTAGGGTCGTTGCTAGGGCCCTGGTTAGGGCCGTTGCTAGGGCCCTTTTTAGGGCCGTTGCTAGGGCCGTTGCTAGGGCCGTTGCTAGGGCCCTTGTTAGGGCCGTTGCTAGGGCCGTAGCTAGGGCCGTTGCTAGGGCCATTGCTAGGGCCGTTGTTAGGGCCGTTGCTAGGGCCGTTGTTAGGTCCGTTGTCAGGGCCGTTGTTTGGACCGTTGTCAGGGCCGTTGTTAGGGCCTTTGCTAAGGCCGTTGCTAGGGCCGTTGTTAGGGACCTTGTTATGGCCGTTGCTAGGGCTTTTGTTAGGGCCGTTGCTAGGGCCCTTGTTAGGGCCGTTGCTAGGGCCCATGTTTGGGCCGTTGCTAGGGCCCTTGTTAGGGCCGTTGCTAGGGCCCTTGTTAGGGCCGTTGCTAGGGCCCTTGTTATGGCCGTTGATAGGGCCCTTGTTAGGGCCGTTGCTAGGGCCGTTGCTAGGGCCGTTGTTAAAGCCGTTGCTAGGGCCGTTGATAGGGCCGTTGCTAGGGCCGTTGTTTGGGCCGTTGCTAGGGCCGTTGCTAGGGCCGTTGCTAGGGCCGTTTCTAGGGCCGTTTCTAGGGCCGTTGTTAGGGCCGTTGCTAGGGCCGTTGCTAGGGCCGTGGTTAGGGCAGTTGCTAGGGCCGTTGCTAGGGCCGTTGCTAGGGCCGTTTCTAGGGCCGTTGCTAGGGCCTTTGTTAGGGCCGTTGCTAGGGCCCTTGTTAGGGCCGTTGCTAGGGCCCTTGTTAGCGCCGTTGCTAGGGCCCTTGTTAGGGCCGTTGCTAGGGCCCTTGTTAGGGCCGTTGCTAGGGCCCTTGTTAGTGCCGTTGCTAGGGCCGTTGCTAGGGCAGTTGCTAGGGCCGTTGCTAGGGCCCTTGTTAGGGCCGTTGCTAGGGCCGTTGCTAGGGCCGTTGCTAGGGCTGTTGCTAGGGCCCTTGTTAGGGCCGTTGCTAGGGCCGTAGCTAGGGCCGTTGCTAGGGCCGTTGCTAGGGCCCTTGTTAGGGCCGTTGCTAGGGCCCTTGTTAGCGCCGTTGCTAGGGCCCTTGTTAGGGCCGTTGCTAGGGCCCTTGTTAGTGCCGTTGCTAGGGCCCTTGTTATGGCCGTTGCTAGGGCCGTTGCTAGGGCCGTTGCTAGGGCCGTTGCTAGGGCCGCTGCTAGGGCCCTTGTTAGGGCCGTTGCTAGGGCCCTCGTTAGGTCCGTTGCTAGGGCCCTCGTTAGGGCCGTTGCTAGGGCCCTTGTTAGGGCCGTTCTTAGGGCCGTTGTTAGGGCCGTTGCTAGGGCCCTTGTTAGGGCCGTTGCTAGGGCCGTTGTTAGGGCCGTTGCTAGGGCCCTTTCTAGGGCCCTTGTTAGGGCCGTTGCTAGGGCCGTTGCTAGGGCCCTTGTTAGGGCCGTTGCTAGGGCCGTTGCTAGGGCCGTTGCTAGGGCCCTTGTTAGGGCCGTTATAGGGCCGTAGCTAGGGCCGTTGCTAGGGCCGTTGCTAGGGCCGTTGTTAGGGCCGTTGCTAGGGCCCTTGTTAGGGCCGTTGCTAGGGCCCTTTTTAGGGCCGTTGCTAGGGCCGTTGCTAGGGCCGTTGCTAGGGCCCTTGTTAGGGCCGTTACTAGGGCCGTTGCTAGGGCCGTTGCTAGGGCCGTTGCTAGGGCCCTTGTTAGGGCCGTTGCTAGGGCCGTAGCTAGGGCCGTTGCTAGGGCCGTTGCTAGGGCCCTTGTTAGGGCCGTTGCTAGGGCCCTTGTTAGGGCCGTTGCTAGGGCCCTTGTTAGGGCCGTTGCTAGGGCCCTTGTTAGGGCCGTTGCTAGGGCCCTTGTTAGGGCCGTTGCTAGGGCCCTTGTTAGGGCCGTTGCTAGGGCCCTTGTTAGGGCCGTTGCTAGGGCCGTTGCTAGGGCCGTTGCTAGGGCCGTTGCTAGGGCCGTTGCTAGGGCCCTTGTTAGGGCCGTTGCTAGGGCCCTTGTTAGGGCCGTTGCTAGGGCCCTTGTTAGGGCCGTTGCTAGGGCCCTTGTTAGGGCGGTTTCTAGGGCCGTTGTTAGGGCCGTTGATAGGGCCGTTGCTAGGGCCGTTGCTAGGGTTGTTCCTAGGGCCGTTTCAAAGGCCGTTGTTAGGGCCGTTGCTAGGGCCCTTGTTAGGGCCGTTGCTAGGGCCGTTGTTAGGGCCGTTGCTAGGGCCGTTGCTAGGGCCGTTGTTAGGGCCGTTGCTAGGGCCGTTTCTAGGGCCCTTGTTTGGGCCGTTGCTAGGGCCGTTGCTAGGGCCCTTGTTAGTGTCGTTGCTAGGGCCGTTGCTAGGGCCGTTGCTAGGGCCGTTGCTAGGGCCCTTGTTAGGGCCGTTATAGGGCCGTAGCTAGGGCTGTTTCTAGGGCCGTTGCTAGGGCCCTTGTTAGGGCCGTTGCTAGGGCCCTTGTTAGGGCCGTTGCTAGGGCCCTTGTTAGGGCCGTTGCAAGGGCCGTTGCTAGGGCCGTTGTTAGGGCCGTTGCTAGGGCCGTTGCTAGGGCCCTTGTTAGGGCCGTTGCTAGGGCCGTAGCTAGGGCCGTTGCTAGGGCCGTTGCTAGGGCCGTTGCTAGGGCCCTTGTTAGGGCCATTGCTAGGGCCCTTGTTAGGGCCGTTCCTAGGGCCCTTGTTAGGGCCGTTGCTAGGGCTCTTGTTAGGGCCGTTGCTAGGGCCGTTGTTAGGGCCGTTGCTAGGGCCGTTGCTAGGGTTGTTCCTAGGGCCGTTTGAAGGGCCGTTGTTAGGGCCGTTGCTAGGGCCCTTGTTAGGGCCGTTGCTAGGGCCGTTGTTAGGGCCGTTGCTAGGGCCGTTGCTAGGGCCGTTGTTAGGGCCGTTGCTAGGGCCGTTGCTAGGGCCCTTGTTAGGGCCGTTGCTAGGGCCGTTGCTAGGGCCCTTGTTAGGGCTGTTGCTAGGGCCCTTGTGAGGGCCGTTGCTAGGGCCCTTGTTAGGGCCGTTGCTAGGGCCGTTGCTATGGCCGTTTCTAGGGCCCTTGTTAGGGCCGTTGCTAGGGCCGTTGCTAGGGCCGTTGCTAGGGCCGTTGCTAGGGCCCTTGTTAGGGCCGTTATAGGGCCATAGCTAGGGCCGTTGCTAGGGCCGTTGCTAGGGCCCTTGTTAGGGCCGTTGCTAGGGCCGTTGCTAGGGCCGTTGCTTGGGCCGTTGCTAGGGCCCTTGTTAGGGCAGTTGCTAGGGCCGTTGCTAGGGCCATTGCTAGGGTCTTTGTTAGGGCCGTTGCTAGGGCCCTTGTTAGGGCCGTTGCTAGGGCCCTTGTTAGGGCCGTTGCTAGGGCCCTTGTTATGGCCGTTGATAGGGCCCTTGTTAGGGCCGTTGCTAGGGCCGTTGCTAGGGCCGTTGTTATGGCCGTTGATAGGGCCCTTGTTAGGGCCGTTGCTAGGGCCGTTGCTAGGGCCGTTGCTAGGGCCGTTGCTAGGGCCGTTGTTTGGGCCGTTGCTATGGCCGTTGCTAGGGCCGTTGCTAGGGCCGTTTCTAGGGCCGTTTCTAGGGCCGTTGTTAGGGCCGTTGCTAGGGCCGTTGCTAGGGCCGTGGTTAGGGCAGTTGCTAGGGCCGTTGCTAGGGCCGTTGCTAGGGCCGTTTCTAGGGCCGTTGCTAGGGCCTTTGTTAGGGCCGTTGCTAGGGCCCTTGTTAGGGCCGTTGCTAGGGCCCTTGTTAGCGCCGTTGCTAGGGCCCTTGTTAGGGCCGTTGCTAGGGCCCTTGTTAGGGCCGTTGCTAGGGCCCTTTTTAGGGCCGTTGCTAGGGCCGTTGCTAGGGCCGTTGCTAGGGCTGTTGCTAGGGCCCTTGTTAGGGCCGTTGCTAGGGCCGTAGCTAGGGCCGTTGCTAGGGCCGTTGCTAGGGCCCTTGTTAGGGCCGTTGCTAGGGCCCTTGTTAGCGCCGTTGCTAGGGCCCTTGTTAGGGCCGTTGCTAGGGCCCTTGTTAGGGCCGTTGCTAGGGCCCTTGTTATGGCCGTTGCTAGGGCCGTTGCTAGGGCCGTTGCTAGGGCCGTTGCTAGGGCCGTTGTTAGGGCCGTTGCTAGGGCCGTTGCTAGGGCCGTGGTTAGGGCAGTTGCTAGGGCCGTTGCTAGGGCCGTGGTTAGGGCAGTTACTAGGGCCGTTGCTAGGGCCGTTGCTAGGGCCGTTTCTAGGGCCGTTGCTAGGGCCTTTGTTAGGGCCGTTGCTAGGGCCCTTGTTAGGGCCGTTGCTAGGGCCCTTGTTAGCGCCGTTGCTAGGGCCCTTGTTAGGGCCGTTGCTAGGGCCCTTGTTAGGGCCGTTGCTAGGGCCCTTGTTAGGGCGGTTGCTAGGGCCGTTGTTAGGGCCGTTGCTAGGGCCGTTGCTAGGGCCGTTGTTAGGGCCGTTGCTAGGGCCGTTTCTAGGGCCCTTGTTAGGGCCGTTGCTAGGGCCGTAGCTAGGGCCGTTGCTAGGGCCGTTGCTAGGGCCGTTGCTAGGGCCCTTGTTAGGGCCATTGCTAGGGCTCTTGTTAGGGCCGTTGCTAGGGCCGTTGTTAGGGCCGTTGCTAGGGCCGTTGCTAGGGTTGTTCCTAGGGCCGTTTGAAGGGCCTTTGTTAGGGCCGTTGCTAGGGCCCTTGTTAGGGCCGTTGCTAGGGCCGTTGTTAGGGCCGTTGCTAGGGCCGTTGCTAGTTCCGTTGCTAGGGCCCTTGTTAGGGCCGTTGCTAGGGCCGTAGCTAGGGCCGTTGCTAGGGCCGTTGCTAGGGCCCTTGTTAGGGCCGTTGATAGGGCCCTTGTTAGGGCCATTGCTAGGGCCCTTGTTAGGGCCGTTGCTAGGGCCCTTGTTAGGGCCGTTGCTAGGGCCCTTGTTAGGGCCGTTGATAGGGCCCTTGTTATGGCCGTTGCTAGGGCCCTTGTTAGGGCCGTTGTTAGGGCCGTTGCTAGGGCCGTTTCTAGGGCCCTTGTTAGGGCCGTTGCTAGGGCCGTTGCTAGGGCCCTTGTTAGGGCCGTTGCTAGGGCCGTTGCTAGGGCCGTTGCTTGGGCCGTTGCTAGGGCCCTTGTTAGGGCAGTTGCTAGGGCCGTTGCTAGGGCCATTGCTAGGGTCTTTGTTAGGGCCGTTGCTAGGGCCCTTGTTAGGGCCGTTGCTAGGGCCCTTGTTAGGGCCGTTGCTAGGGCCCTTGTTATGGCCGTTGATAGGGCCCTTGTTAGGGCCGTTGCTAGGGCCGTTGCTAGGGCCGTTGTTATGGCCGTTGATAGGGCCCTTGTTAGGGCCGTTGCTAGGGCCGTTGCTAGGGCCGTTGCTAGGGCCGTTGCTAGGGCCGTTGTTTGGGCCGTTGCTATGGCCGTTGCTAGGGCCGTTGCTAGGGCCGTTTCTAGGGCCGTTTCTAGGGCCGTTGTTAGGGCCGTTGCTAGGGCCGTTGCTAGGGCCGTGGTTAGGGCAGTTGCTAGGGCCGTTGCTAGGGCCGTTGCTAGGGCCGTTTCTAGGGCCGTTGCTAGGGCCTTTGTTAGGGCCGTTGCTAGGGCCCTTGTTAGGGCCGTTGCTAGGGCCCTTGTTAGCGCCGTTGCTAGGGCCCTTGTTAGGGCCGTTGCTAGGGCCCTTGTTAGGGCCGTTGCTAGGGCCCTTTTTAGGGCCGTTGCTAGGGCCGTTGCTAGGGCCGTTGCTAGGGCTGTTGCTAGGGCCCTTGTTAGGGCCGTTGCTAGGGCCGTAGCTAGGGCCGTTGCTAGGGCCGTTGCTAGGGCCCTTGTTAGGGCCGTTGCTAGGGCCGTTGCTAGGGTTGTTCCTAGGGCCGTTTGAAGGGCCTTTGTTAGGGCCGTTGCTAGGGCCCTTGTTAGGGCCGTTGCTAGGGCCGTTGTTAGGGCCGTTGCTAGGGCCGTTGCTAGTTCCGTTGCTAGGGCCCTTGTTAGGGCCGTTGCTAGGGCCGTAGCTAGGGCCGTTGCTAGGGCCGTTGCTAGGGCCCTTGTTAGGGCCGTTGATAGGGCCCTTGTTAGGGCCGTTGCTAGGGCCCTTGTTAGGGCCGTTGCTAGGGCCCTTGTTAGGGCCGTTGCTAGGGCCCTTGTTAGGGCCGTTGATAGGGCCCTTGTTATGGCCGTTGCTAGGGCCCTTGTTAGGGCCGTTGTTAGGGCCGTTGCTAGGGCCGTTTCTAGGGCCCTTGTTAGGGCCGTTGCTAGGGCCGTTGCTAGGGCCCTTGTTAGGGCCGTTGCTAGGGCCGTTGCTAGGGCCGTTGCTTGGGCCGTTGCTAGGGCCCTTGTTAGGGCAGTTGCTAGGGCCGTTGCTAGGGCCATTGCTAGGGTCTTTGTTAGGGCCGTTGCTAGGGCCCTTGTTAGGGCCGTTGCTAGGGCCCTTGTTAGGGCCGTTGCTAGGGCCCTTGTTATGGCCGTTGATAGGGCCCTTGTTAGGGCCGTTGCTAGGGCCGTTGCTAGGGCCGTTGTTATGGCCGTTGATAGGGCCCTTGTTAGGGCCGTTGCTAGGGCCGTTGCTAGGGCCGTTGCTAGGGCCGTTGCTAGGGCCGTTGTTTGGGCCGTTGCTATGGCCGTTGCTAGGGCCGTTGCTAGGGCCGTTTCTAGGGCCGTTTCTAGGGCCGTTGTTAGGGCCGTTGCTAGGGCCGTTGCTAGGGCCGTGGTTAGGGCAGTTGCTAGGGCCGTTTCTAGGGCCGTTGCTAGGGCCGTTTCTAGGGCCGTTGCTAGGGCCTTTGTTAGGGCCGTTGCTAGGGCCCTTGTTAGGGCCGTTGCTAGGGCCCTTGTTAGCGCCGTTGCTAGGGCCCTTGTTAGGGCCGTTGCTAGGGCCCTTGTTAGGGCCGTTGCTAGGGCCCTTTTTAGGGCCGTTGCTAGGGCCGTTGCTAGGGCCGTTGCTAGGGCTGTTGCTAGGGCCCTTGTTAGGGCCGTTGCTAGGGCCGTAGCTAGGGCCGTTGCTAGGGCCGTTGCTAGGGCCCTTGTTAGGGCCGTTGCTAGGGCCCTTGTTAGCGCCGTTGCTAGGGCCCTTGTTAGGGCCGTTGCTAGGGCCCTTGTTAGGGCCGTTGCTAGGGCCCTTGTTATGGCCGTTGCTAGGGCCGTTGCTAGGGCCGTTGCTAGGGCCGTTGCTAGGGCCGTTGTTAGGGCCGTTGCTAGGGCCGTTGCTAGGGCCGTGGTTAGGGCAGTTGCTAGGGCCGTTGCTAGGGCCGTGGTTAGGGCAGTTACTAGGGCCGTTGCTAGGGCCGTTGCTAGGGCCGTTTCTAGGGCCGTTGCTAGGGCCTTTGTTAGGGCCGTTGCTAGGGCCCTTGTTAGGGCCGTTGCTAGGGCCCTTGTTAGCGCCGTTGCTAGGGCCCTTGTTAGGGCCGTTGCTAGGGCCCTTGTTAGGGCCGTTGCTAGGGCCCTTGTTAGGGCGGTTGCTAGGGCCGTTGTTAGGGCCGTTGCTAGGGCCGTTGCTAGGGCCGTTGTTAGGGCCGTTGCTAGGGCCGTTTCTAGGGCCCTTGTTAGGGCCGTTGCTAGGGCCGTAGCTAGGGCCGTTGCTAGGGCCGTTGCTAGGGCCGTTGCTAGGGCCCTTGTTAGGGCCATTGCTAGGGCTCTTGTTAGGGCCGTTGCTAGGGCCTTTGTTAGGGCCGTTGCTAGGGCCGTTGCTAGTTCCGTTGCTAGGGCCCTTGTTAGGGCCGTTGCTAGGGCCGTAGCTAGGGCCGTTGCTAGGGCCGTTGCTAGGGCCCTTGTTAGGGCCGTTGCTAGGGCCCTTGTTAGGGCCGCTGCTAGGGCTCTTGTTAGGGCCATTGCTAGGGCCGTTGTTAGGGCCGTTGCTAGGGCCCTTGTTAGGGACGTTGCTAGGGCCGTTGCTAGGGCCGTTGCTAGGGCCGTTGCTAGGGCCGCTGTTAGGGCCGTTGCTAGGGCCGTTTCTAGGGCCGTGGTTAGGGCAGTTGCTAGGGCCGTTTTTAGGGCCGTTGCTAGGGCCTTTGTTAGGGCCGTTGCTAGGGCCGTTGCTAGGGTTGTTTCTAGCGCCATTGCTAGGGCCGTTGCTAGGGCCGTTCCTAGGGCCGTTGTTAGGGCCGTTCCTAGGGCCGTTGTTAGGGCCGTTGCTAGGGCCGTTGGTAGGGCCGTTGCAATAGCGGTTGTTAGGGCCTTTGCTAGGGCCCTTGTTAGGGCCGTTGCTAGGGCCCTTTTTAGGGCCGTTGCTAGGGCCGTTGCTAGGGCCGTTGCTAGGTCCCTTGTTAGGGCCGTTGCTAGGGCCGTTGCTAGAGCCGTTGCTAGGGCCATTGCTAGGGCCCTTATTAGGGCCGTTGCTAGGGCCGTTGCTAGGGCCGTTGCTAGGGCCGTTGCTAGGGCCCTTGTTAGGGCCGTTGCTAGGGCCGTAGCTAGGGCCGTTGCTAGGGCCGTTGCTAGGGCCCTTGTTAGGGTCGTTGCTAGGGCCCTTGTTAGGGCCGTTGCTAGGGCCCTTGTTAGGGCCGTTGCTAGGGCCCTTGTTAGGGCCGTTGCTAGGGCCCTTGTTAGGGCCGTTGCTAGGGCCCTTGTTAGGGCCGTTGCTAGGGACGTGGCTAGGGCCGTTGCTAGGGCCGTTGCTAGGGCCGTTGCTAGGGCCGTTGCAAGGGCTGTTGTTAGGGCCGTTGCTTGGGCTTTTTTTAGGGCCGTTGCTAGGGCCGTTGCTAGGGCCGTTGCTAGGGCCGTTGTTAGTACCGTTGCTAGGGCCGTTGCTAGGGCCGATGCTACGGCCCTTGTTAGGGCCGTTGCTAGGGCCGTTGCTAGGGCCGTTGCTAGAGCCGTTGCTAGGGCCCTTTTTATGGCCGTTGCTAGGGCCGTAGCTAGAGCCGTTGCTAGGGCCGTTGCTAGGGCCGTTCCTAGGGCCCTTGTTAGGGCCGTTGCTAGGGCCCTTGTTAGGGCCGTTGCTAGGGCCCTTGTTAGGGCCGTTGCTAGGGCCGTTGCTAGGGCCGTTGTTTTGGCCGTTGTTAGGGCCGTTGCTAGGGCCGTTGTTAGGGCCGTTGCTAGGTCCGTTGATAGGGCCGTTGCTAGGGCCGTTGCTAGGGCCGTGGTTAGGGCCGTTGCTAGGGCCGTTGTTAGGGCCGTTGCTAGGGCCTTTGTTAGGGCCGTTGCTAGGGCCGTTGCTAGGGCCGTTGCTAGGGCCGTTGCTAGGGCCGTGGTTAGGGCCGTTGTTAGGGCCGTTGCTAGGGCCGTTGCTAGGGCCGTTGCTAGGGCCGTTGTTAGGGCCGTTCCTAGGGCCGTTGTTAGGGCCGTGGCTAGGGCCGCTGTTAGGGCCGTTGCAAGGGCCGTTGTTAGGGCCGTTGCTAGGGCCGTTGCTAGGGCCGTTGCTAGGGCCGTTGCTAGGGCCGTTGCTAGGGCCGTTGCTAGGGCTGTTGCTAGGGCCGTTGCTAGGGCCGTTGCTAGGGCCGTTGTTAGGGCCGTTGCTAGGGCCGTTGCAAGGGCCGATGTTAGGTCCGTTGGTAGGGCCGTTGTTAAGGCCGTTGCTAGGGCCGTTGTTAGGGCCGTTGCTAGGGCCGTTGTTAGGGCCAGTGTTAGGGCCCTTGTTTGGGCCGTTTTTAGGGCCCTTGTTAGGGCCGTTGTTACAGCCCTTGCTAGGGCCGTTGCTAGGGCCGTTGCTAGGGCCGTTGCTAGGGCTTTTGTTAGGGCCGTTGTCAGGGCCGTTGTTAGGGCCGTTGCTAGGGCCGTTGTTAGGGCCGTTGCTAGGGCCGTTGATAGAACCGTTGCTAGGGCCCTTGTTAGGGCCGTTGCAAGGGCCGTTGTTAGGGCCGTTGCTAGGGCCGTTGATAGGGCCCTTGTTTGGGCCGTTGCTAGGGCCCTTGTTAGGGCAGTTGCTAGGGCCTTTGCTAGGGCCGTTGTTAGGGCTGTTGTTAGGGCCTTTGTTTGGGCCCTTGTTAGGGCCGTTGCTAGGGCCGTTGCTAGGGCCGTTTCTAGGGCCATTGCTAGGGCCCTTGTTAGGCCCGTTGCTAGGGCCCTTGTTAGGGCCGTTCTACTGCCGTTTCTAGGGCCTTTGCTAGGGCCGTTGCTAGGGCCGTGGTTAGGGCCCTTGTTAGGGCCGTTACTAGGGCCGTTGCTAGGGCCGTTGTTAGGGCCGTTGCTAGGGCCCTTGTTAGGGCCGTTGCTAGGGCCGTTGTTAGGGCCGTTGTTATGGCCGTTGCTAGGGCCCTTGTTAGGGCCGTTGCTAGGGCCGTTGTTAGGGCCGTTGTTATGGCCGTTGTAAGGGCCCTTGTTAGGGCCGTTGCTAGGGCCGTTTTTAGGGCCGTTGTTAGGGCCGTTGTTAGGGCCCTTGTTTGGGCCCTGGTTAGGGCCGTTGCTAGGGCCCTTGTTAGGGCCATTGCTAGGGCCGTTGTTAGGGCCGTTGTGAGGGCCGTTGTGAGGGCCCTTGTTTGGGCCCTGGTTAGGGCCGTTGCTAGGGCCGTTGCTGGGCCGTTGCTAGGGCCATTGTTAGTGCCGTTGCTAGGGCCGTTGCTAGGGCCGTTGCTAGGGCCGTGGTTAGGGCCGTTGTTAGGGCCGTTGCTAGGGCCGTTGCTAGGCCCGTTGCTAGGGCCGTTGCTAGGGCCGTTGGTAGGGCCGTTGTTAGGGCCCTTGGGGGATTAAGGTTAAGGGGTTAAGGTTAGGGTTGGGGTTAGGGTTAGGTTTAGGTTTAGGGTTAGGGTTAGGGTTATGGTTATTCTTAGATTTATGGTTTAAAATTTAGGGTTTATGGTTTAAGGTTTAGGGTTTAGGATTGTTTAAGTTTTAGGGTGGTTTAGGTTTAGGGTATAGAACTTAGCGTTTAAGATTGTTTAATAGTTAGTTTTGGTTAGGTTTTAGCGTTTAGAGTTGTTTAGGGTTTTTTACGGTTGTTTATAATTTAGTGTTTAGGGTTGTTCAGGATTTATGATTTAGGATATTTTAAGGTTTAGGGTTTAAGGTTGTATAGTGATTTAGGGTTTAGGGTATAATGTTTAGGGTTAAGGGTTTAGGGTTGTTTAGGGTATAGCGTTAATGGTTTTAGGGTTTAGGCTTGTTTAGGGTTTAGTGTTTAGGGTTTAGGGTTTAGGGTTTTTTAGCGTTTAGTGTTTATAGTTTAGGGTTTAGGGTGCTTTTGGAATTAGTGTTTATAGTTTTTTGGGGTTTAGGGTTTAGGATTTAGGGTGTTAGGGTTAGTGTTAGGGTTAGGTTTAGGGTTAAGGTGAGGGTTAGGGTGAGGGTTAAGGTTAGTGTTAGTGTTAGGGTTAGGGTTAGGGTTAGGGTTAGGGTTACGGGTTAGGGTTAGGGTTAGTGTTAGGGGTTAGGGGTTAGTGTTAGGGTTAGGGTTAGGGTTAGGTTTAGTGTTAGGGTTATTATTAGGGGGTTAGGTTTTAGTTAAGGATTAGTGTTAGGGTTAGAATTAGAAATAGGGTTAGTGTTAGGATTAGGGTCAGGGTTAGGGTTAGGGTTAGTGTTAGGGTTAGGGTTAGAGTTAGGGTCAGGTTTAGGTTTAGGGTTAGGGTTTGGGTTAGGGTTAGATTTAGGGTCAGGTTTAGGTTTATTGTTAGATTTAGGGATTAGGGTTTAAGGTTTATGGTTTAGGATTGTTTAAGGTTTAGGGTGGATTAGGTTTAGGGTTTAGAGTTTAGTGTTATGGTTATGGTTAGTGTTAGGGTTAGGGTTAGGGTTAGGGTTAGGGTTAGGGATAGGGTAATGGTTAGGGTTAGGTTTAGGGTTAGGGTTAGGGTAAGGGTTAGGGGTTAGTGTTAGGGTTAGGGTTAGGGTTAGGGTTAGGTTAGGTTTAGGGTTAGGGTTAGGGTTAGGGTTAGGGGTTAGGGTTAGTGTTAGGGTTAGGGTTATTATTAGGGGGTTAGGTTTAAGTTTAGGATTAGTGTTAGGGTTAGAATTAGAAATAGGGTTAGTGTTAGGATTAGGGTCAGGGTTAGCTTTAGGGTTAGCGTTAGGGTTAGGGTTAGGGTTAGGGTCAGGGAGGGTTTAGTGTTAGGGTTAGGGTTAGGGTTAGATTTAGGGTTAGGTTTAGGTTTATTGTTAGATTTAGGATTTAGGGTCTAAGGTTTATGGTTTAGGATTGTTTAAGGTTTAGGGTGGATTAGGTTTAGGGTTTAGAGTTTAGTGTTATGGTTACGGTTAGGGTTAGGGTTAGGGTTAGGGTTAGGATTAGGGTTAAGGTTAGGGTTAGGATTAGGTTTAGGGTTAGGGTTAGGGTTAGGGTTAGGGTTAGGGTTAGGGTTAGGGTTAGGAATAGGGTTAGCGTTAGGGTTAGGGTAAGGGTTAGGGGTTAGGTTTAGGGTTATGGTTATTGTTAGGTTTAGGGTTTAGTGTTTAGGGTTTAAGGTTTAGGGTTTAGGATTGTTTAAGATTTAGGGTGGTTTAGGTTAAGGGTTTAGGGTTTAGAGTTTAGGATTGTTTAAGGTTTAGGGTTGTTTAGGGTATAGTGTTTAAAGTTAAAAGTTTAGAGTTGTTTAGGGTTTTTTAGGGTTGTTTATGATTTAGTGTTTAGGGTTGTTCAGGATTTATGATTTAGGATATTTTAAGGTTTAGGGTTTAAGGTTGTATAGTGTTTTAGGGTTTAGGCTATAATGTTTAGGGTTAAGAGTTTAGGGTTGTTTAGGGTATAGTGTTAATGGTTTTAGGGTTTAGGTTTGTTTAGGGTTTAGTGTTTAGGTTTAAGGGTTTAGGGTTTTTTAGCGTTTAGTGTTTAGAGTTTAGGGTTTAGGGTGCTTTTGGAATTAGTGTTTAGGGTTTTTCTGGGTTTAGGGTTTTTGATTTAGGGTGTTAGGGTTAATGTTAGGGTTAGGTTTAGGGTTAGGGTGAGGGTTAGGGTGAGGGTTAAGGTTAGGGTTAGGGTTAAGGTTAGTGTTAGTGTTAGGGTAAGGGTTAGGGTTAGGGATAGGGTTAGGGTTAGGGCTAGGGTTAGGGTTAGGGTTATGTTTAGTGTAGGGTTGGGTTAGAATTAGGGTTAGGGTTAGGGGTTAGGGTTAGGGTTAGTGTTAGGGGTTAGGTTTTAGGGTTAGGGTTAGTGTTAGGGTTAGGGTTAGGGTTAGGGTTAGGTTTAGTGTTAGGGTTATTATTAGGGGGTTAGGTTTAAGTTTAGGATTAGTGTTAGGGTTAGAATTAGAAATAGGGTTAGTGTTAGGATTAGGGTCAGGGTTAGGTTTAGGGATATGGTTAGGGTTAGGGTTAAGGGTAGGCTTAGGGTTAGGGTTAGATTTAAAGTTTAGGGTTTAGTGTTAGGATAAGGGATAGTGTGAGGTTTAGGGTTAGGGTTAGGTTTAGGGTTAGGGTTAGGGTTAGTGTTTGGGTTATGGTTACTGTTAGGATTAGGGTTAGGGTTAGGGTCAGGGTTAGGTTTAGGGTTAGGGTTAGGGTTAGGGTTAGATTAAGGGTTAGGTTTAGGTTTATTATTAGATTTAGGGTTTAGAGTTTAAAGTTTATGGTTCAGAATTGTTTAAGGTTTAGGGTGGATTAGGTTTAGGGTTTAGAGTTTAGTATTATGGTTACGGTTAGGGTTAGGGTTAGGGTTAGGGTTAGGGTTAGGGTTAAGGTTAGTGTTAGGGTTATGGTTAGAGTTATGGTTAGTGTTAGGATTAGTGTTAGGGTTAGGGTCAGGGTTAGGTTTAGGGTTAGGGTTAGGGTTAGGGTTAGATTTAGGGTCAGGTTTAGGTTTATTGTTAGATTTAGGGTTTAGGGTTTAAGGTTTATGGTTTAGGATGGTTTAAGGTTTAGGGTGGATTAGGTTTATGGTTTAGAGTTTAGTGTTATGGTTACGGTTAGTGTTAGTGTTAGTGTTAGGGTTAGGGTTAGGGTTAGGGTTAGGGTTAGGGTTAGGGTAATGCTTAGGGTTAGGGTTAGGGATAGGGTAAGGGTTAGGGGTTAGTGTTAGGGTTAGGGTTAGGGTTAGGGTTAGGGTTAGGTTAGGGTTAGTGTTAGGGTTAGGGTTAGGGTTAGGGGTTAGGGTTAGTGTTAGGGTTAGGGTTATTATTAGGGGGTTAGGTTTAAGTTTAGGATTAGTGTTAGGGTTAGAATTAGAAATAGGGTTAGTGTTAAGATTAGGGTCAGGGTTAGGTTTAGGTTTAGGGTTAGGGTTAGGGTTAGGGTTAGGGTCAGGGAGGGTTTAGGGTTAGGGTTAGGGTTAGGGTTAGATTTAGGGTTAGGTTTAGGTTTATTGTTAGATTTAGGATTTAGGGTCTAAGGTTTATGGTTTAGGATTGTTTAAGGTTTAGGGTGGATTAGGTTTAGGGTTTAGAGTCTAGTGTTATGGTTACGGTTAGGGTTAGGGTTAGGGTTAGGTTTAGGATTAGGGTTAAGGTTAGGGTTAGGATTAGGTTTAGGGTTAGGGTTAGGGTTAGGGTTAGGGTTAGGGTTAGGGTTAGGGTTAGGGTTAGGGTTAAGGTTAGGGTTAGGATTAGGTTTAGGGTTAGGGTTAGGGTTAGGGTTAGGGTTAGGGTTAGGGTTAGGGTTAGGGTTAGGGTTAGGGTTAGGGTAAGGGTTAGGGGTTAGGGTTAGGGTTATGTTTATTGTTAGGTTTAGGGTTTAGGGTTTAGTGTTTAGGGTTTAAGGTTTAGGGTTTAGGATTGTTTAAGATTTAGGGTGGTTTAGGTTAAGGGTTTAGGGTTTAGAGTTTAGGATTGTTTAAGGTATAGGGTTTTTTAGGGTACAGTGTTTAGGGTTAAAAGTTTAGGGTTGTTTAGGGTTTAGTGTTTAGGGTTTAGGGTTGTTTAAGGTTTAGTGTTTAAGGTTTAGGTTTTAGGGTTGTTTTGGGTTTAGTGTTTAGTGTTGTTTAGGGTATAGTGTTAATGGTTTAGGGTTTAGGGTTATTTAGGGTTTAGTGTTTAAGGTTTAGGGTATAGGGTTGTTTAGGGTTTAGTTTTTAGGGTTGTTTATGGTTTAGAGATTAGGGTTGTTTAGGGTTGTTTAGAGGTTAGTGTTTAGGGTTATTCAGGGTTTATGATTTAGGGTTGTTCAGGGTTTAGGATTTATGGTTGTTCAGGGTTTAGGATTTAGGGATTAAGGTTAAGGGGTTAAGGTTAGGGTTAGGGTTAGGGTTAGGGTTAGCATTAGGGTTAGAGTTAGGGTTAGAGTTAAGGTTATGGGGTTATGTTAGGCTTAAGGTTAGGGTTAGGGTTATGGGGTTAAGGTTAGGGTTGGGGTTAGGGTTAGGTTTAGGTTTAGGGTTAGGGTTAAGGTTAGTTTTAGTGTTAGAATAATGGTTAGGGTTAGGGATAGGGTTAGGGTTAGGGTTAGGGTTAGGGTTAGGGTTAAGGTTAGGGTTAGGGTTAGGGTTAGGGTTAGGGGTTAGTGTTAGGGTTAGGGTTAGGGTTAGGGTTAGGGTTAGGTTTAGTGTTAGGGTTATTATTAGGGGGTTAGGTTTTAGTTTAGGATTAGTGTTAGGGTTAGGGTTAGGGTTAGGTTTAGAAATATGGTTATGGTTAGGGTTAAGGGTAGGGTTAAAGTTAGGGTTAGAATTAAAGTTTAGGGTTTAGTGTTAGGATTAGGGATAGTGTGAGGTTTAGGGTTAGGTTTAGGGTTAGGGTTAGGGTTAGTGTTTGGGTTATGATTAGTGTTATGATTAGGATTAGGGTTAGGGTAAGGTTTATGTTTAGGGTTAGGGTTAGGGTTAGGGTTAGATTTAGGGTTAGGTTTAGGTTTATTGTTAGATTTAGGGTTTAGGGTTTAAGGTTTATGGTTTAGGATTGTTTAAGTTTAAGGGTGGATTAGGTTTAGGGTTTAGAGTTTAGTATTATGGTTACGGTTAGGGTTAGGGTTAGGGTTAGAGTTAGGGTTAGGGTTAGGGTTAGGGTTAGGGTTAAGGTTAGGGTTAGTGTTAGGGTTAGGGTTATGGTTAGTGTTAGGATTAGGGTTAGGGTTAGGGTCAGGGTTAGGTTTAGGGTTAGGGATAGGGTTAGGGTTGGATTTAGGGTTAGGTTTAGGTTTATTGTTAGATTAGGGTTTAGGGTTTAAGGTTTATGGTTTAGGATTGTTTAAGGTTTAGGGTGGATTAGGTTTAGGGTTTAGAGTTTAGTGTTATGGTTACGGTTAGGGTTAGAGTTAGGGATGGAGTTAGGGTTAGGGTTAGGGTTATGGTAAGGGTCAGGTTTAGGGTTAAGGTTAGGGTTAGGGTAAAAGTAAGGGGGTTAGTGTTAGGGTTTGTGTTAGGGTTAGGGTTAGGGTTAGGGTTAGGTTAGGGTTAGGGTTAGGGTTAGGGTTAGGGTTAGGGTTAGGGTTAGGTTAGGGTTAGGGTTAGGGTTAGGGTTAGGTTTAAGTTTTAGGGTTAGTGAAAGGGTTAGGGTTATTATTAGGGGGTTAGGTTTAAGTTTAGGATTAGTGTTAGGGTTAGAATTAGAAATAGGGTTAGTGTTAGGATTAGGGTCAGGGTTAGGTTTAGGGTTAGGGTTAGGGTTAGGGTCAGGGAGGGTTTAGGGTTAGGGTTAGGGTTAGGGTTAGATTTAGGGTTAGGTTTAGGTTTATTGTTAGATTTAGGATTTAGGGTCTAAGGTTTATGGTTTAGGATTGTTTAAGGTTTAGGGTGGATTAGGTTTAGGGTTTAGAGTTTAGTGTTATGGTTACGGTTAGGGTTAGGGTTAGGGTTAGAATTAAGGTTAAGGTTAGGGTTAGGTTTAGGGTTAGGGTTAGGGTTAGGGTTAGGGTTAGGATTAGGGTTAGGGTTATGGTTAGGGTAAGGGTTAGGGGTTAGGGTTAGGGTTATGGTTATTGTTAGGTTTAGGGTTTAGAGTTTAGTTTTTAGCGTTTAAGGTTTAGGGTTTAGGATTGTTTAAGATTTAGGGTGGTTTAGGTTAAGGGTTTAGGGTTTAGAGTTTAGGATTGTTTAAGGTTTAGGGTTGTTTAGGGTATAGTGTTTAGGGTTAAAAGTTTAGGGTTGTTTAGGGTTTAGTGTTTAGGGTTTAGGGTTGTTTAAGGTTTAGTGTTTAAGGTTTAGGTTTTAGGGTAGTTTTGGGTTTAGTGTTTAGTGTTGTTTAGGGTATAGTGTTAATGGTTTAGGGTTTAGGGTTATTTAGGGTTTAGTGTTCAAGGTTTAAGGTATAGGGTTGTTTAGGGTTTAGTGTTTAGGGTTGTTTATGGTTTAGTGATTAGGGTTGTTTAGGGTTGTTTAGAGGTTAGTGTTTAGGGTTATTCAGGGTTTATGATTTAGGGTTGTTCAGGGTTTAGGATTTATGGTTGTTCAGGGTTTAGGATTTAGGGATTAAGGTTAAGGGGTTAGGGTTAGGGTTAGGGTTAGGGTTAGCATTAGGGTTAGAGTTAGGGTTAGAGTTAGGGTTATGAGGTTATGTTAGGCTTAAGGTTAGGGTTAGGGTTATGGGGTTAATGTTAGGGTTGGGGTTAGGGTTAGGTTTTGGTTTAGGGTTAGGGTTAGGGTTATGGTTATTCTTAGATTTATGGTTTAAAATTTAGGGTTTATGGTTAAAGGTTTAGGGTTTAGGATTGTATAAGTTTTAGGGTGGTTTATGTTTAGGGTACAGAATTTAGCGTTTAAGATTGTTTAACGGTTAGGGTTGTTTAGGTTTTAGCGTTTAGAGTTGTTTAGGGTATTTTAGGGTTGTTTATAATTTAGTGTTTAGGGTTGTTCAGGATTTATGATTTAGGATATTTTAAGGTTTAGGGTTTAAGGTTGTATAGTGTTTTAGGGTTTAGGGTATAATGTTTAGGGTTAAGGGTTTAGGGTTGTTTAGGGTATAGTGTTAATGGTTTTAGGGTTTTGGCTTGTTTAGGGTTTAGTGTTTAGGGTTTAGGGTTTAGGGTTTTTTAGCGTTTAGTGTTTATAGTTTAGGGTTTAGGGTGCTTTTGGAATTAGTGTTTAGAGTTTTTCGGGGTTTAGGGTTTAGGATTTAGGGTGTTAGGGTTAGTGTTAGGTTTAGGTTTAGGGTTAAGGTGAGGGTTAGGGTGAGGGTTAAGGTTAGGTTTAGGGTTAAGGTTAGTGTTAGTGTTAGAATAAGGGTTAGGGTTAGGGATAAGGTTAGGGTCAGGGTTAGGGTTAGGGTTAAAGTTAGGGTTAGGGTTAGGGTTAGGGTTAGGGGTTTGGGTTAGGGTTAGTGTTAGGGGTTAGGGGTTAGTGTTAGGGTTAGGGTTAGGGTTAGGATTAGGGTTAGGTTTAGTGTTAGGGTTATTATTAGGGGGTTAGGTTTTAGTTTAGGATTAGTGTTAGGGTTAGAATTAGAAATAGGGTTAGTGTTAGGATTAGGGTCAGGGTTAGGTTTAGAAATATGGTTAGGGTTAGGGTTAAGGGTAGGTTTAGGGTTAGGGTTAGAATTAAAGTTTAGGGTTTAGTGTTAGGATTAGGGATAGTGTGAGGTTTAGGGTTAGGTTTAGGGTTAGGGTTAGGGTTAGTGTTTGGGTTATAATTAGTGTTAGGATTAGGAATAGGGTTAGGGTCAGGTTTATGTTTAGGGTTTGGGTTAGGGTTAGGATTAGGGTTAGATTTAGGGTTACTTTTAGGTTTATTGTTAGATTTAGGGTTTAGGGTTTAAGGTTTATGGTTTAGGATTGTTTAAGTTTAAGGGTGGATTAGGTTTAGGGTTTAGAGTTTAGTATTATGGTTACGGTTAGGGTTAGGGTTAGGGTTAGAGTTAGTGTTAGGGTTAGGGTTAATGTTAGGGTTAAGGTTAGGGTTAGTGTTAGGGTTAGGGTTATGGTTAGTGTTAGGATTAGGGTTAGGGTTAGGGTCAGGGTTAGGTTTAGGGTTAGGTATAGGGTTAGGTTTAGATTTAGGGTTAGGTTTAGGTTTATTGTTAGATTTAGGGTTTAGGGTTTAAGGTTTATGGTTTAGGATTGTTTAAGATTTAGGGTGGTTTAGTTTAAGGGTTTAGGGTTTAGACTTTAGGATTGTTTAAGGTTTAGGGTTGTTTAGGGTATAGTGTTTAGGGTTAAAAGTTTAGGGTTGTTTAGGGTTTAGTGTTTAGGGTTTAGGGTTGTTTAAAGTTTAGTGTTTAAGGTTTAGTTTTTAGGGTTGTTTTGGGGTTAGTGTTTAGTGTTGTTTAGGGTATAGTGTTAATGGTTTAGGGTTTAGGGTTATTTAGGGTTTAGTGTTTAAGGTTTAAGGTATAGGGTTGTTTAGGGTTTAGTGTTTAGGGTTTTTTATGGTTTAGTGATTAGGGTTGTTTAGGGTTGTTTAGAGGTTAGTGTTTAGGGTTATTCAGGGTTTATGATTTAGGGTTGTTCAGGGTTTAGGATTTATGGTTGTTCAGGGTTTAGGATTTAGGGATTAAGGTTAAGGGTTTAGGGTTAGGGTTAGGGTTAGGGTTAGCATTAGGGTTAGAGTTAGGGTTAGAGTTAGGGTTATGGGGTTATGTTAGGGTTAAGGTTAGGGTTAGGGTTATGGGGTTAAGGTTAGGGTTGGGGTTAGGGTTAGGTTTTGGTTTAGGGTTAGGGTTAGGGTTATGGTTATTCTTAGATTTATGGTTTAAAATTTAGGGTTTATGGTTTAAGGTTTAGGGTTTAGGATTGTTTAAGTTTTAGGGTGGTTTAGGTTTAGGGTATAGAATTTAGCGTTTAAGATTGTTTAATGGTTAGGGTTGTTTAGGTTTTAGCGTTTAGAGTTGTTTAGGGTTTTTTAGGGTTGTTTATGATTTTGTGTAGGGTTGTTCAGGATTTATGATTTAGGATATTTTAAGGTTTAGGGTTTAAGGTTGTATAGTGTTTTAGGATTTAGGGTATAATGTTTAGTGTTAAGGGTTTAGGGTTGTTTAGGGTATAGTGTTAATGGTTTTAGTGTTTAGGCTTGTTTAGGGTTTAGTGTTTAGGGTTTAGGGTTTAGGGTTTTTTAGCGTTTAGTGTTTATATTTTAGGGTTTAGGGTGCTTTTGGAATTAGTGTTTAGGGTTTTTCGGGGTTTAGGGTTTAGGATTTAGGGTGTTAGGGTTAGTGTTAGGGTTAGGTTTAGGGTTAAGGTGAGGGTGAGGGTAAGGGTTAAGGTTAGGGTTAGGGTTAAGGTTAGTGTTAGTGTTAGGGTAAGGGTTAGGGTTAGGGATAGGGTTAGGTTTAGGGTTAGGGTTAGGGTTAGGGTTAGGGTTAGGGTTAGGGTTAGGGGTTAGGGTTAGGGTTAGTGTTAGGGGTTAGGGGTTAGTGTTAGGGTTACGGTTAGGGTTAGGGTTAGGGTTAGGGTTAGGTTTAGTGTTAGGGTTATTATTAGGGGGTTAGGTTTTAGTTAAGGATTAGTGTTAGGGTTAGAATTAGAAATAGGGTTAGTGTTAGGATTAGGGTCAGGGTTAGGTTTAGGGATAGGGTTAGGGTTAAGGTTAAGGGTAGGGTTAGGGTTAGGATTAGATTTAAAGTTTAGGGTTTAGTGTTAGGATTAAGAATAGTGTGAGGTTTAGGGTTAGGTTTAGGGTTAGGGTTAGGGATAGTGTTTGGGTTATGATTAGTGTTAGGATTAGGGTTAGGGTTAGGGTCAGGTTTAGGTTTCGGGTTAGGGTTAGGGTTAGGGTTAGATTTAGGGTTAGGTTTAGGTTTATTGTTAGATTTAGGGTTTAGGGTTTAAGGTTTATGGTTTAGGATTGTTTAAGGTTTAGGGTGGATTAGGTTTAGGTTTTAAAGTTTAGTATTATGGTTACGGTTAGGGTTAGGGTTAGGGTTAGAGTTAGGGTTACGTTTAGGTTTAGGGTTAGGGTTAGGGTTAAGGTTAGGGTTAATGTTAGGGGTAGGGTTAGGGTTAGTGTTAGGATTAAAGTTAGGGTTAGGGTCAGGGTTAGGTTTAGGGTTAGGGATAGGGTTAGGGTTAGATTTAGGGTTAGGTTTAGGTTTATTGTTAGATTTAGGGTTTAGGGTTTAAGGTTTATGGTATAGGATTGTTTAAGGTTTAGGGTGGATTAGGTTTAGGGTTTAGAGTTTAGTGTTATGGTTACGGTTAGGGTTAGGGTTAGGGATGTGGTTAGGGTTAGGGTTAGGGTTATGGTAAGGGTTAGGGTTAGGGCTAGGGTTAGGGTAAAAGTTAGGGGGTTAGTTTTAGGGTTTGGGTTAGGGTTAGGGTTAGGGTTAGGTTAGGGGTAGGGTTAGGTTAGGGTTAGGGATTAGGGTTAGTGTTAGGGTTAGTGTTATTATTAGGGGGTTAGGTTTAAGTTTAGGATTAGTGTTAGGGTTAGAATTAGAAATAGGTTGAGTGTTAGGATTAGGGTCAGGGTTAGGTTTAGGGTTAGGGTTAGGGTTAGGGTTAGGGTTAGGGTCAGGGAGGGTTTAGGGTTAGGGTTAGATTTAGGGTTAGGTTTAGGTTTATTGTTAGATTTAGGGTTTAGGGTCTACGGTTTATGGTTTAGGATTGTTTAAGGTTTAGGGTGGATTAGGTTTAGGGTTTAGAGTTTAGTGTTATGGTTATGGTTAGGGTTAGGGTTAGGGTTAGGGTTAGGGTTAGGATTAGGGTTAAGGTTAGGGTAATGGTTAGGTTTAGGGTTAGGGTTATGGTTAGGGTTAGGGTAAGGGTTAGGGGTTAGGGTTAGTTTTAGGGTTAAGGTTAGGGTTAGGGTTAAGTTTAGGGTTAGGGTTAGGGTTAGGGTTAGGGTTAGGGTTAGTGTTAGGGGTTAGGGGTTAGGGTTAGGGTTAGGGTTAGTGTTAGGGTTATGGTTAGGGTTAGGGTGAGGGTTAGGGTTAGGGTTATGTGGTTATGTTAGGCTTAAGGTTAGGGTTAGGGTTATGGGATTAAGGTTAGGGTTGGGGTTAGGGTTAGGTTTAGGTTTAGGGTTAGGGTTAGGGTTATGGTTATTCTTAGATTTATGGTTTAAAAATTAGGGTTTATGGTTTAAGGTTTAGGGTTTAGGATTGTTTAAGTTTTAGTGTGGTTTAGGTTTAGGGTATAGGGTTTAGCGTTTAAGATTGTTTAATGTTTAGGGTTGTTTATGTTTTAGCGTTTAGAGTTGTTTATGTTTTTTTAGGGTTGTTTATGATTTAGTGTTTAGGGTTGTTCAGGATTTATGATTTAGGATATTTTAAGGTTTAGGGTTTAAGGTTGTATAGTGTTTTAGGGTTTAGGCTATAATGTTTAGGGTTAAGGGTTTAGGGTTGTTTAGGGTATAGTGTTAATGGTTTTAAGGTTTAGGCTTGTTTAGGGTTTAGTGTTTAGGGTTTAGGGTTTAGGGTTTTTTAGCGTTTAGTGTTTAGAGTTTAGGGTTTAGGGTGCTTTTGGAATTAGTGTTTAGGGTTTTTCTGGGTTTAGGGTTTAGGATTTAGGGTGTTAGGGTTAGGGTTAGGGTTAGGTTTAGGGTTAGGGTGAGGGTTAGGGTGAGGGTTAGGGTGAGGGTTAAGGTTAGGGTTAGGGTTAAGGTTAGTGTTAGTGTTAGGGTAAGGGTTAGGGTTAGGGATAGGGTTAGGGTTAGGGTTAGGGTTAGGGTCAGGGTTAGTGTTAGGGTTAGGTTAGGGTTAGGGTTAGGGTTAGGGGTTAGGGTCAGGTTTAGTGTTAGGAGTTAGGGGTTAGGGTTAGGGTAAGGGTTATGGTTAGGGTAAGGGTTAGGTTTAGTGTTAGGCTTATTATTAGGGGGTTAGGTTTAAGTTTAGGATTAGTGTTAGGGTTAGAATTAGAAATAGGTTTAGTGTTAGGATTAGGGTCAGGGTTAGGTTTAGGGATAGGTTTAGGGTTAGGGTTAAGGGAAGGGTTAGGGTTAGGGTTAGATTTAAAGTTTAGGGTTTAGTGTTAGGATTAGGGATAGTGTGAGGTTTAAGGTTAGGGTTAGGTTTAGTGTTAGGGTTAGTGTTAGTGTTTGGTTTATGGTTAGTCTTAGGATTAGGGTTAGTGTTAGGGTCAGGGTTAGGGTTAGAGTTAGGGTTAGAGTTAGGGTTAGGGTTAGCATTAGGGTTAGAGTTAGGATTAGAGTTAGGGTTAGAGTTATGGTTATGGTTAGTGTTAGGATTAGGGTTAGGGTTAGGGTCAGGGTTAGGTTTAGGGTTAGGGTTAGGGTTAGGGTTAGGGTTAGGGTTAGGGTTAGATTTAGGGTCAGGTTTAGGTTTATTGTTAGATTTAGCTTTTAGGGTTTAAGGTTTATGGTTTAGGATTGTTTAAGGTTTAGGGTGGATTAGGTTTAGGGTTTAGAGTTTAGTGTTATGGTTACGGTTAGTGTTAGGGTTAGGGTTAGGGTTGGGTTAGGGTAATGGTTAGGGTTAGGGTTAGGGTTAGGGTTAGAGTAAGGGTTAGGGGTTAGTGTTAGGGTTAGGGTTAGGGTTAGGGTTAGGGTTAGGTTAGGGTTAGGGTTAGGGTTAGGGTTAGGGTTAGGGGTTAGTGTTAGTGTTAGGGTTAGGGTTATTATTAGGGGGTTAGGTTTAAGTTTAGGATGAGTGTTAGGGTTAGAATTAGAAATAGGGTTAGTGTTAGGATTAGGGTCAGGGTTAGGTTTAGGGTTAGGGTTAGTGTTAGGGTGAGGGTTAGGGTCAGGGAGGGTTTAGGGTTAGGGTTAGGGTTAGGGTAAGATTTAGGGTTAGGTTTAGGTTTACTGTTAGATTTAGGATTTAGGTTCTAAGGTTTATGGTTTAAGATTTTTTAATGTTTAGGGTGGATTAGGTTTAGGGTTTAGAGTTTAGTGTTATGGTTACGGTTAGGTTTAGGGTTAGGGTTACGGTTAGGATTAGGGTTAAGGTTAGGGTTAGGATTAGGTTTAGGTTTAGGGTTAGGGTTAGAGTTAGTGTTAGGGTTAGGGGTAGGGTTAGGGTTAAGATTAGGGTTAGGGTTAGGGTTAGGGTAAGGGTTAGGGGTTAGGGTTAGGGTTATGGTTATTGTTAGGTTTAGGGTTTAGGGTTTAGTGTTTAGGGTTTAAGGTTTAGGGTTTAGGATTGTTTAAGATTTAGGGTGGTTTAGGTTAAGGGTTTAGGGTTTAGAGTTTAGGATTGTTTAAGGTTTAGGGTTGTTTAGGGTATAGTGTTTAGGGTTAAAAGTTTAGGGTTATTTAGGGTTTAGTGTTTAGGGTTTAGGGTTGTTTAAGGTTTAGTGTTTAAGGTTTAGGTTTTAGGGTTGTTTTGGGTTTAGTGTTTAGTGTTGTTTAGGGTATAGTGTTAATGGTTTAGGGTTTAGGGTTATTTAGGGTTTAGTGTTTAAGGTTTAGGGTATAGGGTTGTTTAGGATTTAGTGTTTAGAATTGTTTATGGTTTAGTGATTAGGGTTGTTTAGGGTTGTTTAGAGGTTAGTGTTTAGGGTTATTCATGGTTTATGATTTAGGGTTGTTCAGGGTTTAGGATTTAAGGTTGTTCAGGGTTTAGGATTTAGGGATTAAGGTTAAGGGGTTAGGGTTAGGGTTAGGGTTAGGGTTAGCATTAGGGTTAGAGTTAGGGTTAGAGTTAGGGTTATGTGGTTATGTTAGGCTTAAGGTTAGGGTTAGGTTTATGGGGTTAAGGTTAGGGTTGGGGTTAGGGTTAGGTTTATGTTTAGGGTTAGGGTTAGGGTTATGGTTATTCTCAGATTTAAGGTTTAAATTTTAGGGTTTATGGTTTAAGGTTTAGGGTTTAGGATTGTTTAAGTTTTAGGGTGGTTTAGGTTTAGGGTATATGGTTTAGCGTTTAAGATTGTTTAATGTTTAGGGTTGTTTAGGTTTTAGCGTTTAGAGTTGTTTAGGGTTTTTTAGGGTTGTTTATGATTTAGTGTTTAGGGTTGTTCAGGATTTATGATTTAGGATATTTTAAGGTTTAGGGTTTAAGGTTGTATAGTGTTTTAGGGTTTAGGGTATAATGTTTAGTGTTAAGGGTTTAGGGTTGTTTAGGGTATAGTGTTAATGGTTTTAGGGTTTAGGCTTGTTTAGTGTTTAGTGTTTAGGGTTTAGGGTTTAGGGTTTTTTAGCTTTTAGTGTTTATAGTTTAGGGTTTAGGGTGCTTTTGGAATTAGTGTTTAGGGTTTTTCGGGGTTTAGGGTTTAGGATTTAGGGTGTTAGGGTTAGTGTTAGGTTTAGGTTTAGGGTTAAGGTGAGGGTTAGGGTGAGGGTTAAGGTTAGGGTTAGGGTTAAGGTTAGTGTTAGTGTTAGGGTAAGGGTTAGGGTTAGGGATAGGGTTAGTGTTAGGGTTAGGGTTAGGGTTAGGGTTAGGGTTAGGGGTAGGGTTAGGGTTAGGGGTTAGGGTTAGTGTTAGTGTTAGGGGTTAGGGGTTAGTGTTAGGGTTAGGGTTAGGGTTAGGGTTAGGTTTAGTGTTAGGGTTATTATTAGGGGGTTAGGTTTAAGTTTAGGATTAGTGTTATGGTTAGAATTAGAAATAGGGTTAGTGTTAGGATTAGGGTCAGGGTTAGGTTTAGGGATATGGTTAGGGTTAGGGTTAAGGGTAGGGTTACGGTTAGGGTTAGATTTAAAGTTTAGGGTTTAGTGTTAAGATTAGGGATAGTGTGAGGTTTAGGGTTAGGTTTAGGGTTAGGGTTAGGGATAGTGTTTGGGTTATGATTAGTGTTATTATTAGTGTTAGGGTTAGGGTCAGGTTTAGGTTTAGGGTTAGGGTTAGGGTTAGGGTTAGGGTTAGATTTAGGGTTAGGTTTAGGTTTATTGTTAGATTTAGGGTTTAGGGTTTAAGGTTTAAAGTTTAGGATTGTTTAAGGTTTAGGGTAGATTAGGTTTAGGGTTTAGTGTTTAGTATTATGGTTACGGTTAGGGTTAGGGTTAGGGTTAGAGTTAGGGTTAGGGTTAGGGTTAGGGTTAGGGTTAGGGTTAAGGTTAGGGTTAATGTTAGGGTTAGGGTTATGGTTAGTGTTAGGATTAGGGTTAGGGTTAGGGTCACGTTAGGTTTAGGGTTAGGGATAGGGTTAGGGTTAGATTTAGGGTTAGGTTTAGGTATATTGTTAGATTTAGGGTTTAGGGTTTAAGGTTTATGGTTTAGGATTGTTTAAGGTTTAGGGTGGATTAGGTTTAGGGTTTAGAATTTAGTGTTATGGTTACGGTTAGGGTTAGGGTTAGGGATGGGGTTAGTGTTAGGGTTAGGGTTATGGTAAGGGTTAGGGTTAGGGTTAGGGTTAGGGTTATGGTAAAAGTTAGAAGGTTAGTGTTAGGGTTTGGGTTAGGGTTAGGGTTAGGGTTAGGGTTAGGTTAGGGTTAGGGATATGGTTAGGGTTAGGGGTTAGGGTTAGTGTTAGGGTTAGGGTTATTATTAGGGGGTTAGGTTTAAGTTTAGGATTAGTGTTAGGGTTAGAATTAGCAATAGGTTTAGTGTTAGGATTAGGGTCAGGGTTAGGTTTAGGGTTAGGGTTAGGGTTAGGGGTAGGGTTAAAGTCAGGGAGGGTTTAGGGTTAGGGTTAGGGTTAGGGTTAGATTTAGGGTTAGGTTTAGGTTTATTGTTAGATTTAGGATTTAGGGTCTAAGGTTTATGGTTTAGGATTGTTTAAGGTTTAGGGTGGATTAGGTTTAGGGTTTAGAGTTTAGTGTTATGGTTACGGTTAGGGTTAGGGTTAGGGTTAGGGTTAGGATTAGGGTTAAGGTTAGGGTTAGGATTAGGTTTAGGGTTAGGGTTAGGGTTAGGGTTAGGGTTAGGGTTAGGATTAGGGTTAGGGTTAGGGTTAGGGTAAGGGTTAGGGGTTAGGTTTAGGGTTATGGTTTTTGTTAGGTTTAGGGTTTAGGGTTTAGTGTTTAGGGTTTAAGGTTTAGGGTTTAGGATTGTTTAAGATTTAGTGTGGTTTAGGTTAAGGGTTTAGGGTTTAGAGTTTAGGATTGTTTAAGGTTTAGGGTTGTTTAGGGTATAGTGTTTAGGATTAAAAGTTTAGGGTTGTTTAGGGTTTAGTGTTTAGGGTTTAGGGTTGTTTAAGGTTTAGTGTTTAAGGTTTAGGTTTTAGGGTTGTTTTGGGTTTAGTGTTTAGTGTTGTTTAGGGTATAGTGTTAATGGTTTAGGGTTTAGGGTTATTTAGGGCTTAGTGTTTAAGGTTTAGGGTATAGGGTTGTTAAGGATTTAGTGTTTAGGGTTGTTTATGGTTTAGTGATTAGGGTTGTTTAGGGTTGTTTAGAGGTTAGTGTTTAGGGTTATTCAGGGTTTATGATTTAGGGTTGTTCAGGGTTTAGGATTTATGGTTGTTCAGGGTTTAGGATTTAGGGATTAAGGTTAAGGGGTTAGGGTTAGGGTTAGGGTTAGGGTTAGGGTTAGCATTAGGGTTAGAGTTAGGGTTAGAGTTAGGGTTATGTGGTTATGTTAGGCTTAAGGTTAGGGTTAGGGTTATGGGGTTAAGGTTAGTGTTGGGGTTAGGGTTAGGTTTAGGTTTAGGGTTAGGGTTAGGGTTATGGTTATTCTAAGATTTAAGGTTTAAATTTTAGGGTTTATGGTTTAAGGTTTAGGGTTTTGGATTGTTTAAGTTTTAGGGTGGTTTAGGTTTAGGGTATAGGGTTTAGCGTTTAAGATTGTTTAATGTTTAGGGTTGTTTAGGTTTTAGCGTTTAGAGTTGTTTAGGGTTTTTTAGGGTTGTTTATGATTTAGTGTTTAGGGTTGTTCAGGATTTATGATTTAGGATATTTTAAGGTTTAGGGTTTAAGGTTGTATAGTGTTTTAGGGTAGGGTATAATGTTTAGTGTTAAGGGTTTAGGGTTGTTTAGGGTATAGTGTTAATGGTTTTAGGGTTTAGGCTTGTTTAGTGTTTGGTGTTTAGGGTTTAGGGTTTAGGGTTTTTTAGCGTTTAGTGTTTATTGTTTAGGGTTTCGGGTGCTTTTGGAATTAGTGTTTAGGGTTTTTCGGGGTTTAGGGTTTAGGATTTAGGGTGTTAGGGTTAGTGTTAGGGTTAGGTTTAGGGTTAAGGTGAGGGTTAGGGTGAGGGTTAAGGTTAGGGTTAGGGTTAAGGTTAGTGTTAGTGTTAGGGTAACGGTTAGGGTTAGGGATAGGGTTAGGGTTAGGGTTAAGGTTAGGGTTAAGGTTAGGGTTAGGGTTCGGGTTAGGGTTAGGGGTTAGGGTTAGGGTTAGTGTTAGGGGTTAGGGGTTAGTGTTAGGGTTAGGGTTAGGGTTAGGGTTAGGGTTAGGTTTAGTGTTAGGGTTATTATTAGGGGGTTAGGTTTTAGTTTAGGATTAGTGTTATGGTTAGAATTAGAAATAGGGTTAGTGTTAGGATTAGGGTCAGGGTTAGGTTTAGGGATATGGTTAGGTTTAGGGTTAAGGGTAGGGTTAGGGTTAGGGTTAGATTTAAAGTTTAGGGTTTAGTGTTAAGATTAGGGATAGTGTGAGGTTTAGGGTTAGGTTTAGGGTTAGGGTTAGGGATAGTGTTTGGGTTATGATTAGTGTTAGGATTAGGGTTAGGGTTAGGGTCAGGTTTAGGTTTAGGGTTAGGGTTAGGGTTAGGGTTAGATTTAGGGTTAGGTTTAGGTTTATTGTTAGATTTAGGGTTTAGGGTTTAAGGTTTAAGGTTTAGGATTGTTTAAGGTTTAGGGTAGATTAGGTTTAGGGTTTAGAGTTTAGTATTATGGTTACGGTTAGGGTTAGGTTTAGGGTTAGAGTTAGGGTTAGGGTTAGGGTTAGGGTTAGGTTTAGGGTTAAGGTTAGGGTTAATGTTAGGGTTAGGGTTATGGTTAGTGTTAGGATTAGGGGTAGGGTTAGGGTCACGTTAGGTTTAGGGTTAGGGATAGGGTTAGGGTTAGATTTAGGGTTAGGTTTAGGTATATTGTTAGATTTAGGGTTTAGGGTTTAAGGTTTATGGTTTAGGATTGTTTAAGGTTTAGGGTGGATTAGGTTTAGGGTTTAGAGTTTAGTGTTATGGTTACGGTTAGGGTTAGGGTTAGGGATGGGGTTAGGGTTAGGGTTAGGGTTATGGTAAGGGTTAGGGTTAGGGTTAGGGTTAGGGTTATGGTAAAAGTTAGAAGGTTAGTGTTAGGGTTTGGGTTAGGGTTAGGGTTAGGGTTAGGGTTAGGTTAGGGTTAGGGATAGGGTTTGGGTTAGGGGTTAGGGTTAGTGTTAGGGTTAGGGTTATTATTAGGAGGTTAGGTTTAAGTTTAGGATTAGTGTTAGGGTTAGAATTAGAAATAGGGTTAGTGTTAGGATTAGGGTCAGGGTTAGGTTTAGGGTTAGGGTTAGGGTTAGGGTTAAATTTAAAGTCAGGGAGGGTTTAGGGTTAGGGTTAGGGTTAGGGTTAGATTTAGGGTTAGGTTTAGGTTTATTGTTAGATTTAGGATTTAGGGTCTAAGGTTTATGGTTTAGGATTGTTTAAGGTTTAGGGTGGATTAGGTTTAGGGTTTAGAGTTTAGTGTTATGGTTACTGTTAGGGTTAGGGTTAGGGTTAGGGTTAGGATTAGGGTTAAGGTTAGGGTTAGGATTAGGTTTAGGTTTAGGGTTAGGGTTAGGGTTAAGGTTAGGGTTAGGGTTAGGGTTAGGGTTAGGATTAGGGTTAGGGTTAGGGTTAGGGTAAGGGTTAGGGTTAGGGTTAGGGTTAGGATTAGTGTTAGGGTTAGGGTAAGGGTTAGGGGTTAGGGTTAGGGTTATGGTTATTGTTAGGTATAGGGTTTAGGGTTTAGTGTTTAGGGTTTAAGGTTTAGGGTTTAGGATTGTTTAAGGTTTAGGGTTGTTTAGGGTATAGAGTTTAGGGTTAAAAGTTTAGGGTTGTTTAGGTTTTAGTGTTTAGGCTTTTGGGTTGTTTAAGGTTTAGTGTTAAATGTTTAGGTTTTAGGGTTGTTTTGGGTTTAGTGTTTAGTGTTGTTTAGGGTATAGTGTTAATGGTTTAGGGTTTAGGGTTATTTAGGGTTTAGTGTTTAAGGTTTAGGGTATAGGGTTGTTTAGGGTTTAGTGTTTAGGGTTGTTTATGGTTTAGTGATTAGGGTTGTTTAGGGTTGTTTAGAGGTTAGTGTTTAGGGTTATTCAGGGTTTATGATTTAGGGTTGTTCAGGGTTTAGGAATTATGGTTGTTCAGGGTTTAGGATTTAGGGATTAAGGTTAAGGGGTTAGGGTTACGGTTAGGGTTAGGGTTAGGGTTAGGGTTAGCATTAGGGTTAGAGTTAGGGTTAGAGTTAGGGTTAGAGTTAGGGTTATGGGGTTCTGTTAGGCTTAAGGTTAGGGTTAGGGTTATGGGGTTAAGGTTAGGGTTGGGGTTAGGGTTAGGTTTAGGTTTAGGGTTAGGGTTAGGGTTATGGTTATTCTTAGATTTATGGTTTAAAATTTAGGGTTTATGGTTTAAGGTTTAGGGTTTAGGATTGTTTAAGTTTTAGGGTGGTTTAGGTTTAGGGTATAGAATTTAGCGTTTAAGATTGTTTAATGGTTAGGGTTGTTTAGGTTTTAGCGTTTAGAGTTGATTAGGGTTTTTTAGGGTTGTTTATAATTTAGTTTTTAGGGTTGTTCTGGATTTATGATTTAGGATATTTTAAGGTTTAGGGTTTAAGGTTGTATAGTGTTTTAGGGTTTAGGGTATAATGTTTAGGGTTAAGGGTTTAGGGTTGTTTAGGGTATAGTGTTAATGGTTTTAGGGTTTAGGCTTGTTTAGGGTTTAGTGTTTAGGGTTTATGGTTTAGGGTTTTTTAGCGTTTAGTGTTTATAATTTAGGGTTTAGGGTGCTTTTGGAATTAGTGTTTAGGGTTTTTCGGGGTTTAAGGTTTAGGATTTAGGGTGTTAGGGTTAGTGTTACGGTTATGTTTAGGGTTAAGGTGAGGGTTAGGGTGAGG
>NC_137978.1:3182500-3195000 GCF_963924665.1 Micromys minutus
GTTTAGGATGAGTGTTAGGGTTAGAATTAGAAATAGGTTTAGTGTTAGGATTAGGGTCAGGGTTAGGTTTAGGGTTAGGGTTAGGGTTAGGGTGAGGGTTAGGGTCAGGGAGGGTTTAGGGTTAGGGTTAGGGTTAGGGTAAGATTTAGGGTTAGGTTTAGGTTTATTGTTAGATTTAGGATTTAGGGTCTAAGGTTTATGGTTTAAGATTGTTTAAGGTTTAGGGTGGATTAGGTTTAGGGTTTAGAGTTTAGTGTTATGGTTACGGTTAGGGTTAGGGTTAGGGTTAGGGTTAGGATTAGGGTTAAGGTTAGGGTTAGGATTAGGTTTAGGTTTAGGGTTAGGGTTAGGGTTAGGGTTAGGGTTAGGGGTAGGTTTAGGGTTAAGATTAGGATTAGGGTTAGGGTTAGGGTAAGGGTTAGGGGTTAGGGTTAGGGTTATGGTTATTGTTAGGTTTAGGGTTTAGGGTTTAGTGTTTAGGGTTTAAGGTTTAGGGTTTAGGATTGTTTAAGATTTAGGGTGGTTTGGGTTAAGGGTTTAGGGTTTAGAGTTTAGGATTGTTTAAGGTTTAGGGTTGTTTAGGGTATAGTGTTTAGGGTTAAAAGTTTAGGGTTGTTTTGGGTTTAGTGTTTAGTGTTGTTTAGGGTATAGTGTTAATGGTTTAGGGTTTAGGGTTATTTAGGGTTTAGTGTTTAAGGTTTAGGGTATAGGGTTGTTTAGGATTTAGTGTTTAGGGTTGTTTATGGTTTAGTGATTAGGGTTGTTTAGGGTTGTTTAGAGGTTAGTGTTTAGGGTTATTCAGGGTTTATGATTTAGGGTTGTTCAGTGTTTAGGATTTATGGTTGTTCAGGGTTTAGGATTTAGGGATTAAGTTTAAGGGGTTAGGGTTTGGGTTAGGGTTAGGGTTAGGGTTAGGGTTAGAGTTAGGGTTATGGGGTTATGTTAGGCTTAAGGTTAGTGTTAGGGTTATGGGGTTAAGGTTAGAGTTGGGGTTAGAGTTAGGTTTAGGTTTAGGGTTAGGTTTAGGGTTATGGTTATTCTCAGATTTAAGGTTTAAATTTTAGGGTTTATGGTTTAAGGTTTAGGATTTAGGATTGTTTAAGTTTTAGGGTGGTTTAGGTTTAGGGTATAGGGTTTAGCGTTTAAGATTGTTTAATGTTTAGGGTTGTTTAGATTTTAGCGTTTAGAGTTGTTTAGGGTTTTTTAGGGTTGTTTATGATTTAGTGTTTAGGGTTTTTCAGGATTTATGATTTAGGATATTTTAAGGTTTAGGGTTTAAGGTTGTATAGTGTTTTGGGTTTAGGGTATAATGTTTAGTGTTAAGGGTTTAGGGTTGTTTAGGGTATAGTGTTAATGGTTTTAGGGTTTAGGCTTGTTTAGTGTTTAGTGTTTAGGGTTTAGGGTTTAGGGTTTTTTAGCGTTTAGTCTTTATAGTTTAGGGTTTAGGGTGCTTTTGGAATTAGTGTTTAGGGTTTTTCGGGGTTTAGGGTTTAGGATTTAGGGTGTTAGGGTTAGTGTTAGGGTTAGGTTTAGGGTTAAGGTGAGGGTTAGGGTGAGGGTTAAGGTTAGGGTTAGGGTTAAGGTTAGTGTTAGTGTTAGGGTAAGGGTTAGGGTTAGGGATAGGTTTAGGGTTAGGGTTAGGGTTAGGGTTAAGGTTAGGGTTAGGGTTTGGGTTAGGTTTAGGGGTTAGGGTTAGGGTTAGTGTTAGGGGTTAGGGGTTAGTGTTAGGGTTAGGGTTAGGGTTAGGGTTAGGGTTAGGTTTAGTGTTAGGGTTATTATTAGGGGGTTAGGTTTTAGTTTAGGATTAGTGTTAGGGTTAGAATTAGAAATAGGGTTAGTGTTAGGATTAGGGTCAGGGTTAGGTTTAGGGATATGGTTAGGGTTAGGGTTAAGGATAGGGTTAGGGTTAGGGTTAGATTTAAAGTTTAGGGTTTAGTGTTAAGATTAGAGATAGTGTGAGGTTTAGGGTTAGGTTTAGAGTTAGGGTTAGGGATAGTGTTTGGGTTATGATTAGTGTTAATATTAGGGTGAGGTTTAGGGTCAGGTTTAGGTTTAGGGTTAGGGTTAGGGTTAGGGTTAGATTTAGGGTTAGGTTTAGGTTTATTGTTAGATTTAGGGTTTAGGGTTTAAGGTTTAAGGTTTAGGATTGTTTAAGCTTTAGGGTAGAATAGGTTTAGGGTTTAGAGTTTAGTATTATGGTTAGGGTTAGGGTTAGGGTTAGGGTTAGAGTTAGGGTTAGGGTTAGGGTTAGGGTTAGGGTTAGGGTTAAGGTTAGGGTTAATGTTAGGGTTAGGGTTATGGTTAGTGTTAGGATTAGGGTTAGGGTTAGGGTCAGGGTTAGGTTTAGGGTTAGGGTTAGGTTAGGGTTAGGATTAGGGTTAGGTTTAGGGGTTAGGGTTAGTGTTAGTGTTAGGGTTATTATTAGGGGGTTAGGGTTAAGTTTAGGATTAGTGTTAGGGTTAGAATTAGAAATAGGTTTAGTGTTAGGATTAGGGTCAGGGTTAGGTTTAGGGTTAGGGTTAGGGTTAGGGTTAGGGTCAGGGAGGGTTTAGGGTTAGGGTTAGATTTAGGGTTAGGTTTAGGTTTAATGTTAGATTTAGGGTTTACGCTCTACGGTTTATGGTTTAGGATTGTTTAAGGTTTAGGGTGGATTAGGTTTAGGGTTTAGAGTTTAGTGTATGGTTACGGTTAGGGTTAGGGTTAGGGTTAGGTTTAGGATTAGGGTTAAGGTTAGGGTTAGGATTAGGTTTAGGGTTAGGGTTAGGGTTAGGGTTAGGGTTAGGGTTAGGGTTAGGGTTAGGGTTAGGGTTAGGGTTAGGGTTAGGGTTAGGGTTAGGATTAGGTTTAGGGTTAGGGTTAGGGTTAGGGTTAGGGTTAGGATTAGGGTTAGGATTAGGGTTAGGGTTAGGGTTAGGGTAAGGGTTAGGGGTTAGGGTTAGGGTTATGTTTATTGTTAGGTTTAGGGTTTAGGGTTTAGTGTTTAGGGTTTAAGGTTTAGGATTTAGGATTGTTTAAGATTTAGGGTGGTTTAGGTTAAGGGTTTAGGGTTTAGAGTTTAGGATTGTTTAAGGTTTAGGGTTTTTTAGGGTACAGTGTTTAGGGTTAAAAGTTTAGGGTTGTTTAGGGTTTAGTGTTTAGGGTTTAGGGTTGTTTAAGGTTTAGTGTTTAAGGTTTAGGTTTTAGGGTTGTTTTGGGTTTAGTGTTTAGTGTTGTTTAGGGTATAGTGTTAATGGTTTAGGGTTTAGGGTTATTTAGGGTTTAGTGTTTAAGGTTTAGGGTATAGGGTTGTTTAGGGTTTAGTGTTTAGGGTTGTTTATGGTTTAGTGATTAGGGTTGTTTAGGTTTGTTTACAGGTTAGTCTTTAGGGTTATTCAGCGTTTATGATTTAGGGTTGTTCAGGGTTTAGGATTTATGGTTGTTCAGGGTTTAGGATTTAGGGATTAAGGTTAAGGGGTTAGGGTTAGGGTTAGGGTTAGGGTTAGGGTTAGCATTAGGGTTAGAGTTAGGGTTAGAGTTAGGGTTAGAGTTATGGTTATGGTTAGTGTTAGGATTAGGGTTAGGGTTAGGGTCAGGGTTAGGTTTAGGGTTAGGGTTAGGGTTAGGGTTAGGGTTAGGGTTAGATTTAGGGTCAGGTTTAGGTTTATTGTTAGATTTAGATTTTAGGGTTTAAGGTTTATGGTTTAGGATTGTTTAAGGTTTAGGGTGGATTTGGTTTAGGGTTTAGAGTTTAGTGTTATGGTTACGGTTAGTGTTAGGCTTAGGGTTAGGGTTAGGGTTAGGGTAATGGTTAGGGTTAGGGTTAGGGTTAGGGTTAGGGTTAGGGTAAGGGTTAGGGGTTAGTGTTAAGGTTAGGGTTAGGGTTAGGGTTAGGGTTAGGTTAGGGTTAGGGTTAGGGTTAGGGTTAGGGTTAGGGTTAGGGTTAGGGGTTAGTGTTAGTGTTAGGGTTAGGGTTATTATTAGGGGGTTAGGTTTAAGTTTAGGATGAGTGTTAGGGTTAGAATTAGAAATAGGTTTAGTGTTAGGATTAGGGTCAGGGTTAGGTTTAGGGTTAGGGTTAGGGTTAGGGTGAGGGTTAGGGTCAGGGAAGGTTTAGGGTTAGGGTTAGGGTTAGGGTAAGATTTAGGGTTAGGTTTAGGTTTATTGTTAGATTTAGGATTTAGGGTCTAAGGTTTATGGTTTAAGTTTGTTTAAGGTTTAGGGTGGATTAGGTTTAGGGTTTAGAGTTTAGTGTTATGGTTACGGTTAGGGTTAGGGTTAGGGTTAGGGTTAGGATTAGGGTTAAGTTTAGGGTTAGGATTAGGTTTAGGTTTAGGGTTAGGGTTAGGGTTAGGTTAGGGTTAGGGGTAGGGTTAGGGTTAAGATTAGGATTAGGGTTAGGGTTAGGGTAAGGGTTAGGGGTTAGGGTTAGGGTTATGGTTATTGTTAGGTTTAGGGTTTAGGGTTTAGTGTTTAGGGTTTAAGGTTTAGGGTTTAGGATTGTTTAAGATTTAGGGTGGTTTGGGTTAAGGGTTTAGGGTTTATAGTTTAGGATTGTTTAAGGTTTAGGGTTGTTTAGGGTATAGTGTTTAGGGTTAAAAGTTTAGGGTTGTTTTGGGTTTAGTGTTTAGTGTTGTTTAGGGTATAGTGTTAATGGTTTAGGGTTTAGGGTTATTTAGCGTTTAGTGTTTAAGGTTTAGGGTATAGGGTTGTTTAGGATTTAGTGTTTAGGGTTGTTTATGGTTTAGTGATTAGGGTTGTTTAGGGTTGTTTAGAGGTTAGTGTTTAGGGTTATTCAGGGTTTATGATTTAGGGTTGTTCAGTGTTTAGGATTTATGGTTGTTCAGGGTTTAGGATTTAGGGATTAAGCTTAAGGGGTTAGTGTTTGGGTTAGGGTTAGGGTTAGGGTTAGCATTAGGGTTAGAGTTAGGGTTAGAGTTAGGGTTATGGGGTTATGTTAGGCTTAAGGTTAGGGTTAGGGTTATGGGGTTAAGGTTAGAGTTGGGGTTAGAGTTGGGTTTAGGTTTAGGGTTAGGTTTAGGGTTATGGTTATTCTCCGATTTAAGGTTTAAAATTTAGGGTTTATGGTTTAAGGTTTAGGATTTAGGATTGTTTAAGTTTTAGGGTGGTTTAGGTTTAGGGTATAGGGTTTAGCGTTTAAGATTGTTTAATGTTTAGGGTTGTTTATATTTTAGCGTTTAGAGTTGTTTAGGGTTTTTTAGGGTTGTTTATGATTTAGTGTTTAGGGTTTTTCAGGATTTATGATTTAGGATATTTTAAGGTTTAGGGTTTAAGGTTGTATAGTGTTTTGGGTTTAGGGTATAATGTTTAGTGTTAAGGGTTTAGGGTTGTTTAGGGTATAGTGTTAATGGTTTTAGGGTTTAGGCTTGTTTAGTCTTTAGTGTTTAGTGTTTAGGGTTTAGGGTTTTTTAGCGTTTAGTGTTTATAGTTTAGGGTTTAGGGTGCTTTTGGAATTAGTGTTTAGGGTTTTTCGGGGTTTAGGGTTTAGGATTTAGGGTGTTAGGGTTAGTGTTAGGGTTAGGTTTAGGGTTAAGGTAAGGGTTAGGGTGAGGGTTAAGGTTAGGGTTAGGGTTAAGGTTAGTGTTAGTGTTAGGGTAAGGGTTAGGGTTAGGGATAGGGTTAAGGTTAGTGTTAGTGTTAGGGTAAGGGTTAGGGTTAGGGATAGGGTTAGGGTTAGGGTTAGGGTTAGGGTTAAGGTTAGGGTTAGGGTTTGGGTTAGGTTTAGGGGTTAGGGTTAGGGTTAGTGTTAGGGGTTAGGGGTTAGTGTTAGGGTTAGGGTTAGGGTTAGGGTTAGGGTTAGGTTTAGTGTTAGGGTTATTATTAGGGGGTTAGGTTTTAGTTTAGGATTAGTGTTAGGGTTAGAATTAGAAATAGGTTTAGTGTTAGGATTAGGGTCAGGGTTAGGTTTAGGGATATGGTTAGGGTTAGGGTTAAGGATAGGGTTAGGGTTAGGGTTAGATTTAAAGTTTAGGGTTTAGTGTTAAGATTAGAGATAGTGTGAGGTTTAGGGTTAGGTTTAGGGTTAGGGTTAGGGATAGTGTTTGGGTTATGATTAGTGTTAATATTAGGGTGAGGGTTAGGGTCAGGTTTAGGTTTAGGGTTAGGGTTAGGGTTAGGGTTAGATTTAGGGTTAGGTTTAGGTTTATTGTTAGATTTAGGGTTTAGGGTTTAAGGTTTAAGGTTTAGGATTGTTTAAGCTTTAGGGTAGAATAGGTTTAGGGTTTAGAGTTTAGTATTATGGTTACGGTTAGGGTTAGGGTTAGGGTTAGAGTTAGGGTTAGGGTTAGGGTTAGGGTTAGGGTTAAGGTTAGGGTTAATGTTAGGGTTAGGGTTATGGTTAGTGTTAGGATTAGGGTTAGGGTTAGGGTCAGGGTTAGGTTTAGGGTTAGGGTTAGGTTAGGGTTAGGGTTAGGGTTAGGGTTAGGGGTTAGGGTTAGTGTTAGGGTTAGGGTTATTATTAGGGGGTTAGGGTTAAGTTTAGGATTAGTGTTAGGGTTAGAATTAGAAATAGGTTTAGTGTTAGGATTAGGGTCAGGGTTAGGTTTAGGGTTAGGGTTAGGGTTAGGGTTAGGGTTAGGGTCAGGGAGGGTTTAGGGTTAGGGTTAGATTTAGGGTTAGGTTTAGGTTTAATGTTAGATTTAGGGTTTACGGTCTACGGTTTATGGTTTAGGATTGTTTAAGGTATAGGGTGGATTAGGTTTAGGGTTTAGAGTTTAGTGTATGGTTACGGTTAGGGATAGGGTTAGGGCTAGGGTTAGGGTTAGGATAAGGGTTAAGGTTAGGGGTAGGGTTAGGTTTATGGTTAGGGTTAGGGTTAGGGTTAGGGTTAGGGTTAGGGTTATGATTAGGGTTAGGGTTAGGGTTAGGTTTAGGGTTAGGGTTAGGGTTAGGGTTAGGGTAAGGGTTAGGGGTTAGGGTTAGGGTTAGGGTTAAGGTTAGGGTTAGGGTTAAGGTTAGGGTTAGGGTTAGGTTTAGGGTTAGGGGTTAGGGTTAGAGTTAGTGTTAGGGGTTAGGGGTTAGTGTTAGGGTTAGTGTTAGGGTTAGGGTTAGGGTTAGGTTTAGTGTTAGGGTTATTATTAGGGGGTTAGGTTTTAGTTTAGGATTAGTGTTAGGGTTAGAATTAGAAATAGGGTTAGTGTTAGGATTAGGGTCAGGGTTAGGTTTAGGGATATGGTTAGGGTTAGGGTTAAGGGTAGGGTTAGGGTTAGGGTTAGATTTAAAGTTTAGGGTTTAGTGTTAAGATTAGGGATAGTGTGAGGTTTAGGGTTAGGTTTAGGGTTAGGGTTAGGGATAGTGTTTGGGTTATGATTAGTGTTATTATTAGGGTTAGGGTTAGGGTCAGGTTTAGGTTTAGGGTTAGGGTTAGGGTTAGGGTTAGATTTAGGGTTAGGTTTAGGTTTATTGTTAGATTTAGGGTATAGGGTTTAAGGTTTAAGGTTTAGGATTGTTTAAGATTTAGGGTAGATTAGGTTTAGGGTTTAGAATTTAGTATTATGGTTACGGTTAGGGTTAGGGTTAGGGTTAGAGTTAAGGTTAGGTTTAGGGTTAGGGTTAGGGTTAGGGTTAAGGTTAGGGTTAATGTTAGGGTTAGGGTTATGGTTAGTGTTAGGATTAGGGTTAGGTTTAGGGTCAGGGTTAGGTTTAGGGTTAGGGTTAGTGTTAGGGTTAGGATTAGGGTTCAGGTTAGGGTTAGGATTAGGTTTAGGGTTAGGGTTAGGGTTAGGGTTAGGGTTATGGTAAGGGTTAGGGTTAGGGTTAGGGTTAGGGTTATGGTAAATGTTAGGGGGTTAGTGTTAGGGTTTGGGTTAGGGTTAGGGTTAGGGTTAGGGTTAGGTTAGGGTTAGGATTAGGGTTAGGGTTAGGGGTTAGGGTTAGTGTTAGGGTTAGGGTTATTATTAGGGGGTTAGGTTTAAGTTTAGGATTAGTGTTAGTGTTAGAATTAGAAATAGTGTTAGTGTTAGGATTAAGGTCAGGGTTAGGTTTAGGGTTAGGGTTAGGGTTAGGGTTAGGGTTAAAGTCAGGGAGGGTTTAGGGTTAGGGTTAGGGTTAGCGTCAGATTTATGGTTAGGTTTAGGTTTATTGTTAGATTTAGGATTTAGGGTCTAAGGTTTATGGTTTAGGATTGTTTAAGGTTTAGGGTGGATTAGGTTTAGGGTTTAGAGTTTAGTGTTATGGTTACAGTTAGGGTTAGGGTTAGGGTTAGGGTTAGGATTAGGGTTCAGGTTAGGGTTAGGATTAGGTTTAGGGTTAGGGTTAGGGTTAGGGTTAGGGTTAGGGTTAGGGTTAGGTTAGGGTTAGGGTTAGGGTTAGGGTAAGGGTTAGGGGTTAGGGTTAGTGTTATGGTTATTGTTAGGTTTAGGGTTTAAGGTTTAGTGTTTAGGGTTTAAGGTTTAGGGTTTAGGATTGTTTAAGGTTTAGGGTGGTTTAGGTTAAGGGTTTAGGGTTTAGAGTTTAGGATTGTTTAAGGTTTAGGGTTGTTTAGGGTATAGAGTTTAGGGTTAAAAGTTTAGGGTTGTTTAGGGTTTAGTGTTTAGGGTTTAGGGTTGTTTAAGGTTTAGTGTTTAAGGTTTAGGTTTTAGGGTTGTTTTGGGTTTAGTGTTTAGTGTTGTTTAGGGTATAGTGTTAATGGTTTAGGGTTTAGGGTTATTTAGGGTTTAGTGTTTAAGGTTTAGGGTATAGGGTTGTTTAGGATTTAGTGTTTAGGGTTGTTTATGGTTTAGTGATTAGGGTTGTTTAGGGTTGTTTAGAGGTTAGTGTTTAGGGTTATTCAGGGTTTATGATTTAGGGTTGTTCAGGGTTTAGGATTTAGGGTTGTTCAGGGTTTAGGATTTAGGGATTAAGGTTAAGGGGTTAGGGTTAGAATTAGGGTTAGGGTTAGGGTTAGGGTTAGCATTAGGGTTAGAGTTAGGGTTAGAGTTAGGGTTAGAGTTAGGGTTACGGGGTTATGTTAGGCTTAAGGTTAGGGTTAGGGTTATGGGGTTAAAGTTAGGGTTGGGGTTAGGGTTAGGTTTAGGTTTAGGGTTAGGGTTAGGGTTATGGTTATTCTTAGATTTATGGTTTAAAATTTAGGGTTTATGGTTTAAGGTTTAGGGTTTAGGAATGTTTAAGTTTTAGGGTGGTTTAGGTTTAGGGTATAGAATTTAGCGTTTAAGATTTTTTAATGGTTAGGGTTGTTTAGGTTTTAGCGTTTAGAGTTGTTTAGGGTTTTTTAGGGTTGTTTATAATTTAGTGTTTAGGGTTGTTCAGGATTTATGATTTAGGATATTTTAAGGTTTAGGGTTTAAGGTTGTATAGTGTTTTAGGGTTTAGGGTATAATGTTTAGGGTTAAGGGTTTAGGGTTGTTTAGGGTATAGTGTTAATGGTTTTAGGGTTTAGGCTTGTTTAGGGTTTAGTGTTTAGGGTTTAGAGTTTAGGGTTTTTTAGCGTTTAGTGTTTATAGTTTAGGGTTTAGGGTGCTTTTGGAATTAGTGTTTAGGGTTTTTCGGGGTTTAGGGTTTAGGATTTAGGGTGTTAGGGTTAGTGTTAGGGTTAGGTTTAGGGTTAAGGTGAGGGTTAGGGTGAGGGTTAAGGTTAGGGTTAGGGTTAAGGTTAGTGTTAGTGTTAGGGTAAGGGTTAGGGTTAGGGATAGGGTTAGGGTTAGATTTAGGGTTAGGGTTAAGGTTAGGGTTAGGGTTAGGGTTAGGGTTAGGGGTTAGTGTTAGGGTTAGTGTTAGGGGTTAGGGGTTAGTTTTAGGGTTAGGGTTAGGGTTAGGTTTAGGTTTTGTGTTAGGGTTATTATTAGGGGGTTAGGTTTTAGTTTAGGATTAGTGTTAGGGTTAGAATTAGAAATAGAGTTAGTGTTAGGATTAGGGTCAGGGTTAGGTTTAGGGATATGGTTAGGGTTAGGGTTAAGGGTAGAGTTAGGGTTAGGGTTAGATTTAAAGTTTAGGGTTTAGTGTTAGGATTAGGGATAGTGTGAGGTTTATGGTTAGGTTTAGGGTTAGGGTTAGGGTTAGTGTTTGGGTTATGATTAGTGTTATTATTAGGGTTAGGGTTAGGGTCCGGTTTAGGTTTAGGGTTAGGGTTAGGGTTAGGGTTAGATTTAGGGTTAGGTTTAGGTTTATTGTTAGATTTAGGGTTTAGGGTTTAGGATCGTTTAAGGTTTAGGGTAGATTAGGTTTAGGGTTTAGAGTTTAGTATTATGGTTACGGTTAGGGTTAAAGTTAGGGTTAGAGTTAGGGTTTGGGTTAGGGTTAGGGTTAAGGTTAGGGTTAATGTTAGGGTTAGGGTTAGGGTAAAAGTTAGGGGGTTAGTGTTAGGGTTAGGGTTAGAGTTAGGGTTAGGGTTAGGGTTAGGTTAGGGTTAGGGTTAGGGTTAGGGTAAGGGTTAGGTTTAGGGTTAGGGTTAGGATTAAGGTTAGGGTTAGGGTTAGGGTTAGGGTTATGGTTAGTGTTAGGATTAGGGTTAGTGTTAGGGTCAGGGTTAGGTTTAGGGTTAGGGTTAGGGTTAGGGTTAGATTTAGGGTCAGGTTTAGGTTTATTGTTATATTTAGTGTTTAGGGTTTAAGATTTATGGTTTAGGATTGTTTAAGGTTTAGGGTGGATTAGGTTTAGGGTTTAGAGTTTAGTGTTATGGTTACGGTTAATGTTAGGGTTAGGGTTAGGGTTAGGGTTAGGTTTAGGGTTAGGGTAATGGTTAGGGTTAGGGTTAGGGTTAGGGTTAGGGTAAGGGTTAGGGGTTAGTGTTAGGGTTAGGTTTAGGGTTAGGGTTAGGGTTAGGTTAGGGTTAGGGTTAGGGTTAGGGTTAGGGGTAAGGGTTAGTGTTAGGGTTAGGTTTATTATTAGGGGGTTAGGTTTAAGTTTAGGATTAGTGTTAGGGTTAAAATTAGAAATAGGGTTAGTGTTAGGATTAGGGTCAAGGTTAGGTTTAGGGTTAGGGTTAGGGTTAGGGTTAGGTTTAGGGTTAGGATTAGGGTTAGGGTTAGGGTTAGGGTAAGGGTTAGGGGTTAGGGTTAGGGTTATGGTTATTGTTAGGTTTAGGGTTTAAGGTTTAAGGTTTAGGATTGTTTAAGGTTTAGGGTAGATTAGGTTTAGGGTTTAGAGTTTAGTATTATGGTTACGGTTAGGGTTAGGGTTAGGGTTAGAGTTAGGGTTAGGGTTAGGGTTAGGGTTAGGGTTAAGGTTAGGGTTAATGTTAGGGTTCGGGTTAGGGTAAAAGTTAGGGGGTTAGTGTTAGGGTTAGGGTTAGGGTTAGGGTTAGGGTTAGGGTTAGGGTTAGGGTTAGGTTAGGGTTAGGGTTAGGGTTAGGGTAAGGGTTAGGTTTAAAGTTAGGGTTAGGGTTAAGGTTAGGGTTAGGGTTAGGGTTAGGGTTATGGTTAGTGTTATGATTAGGGTTAGTGTTAGGGTCAGGGTTAGTTTTAGGGTTAGGGTTATGGTTAGGGTAATGGTTAGGGTTAGGGTTAGGGTTAGGGTTAGGGTAAGTGTTAGGGGTTAGTGTTAGGGTTAGGGTTAGGGTTAGGGTTAGGGTTAGGTTAGGGTTAGGGTTAGGGTTAGGGTTAGGGGTTAGGGTTAGTGTTAGGGTTAGGTTTATTATTAGGGGGTTAGGTTTAAGTTTAGGATTAGTGTTAGGGTTAGAATTAGAAATAGGGTTAGTGTTAGGATTAGGGTCAGGGTTAGGTTTAGGGTTAGGGTTAGGGTTAGGGTTAGGGTTAGGGTTAGGATTAGGGTTATGGTTAGGGTTAGGGTTAGGGTTAGGGTTAGGGTTAGGATTAGGTTTAGGGTTAGGGTTTAGTGTTTAGGGTTTAAGGTTTAGGGTTTAGGATTGTTTAAGATTTAGGGTGGTTTAGGTTAAGGGTTTAGGGTTTAGAGTTTAGGATTGTTTAAGGTTTAGGGTTGTTTAGGGTATAGTGTTTAGGGTTAAAAGTTTAGGGTTGTTTAGGGTTTAGTGTTTAGGGTTTAGGGTTGTTTAAGGTTTAGTGTTTAAGGTTTAGGTTTTAGGGTTGTTTTGGGTTTAGTGTTTAGTGTTGTTTAGGGTATAGTGTTAATGGTTTAGGGTTTAGGGTTATTTAGGGTTTAGTGTTTAAGGTTTAGGGTATAGGGTTGTTAAGGGTTTAGTGTTTAGGGTTGTTTATGGTTTAGTGATTAGGGTTGTTTAGGGTTGTTTAGAGGTTAGTGTTTAGGGTTATTCAGGGTTTATGATTTAGGGTTGTTCAGGGTTTAGGATTTATGGTTGTTCAGGGTTTAGGATTTAGGGATTAAGGTTAAGGGGTTAGGGTTAGGGTTAGGGTTAGGGTTAGGGTTAGCATTAGGGTTAGAGTTAGGGTTAGAGATAGGGTTATGGGGTTATGTTAGGCTTAAGGTTAGGGTTAGGGTTATGGGGTTAAGGTTAGGGTTGGGGTTAGGGTTAGGTTTAGGTTTAGGGTTAGGGTTAGGGTTATGGTTATTCTTAGATTTATGGTTTAAAATTTAGGGTTTATGGTTTAAGGTTTAGGGTTTAGGATTGTTTAAGTTTTAGGGTGGTTTAG
>NC_137978.1:3200000-3217500 GCF_963924665.1 Micromys minutus
GGTTTAGTGTTAGGATTAGGGTTAGGGTGAAAGATAGGGTTAGGGTAAGGGTTAGGATTAGGTTTAGGGTTAGGGTTAGGGTTAGGGTTAGGGTTAGGGTTAGGGTTAGGGTTAGGGTTAGGGTTAGGATTAGGGTTAGGGTTAGGGTTAGGGTAAAGTTTAGGGGTTAGGGTTAGGGTTATGGTTATTGTTAGGTTTAGGGTTTAGGGTTTAGTGTTTAGGGTTTAAGGTTTAGGGTTTAGGATTGTTTAAGATTTAGGGTGGTTTAGGTTAAGGGTTTAGGGTTTAGAGTTTAGGATTGTTTAAGGTTTAGGGTTGTTTAGGGCATAGTGTTTAGGGTTAAAAGTTTAGGGTTGTTTAGGGTTTAGTGTTTAGGGTTTAGGGTTGTTTAAGCTTTAGTGTTTAAGGTTTAGGTTTTAGGGTTGTTTTGGGTTTAGTGTTTAGTGTTGTTTAGGGTATAGTGTTAATGGTTTAGGGTTTAGGGTTATTTAGGGTTTAGTGTTTAAGGTTTAGGGTATAGGGTTGTTTAGGGTTTAGTGTTTAGGGTTGTTTATGGTTTAGTGATTAGGGTTGTTTAGGGTTGTTTAGAGGTTAGTGTTTAGGGTTGTTCAGGGTTTATGATTTAGGGTTGTTCAGGATTTAGGATTTATGGTTGTTCAGGGTTTAGGATTTAGGGATTAAGGTTAAGGGGTTAGGTTAGGTTTAGGGTTAGGGTTAGGGTTAGGGCTAGGGTTAGGGTTAGTTTTAGGGTTAGGGTTAAGGTTAGGGTTAGGGTTAGGGTTAGGGTTATGGTTAGTGTTAGGATTATGGTTAGGGTTAGGGTCAGGGTTAGGTTTAGGGTTAGGGTTAGGGTTAGGGTTAGATTTAGGGTCAGGTTTAGGTTTATTGTTAGATTTAAGGTTTAGGGTTTAAGGTTTATGGTTTAGGATTGTTTAAGGTTTGGGGTGGATTAGGTTTAGGGTTTAGAGTTTAGTGTTATGGTTATGGTTAGTGTTAGGGTTAGGGTTAGGGTTAGGGTTAGGGTTAAGGTTAGGGTTAGGGTAATGGTTAGAATTAGGGTTAGGGTTAGGGTTAGGGTAAGGGTTAGGGGTTAGTGTTAGGGTTAGGGTTAGGGTTAGGATCAGGTTAGGGTTAGGGTTAGGGTTAGGGTTAGGGTTAGGGGTTAGGGTTAGTGTTAGTGTTAGGGTTATTATTAGGGGGTTAGGGTTAAGTTTAGGATTAGTGTTAGGGTTAGAATTAGAAATAGGGTTAGTGTTAGGATTAGGGTCAGGGTTAGGTTTAGGGTAAGGGTTAGGGGTTAGGGTTAGGGTTATGGTTATTGTTAGGTTTAGTTTTTAGGGTTTAGTGTTTAGGGTTTAAGGTTTAGGGTTTAGGATTGTTTAAGATTTAGGGTGGTTTAGGTTAAGGGTTTAGGGTTTAGAGTTTAGGATTGTTTAAGGTTTAGGGTTGTTTAGGGTATAGTGTTAATGGTTTTAGGGTTTAGGCTTGTTTTAGGTTTAGTGTTTAGGGTTTAGGGTTTAGGGTTTTTTAGCGTTTAGGGTGCTTTTGGAATTAGTGTTTAGGGTTTTTCAGGGTTTAGGGTTTAGGATTTAGTGTGTTAGGGTTAGTTTTAGGGTTAGGTTTAGGGTTAAGGTGAGGGTTAGGGTGAGGTTAAGGTTAGGGTTAGGGTTAAGGTTAGTGTTAGTGTTAGAATAAGGGTTAGGGTTAGGGATAGGGTTAGGGTTAGGGTTAGGGTTAGGGTTAAGGTTAGGGTTAGGGTTAGGGTTAGTGTTAGGGGTTTGGGTTAGGGTTAGTGTTAGGGGTTAGGGGTTAGTGTTAGGGTTAGGGTTAGGTTTAGTGTTAGGGTTATTATTAGGGGGTTAGGTTTTAGTTTAGGATTAGTGTTAGGGTTTGAATTAGAAATAGGGTTAGTGTTAGGATTAGGGTCAGGGTTAGGTTTAGAAATATGGTTAGGTTTAGGGTTAAGGGTAGGGTTAGTGTTATGGTTAGAATTAAAGTTTAGGGTTTAGTGTTAGGATTAGGGATAGTGTGAGGTTTAGGGTTAGGTTTAGGGTTAGGGTTAGGGTTAGTGTTTGGGTTATGATTAGTGTTAGGATTAGGATTAGGGTTAGGGTCAGGTTTATGTTTAGGGTTAGGGTTAGAGTTAGGGTTAGGTTTAGGGTTAGGTTTAGGTTTATTGTTAGATTTAGGGTTTAGGGTTTAAGGTTTATGGTTTAGGATTGTTTAAGTTTAAGGGTGGATTAGGTTTAGGGTTTAGAGTTTAGTATTATTGTTATGGTTAGGGTTAGGGTTAGGGTTAGAGTTAGGGTTAGGGTTAGGGTTAGGGTTAGGGTTAAGGTTAGGGTTAGTGTTAGGGTTAGGGTTATGGTTAGTGTTAGGATTAGGGTTAGGGTTAGGGTCAGGGTTAGGTTTAGGGTTAAGGTTAGGGTTAGGGTTAGGGTTAGGGTTAGGGTTAGGATTAGGGTTAGGGTTAGGGTTAGGGTAAGGGTTAGGGGTTAGGGTTAGGGTTATGGTTATTGTTAGGTTTAGGGTTTAGGGTTTAGTGTTTAGGGTTTAAGGTTTATGGTTGAGGATTGTTTAAGGTTTAGGGTGGATTAGGTTTAGGGTTTAGAGTTTAGTGTTATGGTTACGGTTAGGGTTAGGGTTAGGGATAGGGTTAGGGTTAGGGTTAGGGTTATGGTAAGGGTTAGGTTTAGGGTTAGGGTTAGGGTTAGGGTAAAAGTTAGGGGGTTAGTGTTAGGGTTTGTGTTAGGGTTAGGGTTAGGGTTAGGGTTAGGTTAGGGTTAGGGTTAGGGTTAGGGTTAGGGATAGGGTTAGGTTAGGGTTAGGGTTAGGGTTAGGGTTAGGGTTAGGGGTTAGGGTTAGTGAAAGGGTTAGGGTTATTATTAGGGGGTTAGGTTTAAGTTTAGGATTAGTGTTATGCTTAGAATTAGAAATAGGGTTAGTGTTAGGATTAGGGTCAGGGTTAGGTTTAGGGTTAGGGTTAGGGTTAGGTTCAGGGAGGGTTTAGGGTTAGGGTTAGGGTTAGTGTTAGATTTAGGGTTAGGTTTATGTTTATTGTTAGATTTAGGATTTAGGGTCTAAGGTTTATGGTTTAGGATTGTTTAACGTTTAGGGTGGATTAGGTTTAGGGTTTAGAGTTTAGTGTTATGGTTACGGTTAGGGTTAGGGTTAGGGTTAGGATTAGGGTTAATGTTATTGTTAGTATTAGGTTTAGGGTTAGGGTTAGGGTTAGGGTTAGGGTTAGGATTAGGTTTAGGTTTAGGGTTACGGTTAGGGTTAGGGTTAGGGTTAGGATTAGTGTTAAGGTTAGGGTTAGGTTTAGGGTTAGGGTTAGGGTTAGGGTTAGGGTTAGGGTTAGGGTTAGGGTTAGGGTTAGGATTAGGGTTAGGGTTAGGGTTAGGGTAAGGGTTAGGGGTTAGGGTTAGGGTTATGGTTATTGTTAGGTTTATGGTTTAGGGTTTAGTGTTTAGGGTTTAAGGTTTAGGGTTTAGGATTGTTTAAGATTTAGGGTGGTTTATGTTAAGGGTTTAGGGTTTAGAGTTTAGGATTGTTTAAGGTTTAGGGTTGTTTAGGGTATAGTGTTTAGGGTTAAAAGTTTAGGGTTGTTTAGGGTTTAGTGTTTAGGGTTTAGGTTTGTTTAAGGTTTAGTGTTTAAGGTTTAGGTTTTAGGGTTGTTTTGGATTTAGTGTTTAGTGTTGTTTAGGGTATAGTGTTAATGGTTTAGGGTTTAGGGTTATTTAGGGTTTAGTGTTTAAGGTTTAAGGTATAGGGTTGTTTAGGGTTTAGTGTTTAGGGTTGTTTATGGTTTAGTGATTAGGGTTGTTTAGGGTTGTTTAGAGGTTAGTGTTTAGGGTTATTCAGGGTTTATGATTTAGGGTTGTTCAGGGTTTAGGATTTATGGTTGTTCAGGGTTTAGGATTTAGGGATTAAGGTTAAGGGGTTAGGGTTAGGGTTAGGGTTAGGGTTAGCATTAGGGTTAGAGTTAGGGTTAGAGTTAGGGTTATGGGGTTATGTTAGGCTTAAGGTTAGGGTTAGGGTTATGGGGTTAATGTTAGGGTTGGGGTTAGGGTTAGGTTTAGGTTTAGGGTTAGGGTTAGGGTTATGGTTATTCTTAGATTTATGGTTTAAAATTTAGGGTATATGGTTTAAGGTTTAGGGTTTAGGATTGTATAAGTTTTAGGGTGGTTTAGGTCTAGGGTTCAAAATTTAGCGTTTAAGATTGTTTAATGGTTAGGGTTGTTTAGGTTTTAGCGTTTAGAGTTGTTTAGGGTTTTTTAGGGTTGTTTATAATTTAGTGTTTAGGGTTGTTCATTATTTATGATTTAGGATATTTTAAGGTTTAGGGTTTAAGGTTGTAGAGTGTTTTAGGGTTTAGGGTATAATTTTTAGGGTTAAGGGTTTAGGGTTGTTTAGGTTATAGTGTTAATGGTTTTAGGGTTTAGGCTTGTTTAGGGTTTAGTGTTTAGGGTTTAGGGTTTAGGGTTTTTTAGCGTTTATTGTTTATAGTTTAGGGTTTAGGGTGCTTTTGGAATTAGTGTTTAGGGTTTTTCGGGGTTTAGGGTTTAGGATTTAGGGTGTTAGGGTTAGTGTTAGGGTTAGGTTTAGGGTTAAGGTGAGGGTTAGGGTGAGGGTTAAGGTTAGGGTTAGGGTTAAGGTTAGTGTTAGTGTTAGGGTAAGGGTTAGGGTTAGGGATAGGGTTAGGGTTAGGGTTAGAGTTAGGGTTAAGGTTAGGGTTAGGGTTAGAGTTAGGGTTAGGGGTTTGGGTTAGGGTTAGTGTTAGGTGTTAGGGGTTAGTGTTAGGGTTAGGATTAGGGTTAGGGTTAGGGTTAGGTTTAGTGTTAGGGTTATTATTAGGCGGTTAGGTTTTAGTTTAGGATTAGTGTTAGGGTTAGAATTAGAAATAGGGTTAGTGTTAGGATTAGGGTCAGGATAAGGTTTAGAAATATGGTTAGGATTAGGGTTAAGGGTAGGGTTAGGGTTAGGGTTAGAATTAAGGTTTAGGGTTTAGTGTTAAGATTAGGGATAGGGTGAGGTTTAGGGTTAGGTTTAGGGTTAGGCTTAGGGTTACTGTTTGGGTTATGATTAGTGTTAGGATTAGGATTAGGGTTAGGGTCAGGTTTATGTTTAGGGTTAGGGTTAGGGTTAGGGTTAGATTTAGGGTTAGGTTTAGGTTTATTGTTAGATTTAGGGTTTAGGGTTTAAGGTTTATGGTTTAGGATTGTTTAAGTTTAAGGGTGGATTAGGTTTAGGGTTTAGAGTTTAGTATTATGGTTACGGTTAGGGTTAGGGTTAGGGATGGGGTTAGGGTTAGGGTTAGGGTTATGGTAAGGGTTAGGTTTAGGTTTAGGGTTAGGGTTAGGGTAAAAGTTTGGGGGTTAGTGTTAGGGTTTGTGTTAGGGTTAGGGTTAGGGTTAGGTTAGGGTTAGGGTTAGGGTTAGGGTTAGGGTTAGGGTTGGGGTTATGGTTAGGTTAGGGTTAGGGTTAGGGTTAGGGTTACGGGTTAGGGTTAGTGAAAGGGTTAGGGTTATTATTAGGGGGTTAGGTTTAAGTTTAGGATTAGTGTTAATGTTAGAATTAGAAATAGGGTTAGTGTTAGGATTAGGGTCAGGGTTAGGTTTAGGGTTAGGGTTAGGGTTAGGGTTAGGGTCAGGGAGGGTTTAGGGTTAGGGTTAGGGTTAGGGTTAGATTTAGGTTTAGGTTTAGGTTTATTGTTAGATTTAGGATTTAGGGTCTAAGGTTTATGGTTTAGGATTGTTTAAGGTTTAGGGTGGATTAGGTTTAGGGTTTAGAGTTTAGTGTTATGGTTACGGATAGGGTTAGGGTTAGGGTTAGGATTAGGGTTAAGGTTAGGGTTAGGATTAGGTTTAGGGTTAGGGTTAGGGTTAGGGTTAGGGTTAGGGTTAGGGTTAGGATTAGGGTTAGGGTTAGGGTTAGGGTAAGGGTTAGGGGTTAGGGTTACGGTTATGGTTATTGTTAGGTTTAGGGTTTAGGGTTTAATGTTTAGGGTTTAAGGTTTAGGGTTTAGGATTGTTTAAGATTTAGGGTGGTTTTGGTTAAGGGATTAGGGTTTAGAGTTTAGGATTGTTTAAGGTTTAGTGTTGTTTAGGGTATAGTGTTTAGGGTTAAAAGTTTAGGGTTGTTTAGGGTTTAGTGTTTAGGGTTTAGGGTTGTTTAAGGTTTAGTGTTTAAGGTTTAGGTTTTAGGGTTGTTTTGGGTTTAGTGTTTAGTGTTGTTTAGGGTATAGTGCTAATGGTTTAGGGTTTAGGATTATTTAGGGTTTAGTGTTTAAGGTTTAGGGTATAGGGTTGTTTAGGGTTTAGTGTTTAGGGTTGTTTATGGTTTAGTGATTAGGGTTATTTAGGGTAGTTTAGAGGTTAGTGTTTAGGGTTATTCAGGGTTTATGATTTAGGGTTGTCCAGGGTTTAGGATTTATGGTTGTTCAGGGTTTAGGATTTAGGGATTAAGTTAAGGGGTTAGGGTTAGGGTTAGGGTTAGGGTTAGCATTAGGGTTATAGTTAGGGTTAGAGTTAGGGTTATGGGGTTATGTTAGGCTTAAGGTTAGGGTTAGGGTTATGGGGTTAAGGTTAGGGTTGTGGTTAGGGTTAGGTTTAGGTTTAGGGTTAGGGTTAGGGTTATGGTTATTCTTAGATTTAAGGTTTAAATTTTAGGGTTTATGGTTTAAGGTTTAGGGTTTAGGATTGTTTAAGTTTTAGGGTGGTTTAGGTTTAGGGTATAGGGTTTAGCGTTTAAGATTCTTTAATGTTTAGGGTTGTTTAGGTTTTAGCGTTTAGAGTTGTTTAGGGTTTTTTAGGGTTGTTTATGATTTAGTGTTTAGGGTTGTTCAGGATTTATGATTTAGGATATTTTAAGGTTTAGGGTTTAAGGTTGTATAGTGTTTTAGGGTTTAGGGTATATTGTTTAGGGTTATGGGTTTAGGGTTGTTTAGGGTATAGTGTTAATGGTTTTAGGGTTTAGGCTTGTTTAGTGTTTAGTGTTTAGGGTTTAGGGTTTAGGGTTTTTTAGAGTTTAGTGTTTACAGTTTAGGGTTTAGGGCGCTTTTGGAATTAGTGTTTAGGGTTTTTCGGGGTTTAGGGTTTAAAATTTAGGGTGTTAGTGTTAGTGTTAGGGTTAGGTTTAGGGTTAAGGTGAGGGTTAGGGTGAGGGTTAAGGTTAGGGTTAGGGTTAAGGTTAGTGTTAGTGTTAGGGTAAGGGTTAGGGTTAGGGATAGGGTTAGGGTTAGGGTTAGGGTTAGGGTTAAGTTTAGGGTTAGGGTTAGGGTTAGGGTTAGGGGTTAGGGTTAGTGTTAGTGTTAGGGGTTAGGGGTTAGTGTTAGGGTTAGGGTTAGGGTTAGGGTTAGGTTAGGGTTATTATTAGGGGGTTAGGTTTTAGTTCAGGATTAGTGTTCGGGTTAGAATTAGAAATAGGGTTAGTGTTAGGATTAGGGTCAGGGTTAGGTTTAGGGATATGGTTAGGGTTAGGGTTAAGGGTAGGGTTAGTGTTAGGGTTAGACTTAAAGTTTAGGGTTTAGTGTTAGGAATAGGGATAGTGTGAGGTTTAGGGTTAGGTTTAGGGTTAGGGTTAGGGTTAGTGTTTGGGTTATGATTAGTGTTATTATTAGGGTTAGGGTTAGGGTCAGGTTTAGGTTTAGGGTTAGGGTTAGGGTTAGGGTCAGATTTAGGGTTAGGTTTAGGTTTATTGTTAGATTTAGGGTTTAGGGTTTAAGGTTTAAGGTTTAGGATTGTTTAAGGTTTAGGGTAGATTAGGTTTAGGGTTTAGAGTTTAGTATTATGGTTACGGTTAGTGTTAGGGTTAGGGTTAGAGTTAGGGTTAGGGTTAGGGTTAGGGTTAGGGTTAGGGTTAAGGTTAGGGTTAATGTTAGGGTTAGAGTTATGGTTAGTGTTAGGATTAGGGTTAGGTTTAGGGTCAGGGTTAGGTTTAGGGTTAGGGATAGGGTTAGGGTTAGATTTAGGGTTAGGTTTAGGTTTATTGTTAGATTTAGGATTTAGGGTCTAAGGTTTATGGTTTAGGATTGTTTAAGGTTTAGGGTAGATTAGGTTTAGGGTTTAGAGTTTAGTGTTATGGTTACAGTTAGGGTTAGGGTTAGGGATGGGGTTAGGGTTAGGGTTAGGGTTATGGTAAGGGTTAGGATTAGGGTTAGGGTTAGGGTTATGGTAAAAGTTAGGGGGTTAGTGTTAGGGTTTGGGATAGGGTTAGGGTTAGGGTTAGGGTTAGGTTAGGGTTAGGGTTAGGGTTAGGGTTATGGTTAGGGGTTAGGGTTAGTGTTAGGGTTAGGGTTATTATTAGGGGGTTAGGTTTAAGTTTAGGATTAGTGTTAGGGTAAGAATTAGAAATAGGGTTAGTGTTAGGATTAGGGTCAGGGTTAGGTTTAGGGTTAGGGTTAGGGTTAGGTTTAGGGTTAAAGTCAGGGAGGGTTTAGGGTTAGGGTTAGGGTTAGGGTTAGATTTAGGGTTAGGTTTAGGTTTATTGTTAGATTTAGGATTTAGGGTCTAAGGTTTATGGTTTAGGATTGTTTAAGGTTTAGGGTGGATTAGGTTTAGGGTTTAGAGTTTAGTGTTATGGTTACAGTTAGGGTTAGGGTTAGGGTTAGGGTTAGGATTAGGGTTAAGGTTAGGGTTAGGATTAGGTTTAGGGTTAGGGTTAGGGTTAGGGTTAGGGTTAGGATTAGGGTTAGGGTTAGGGTTAGGGTAAGGGTTAGGGGTTAGGGTTAGGGTTATGGTTATTGTTAGGTTTAGGGTTTAAGGTTTAGTGTTTAGGGTTTAAGGTTTAGGGTTTAGGATTGTTTAAGATTTAGGGTGGTTTAGGTTAAGGGTTTAGCGTTTAGAGTTTAGGATTGTTTACGGTTTAGGGTTGTTTAGGGTATAGAGTTTAGGGTTAAAAGTTTAGGGTTTTTTAGGGTTTAGTGTTTAGGGTTTAGGGTTGTTTAAGGTTTAGTGTTTAAGGTTTAGGTTTTAGGGTTGATTGGGGTTGAGTGTTTAGTGTTCTTTTGGGTATAGTGTTAATGGTTTAGGGTTCAGGGTTATTTAGGGTTTAGTGTTTAAGGTTTAGTGTATAGGGTTGTTTAGGGTTTAGTGTTTAGGGTTGTTTATGGTTTAGTGATTAGGGTTGTTTAGGGTTGTTTAGAGGTTAGTGTTTAGGGTTATTCAGGGTTTATGATTTAGGGTTGTTCAGGGTTTAGGATTTATGGTTGTTCAGGGTTTAGGATTTAGGGATTAAGGTTAAGGGGTTAGGGTTAGGGTTAGGGTTAGGGTTAGGGTTAGGGTTAGCATTAGGGTTAGAGTTAGGGTTAGAGTTAGGGTTAGAGTTAGGGTTATGGGGTTATGTTAGGCTTAAGGTTAGGGTTAGGGTTATGGGGTTAAGGTTAGGGTTGGGGTTAGGGTTAGGTTTAGGTTTAGGGTTAGGGTTAGGGTTATGGTTATTCTTAGATTTATGGTTTAAAAGTTAGGGCTTATGGTTTAAGGTTTAGGGTTTAGGATTGTTTAAGTTTTAGTGTGGTTTAGGTTTAGGGTATAGAATTTAGCGTTTAAGATTGTTTAATGGTTAGGATTGTTTAGGTTTTAGCGTTTAGAGTTGTTTAGGGTTTTTTAGGGTTGTTTATAATTTAGTGTTTAGGGTTGTTCAGGATTTATGATTTAGGATATTTTAAGGTTTAGGGTTTAAGGTTGTATAGTGTTTTAGGGTTTAGGGTATAATGTTTAGGGTTAAGGGTTAAGGGTTGTTTAGGGTATATTGTTAATGGTTTTAGGGTTTAGGCTTGTTTAGGGTTTAGTGTTTAGGGTTTAGTGTTTAGGGCTTTTTAGCGTTTAGTGTTTATAGTTTAGGGTTTAGGGTGCTTTTGGAATTAGTGTTTAGGGTTTTTTGGGGTTTAGGGTTTAGGATTTAGGGTGATAGGGTTAGTGTTAGGGTTAGGTTTAGGGTTAAGGTGAGGGATAGGGTGAGGGTTAAGGTTAGGGTTAGGGTTAAGGTTAGTGTTAGTGTTAGGGTAAGGGTTAGGGTTAGGGATAGGGTTAGGGTTAGGTTTAGGGTTAGGGTTAGGGTTAGGGTTAGGGTTAGGGGTTAGGGTTAGGTTTAGTGTTAGGGGTTAGGGGTTAGTGTTAGGGTTAGGGTTAGGGTTAGGGTTAGGGTTAGGTTTAGTGTAGGGTTATTATTAGGGGGTTAGGTTTTAGTTTAGGATTAGTGTTAGGGTTAGAATTAGAAATAGGGTTAGTGTTAGGATTAGGGTCAGGGTTAGGTTTAGGGATAGGGTTAGGGTTAGGGTTAAGGGTAGGGTTAGGGTTAGGGTTAGATTTAAAGTTTAGGGTTTAGTGTTAGGATTAGGGATAGTGTGAGGTTTAGGGTTAGGTTTAGGGTTAGGGTTAGGGTTAGTGTTTGGGTTATGATTAGTGTTAGGATTAGGGTTAGGGTTAGGGTCAGGTTTAGGTTTAGGGTTAGGGTTAGGGTTAGGGTTATATTTAGGGTTAGGTTTAGGTTTATTTTTAGATTTAGGGTTTAGGGTTTAAGGTTTATGGTTTAGGATTGTTTAAGGTTTAGGGTGGATTAGGTTTAGGGTTTAGAGTTTAGTATTATGGTTACGGTTAGGGTTAGGGTTAGGGTTAGAGTCAGGGTTAGGTTTAGGGTTAGGGTTAGGGTTAAGGTTAGGGTTAGTGTTAGGGTTAGGGTTATGGTTAGTGTTAGGATTAGGGTTAGTGTTAGGGTCAGGGTTAGGTTTAGGATTAGATATAGGGTTAGGGTTAGATTTAGGGTTAGGTTTAGGTTTATTGTTAGATTTAGGGTTTAGGGTTTAAGGTTTATGGTTTAGGATTGTTTAAGGTTTAGGGTGGATTAGGTTTAGGGTTTAGAGTTTAGTGTTATGGTTACGGTTAGGGTTAGGGTTAGGGTTGGGGTTATGGTTAGGGTTAGGGTTATGGTAAGGGTTAGGGTTAGGGTTAGGGTTAGGGTAAAAGTTAGGGGGTTAGTGTTAGGGTTTGGGTTAGAGTTAGGGTTAGGATTAGGGTTAGGGTTAGTTTAGGGTTATGGTTAGGGTTAGGGTTAGGGGTTAGGGTTAGTGTTATGTTTAGGGTTATTATTAGGGGGTTAGGTTTAAGTTTAGGATTAGTGTTAGGGTTAGAATTAGAAATAGGGTTAGTGTTAGGATTAGGGTCAGGGTTTGGTTTAGGGTTAGGGTTAGGGTTAGGGTTAGGGTTAGGGTTACGGTTAGGGTTAGGGTTAGGTTTAGGGTTAGGGTTAGGTTTAGGGTTAGGGTAAGGGTTAGGGGTTAGGGTTAAGGTTAGGGTTAAGGTTAGGGTTAGGTTTAAGGTTAGGGTTAGGGTTAGGGTTAGGGTAAGGGTTAGGGTTAGGGTAAGGTTAGGGTTAGGGTTAGGGTTAGGGTTAGGGTTAGGGGTTAGGGTTATGGTTAGTGTTAGGGGTTAGGGGTTAGGGTTAGGTTTATGGTTAGGGTTAGGGTTAGGGTTAGGGTTAGGGTTAGGGTTAGGGTGATGGTTAGGGTTAGGGTTATGTGGTTATGTTAGGCTTAAGGTTAGGGTTAGGGTTATGGGGTTAAGGTTAGGGTTGGGGTTAGGGTTAGGTTTAGGTTTAGGGTTAGGGTTAGGGTTATGGTTATTCTTAGATTTATGGTTTAAAATTTAGGGTTTATCGTTTAAGGTTTAGGGTTTAGGATTGTTTAAGTTTTAGGGTGGTTTAGGTTTAGGGTATAGGGTTTAGCGTTTAAGATATTTTAATGTTTAGGGTTGTTTATGTTTTAGCGTTTAGAGTTGTTTAGGTTTTTTTAGGGTTTTTTATGATTTAGTGTTTAAGGTTGTTCAGGATTTATGATTTAGGCTATTTTAAGGTTTAGGGTTTAAGGTTGTATAGTGTTTTAGGGTTTAGGCTATAATGTTTAGGGTTAAGAGTTTAGGGTTGTTTAGGGTATAGTGTTAATGGTTTTAGGGTTTAGGCTTGTTTAGGGTTTAGTGTTTAGGGTTTAAGGTTTAGGGTTTTTTAGCGTTTAGTGTTGAGAGTTTAGGGGTTAGGGTGCTTTTGGAATTAGTGTTTAGGGTTTTTCGGGGTTTAGGGTTTAGGATTTAGGGTTTTAGGGTTAGGTTTAGGGTTAGGGTGATGGTTAGGGTGAGGGTTAAGGTTAGGGTTAGGGTTAAGGTTAGTGTTAGTGTTAGGATAAGGGTTAGGGTTAGGGATAGGGTTAGGGTTAGGGTTAGGGTTAGGGTTAGGGTTAGGGTTAGGGTTAGGGTTAGGGTTAGAGGTTAGGGTTAGGGTTAGTGTTAGGGGTTAGGGATAGTGTTAGGGTTAGGGTTAGGGTTAGGGTTAGGGTTAGGGTTAGGGATATGGTAGGTGTGAGGTTTAGGGTTAGGGTTAGGTTTAGGGTTAGGGTTAGTCTTTGTTTGGGTTATGGTTATTGTTAGGATTAGGCTTTGGTTTATGGTCAGGGGAAGGTTTAGGTTTACGGTTAGGGTTAGTGTTAGATTTAGGGTTAGGTTTAGGTTTATTGTTAGATTTAGGGTTTTGGGTTTAAGGTTTATGGTTTAGGATTGTTTAAGGTTTAGGGTGGATTAGGTTTAGGGTTTAGAGTTTAGTCTTATGGTTACGGTTAGGGTTAGGGTTAGGGTTAGGGTTAGGGTTAGGGTTAGGGTTAGGGTTAGGTTTAGGGTTAGGGTTAGGGTTAGGGTTAGAGTTAGTGTTAGGGTTAGGGATAGAGTTACGGTTAGGGTTAGGGTTAGAGTTACGGTTAGGGTTAGGGTTAGGGTTAAGGTTAGGGTTGGGGGGGTTAGGGTTAGGGTTAGGTTTAGGGTTAGGGTTATTATTAGGGAGTTAGGTTTAAATTTAGGATTAGTGTTAGGGTTAGAATTAGAAATAGGGTTAGTGTTAGGATTAGGGTAAGGGTTAGGTTTAGGGATAGGGTTAGGGTTAGGGTTAGGGGTAGGGTTAGGGTTAGGGTTAGATTTAAAGTTTAAGGTTTTGTGTTAGGATTAGGGTTAGTGTGAGGTTTAAGGTTAGGGTTAGGTTTAGGGTTAGGGTTAGGGTTAGTGTTTGGGTTAAGGGTAGTGTTAGGATTAGGTTTAGGGTTAGGGTTAGGGTTAGGGTTAGATTTAGGGTTAGGTTTAGGTTTATTGTTAGATTTAGGGTTTAGGGTTTAAGGTTTGTGGTTTAGGATTGTTTAAGGTTTAGGGTGGATTAGGTTTAGGGTTTAGAGTTTAGTGTTATGGTTACGGTTATGGTTAGGGTTAGGTTTAGGGTTAGGGTTTGGGTTAGGGTTAGGGTTAGGTTTTGGGTTAGGGTTATGGTTAGGGTTAAGGTTAGGGTTAGGCTTAGTGTTAGGGTAAGGGTTATGATTATGTTTATTGTTAGGTTTAGGGTTAAAATTAGGGTTAAAGTTCGGTTTAGGGTTAGGGTTAGGTTTATGGTTAGGCTTAAGGTTAGGGTTAGGTTTAGGGTTAGGGTTACGGTTAGGGTTAGGTTTAGGGTTAGGGTTCGGGTTAGGGTTAGGGTTAGGTTTATTGTTAGGTTTAGGGTTTAGTGTTTAGGGACTAAGGTTTTGGGTTTAGGATTGTTTAAGGTTTAGGGTAGATTAGGTTTAGGGTTTAGAGTTTAGTGTTAAGGTTAGGGTTAGGTTTAGGGTTTAGGGTTTAGTGTTCGGATTAGGGTTAAGGTTAGGGTTAGGTTTAGGGTTACGTTTAGGCTCATGGATATTGTTAGGTTTAGGGTTTAGGGTAAAGGTTAGGATTTAGGATTGTTTAAGGTTTAGGGTGGATTATTTTTAGGGTTTAGAGTTTTGTGTTTGGGATATTGTTAGGGTTAGGTTTAGGGTTTAGGGATTACTGTTAGGGTTAGGGTTAGGGTTAGGGTTAAGGTTAGTGTTAGGTTTAGGGTTAGGGTTAGGGTTAGGTTTAGGTTTATTGTTAGGATTAGGGTTAGAGTTAGGATTAGGGTTAGGGTTAGGGTTAGTGTTAGGGTCAGGTTTAGGGTTAGGGTTAGGGTTAGGATTAGGTTTAGTGTTAGTGTTAGGTTTAGGGTTAGGGTTAGGGTTAGTGTTAGGTTTAGTGTTAGGGTTACCTTTAGGGTTAGGGTTAGGGTTAGGATTAGGGGTAGGGTTATGGTAATTGTTAGGTTTAGGGTTTAAGGTTTAGGGTTTAGGATTGTTTAAGGTTTATCGTAACTTAAATTTAGGGTTTACAATTTTGTGTTAGGGTTATGGTTAGTGTTAGGGTTAGGGTTAGGGTTAGGTTTAGGGTTCAGGGTTTATGGTTTAGGATTGTTTAAGGTTTAGGGTAGATTAGGTTTAGGATTTAAAGTTTAGTTTTAGGGTTAGGGTTAGGTTTAGGGTTTAGAGTTTAGTGTTAGGATTAGGGTTAGGGTTAAAGTTAGGGTTAGGGTAAGGGTTAGGATTAGGTTTAGGGTTAGGGTTAGTGTTTGGGTTATGGTTAGTGTTAGGATTAGGTTTAGGGTTAGGGTTAGGGTTAGGGTTAGATTTAGGGTTAGGTTTAGGTTTATTGTTAGATTTAGGGTTTAGGGTTTAAGGTTTGTGGTTTAGGATTGTTTAAGGTTTAGGGTGGATTAGGTTTATGGTTTAGAGTTTAGTGTTATGGTTACGGTTAGGGTTAGGGTTAGGTTTATGGTTAGGGTTTGGGTTAGGGTTAGGGTTAGGTTTAGGATTAGGGTTATGGTTAGGGTTAAGGTTGTGGTTAGGGTTAGGATTAGGGTTATGGTTAGTGTTAGGATTAGGGTTAGGGTTAAGGTCAGGGTTAGGTTTAGGGTTAGGGTTAGGGTTAGGGATAGATTTAGGATTAGGTTTAGGTTTATTGTTAGATTTAGGGTTTAGGGTTTAAGGTTTATGGTTTAGGATATTTAAGGTTTAGGGTGAATTAGGTTTAGGGTTTAGAGTTTAGTGTTATGGTTAAGGTTAAGGTTAGGGTTAGGGTTAGGTTTAGGGTTAGGGTTAGTGTTACGGTTAGGGTTAGGGTTAGGGTTACGGTTAGAGTTAGGGTTAGGGTTAGGTTTATGGTTAGGCTTAAGTTTAGGGTTAGGTTTAGGGTTAGGGTTACGGTTAGGGTTAGGTTTAGGGTTAGGGTTAGGGTTAGGGTTAGGTTTATTGTTAGGTTTAGGGTTTAGTGTTTAGGGTCTAAGGTTTTGGGTTTAGGATTGTTTAAGGTTTAGGGTAGATTAGGTTTAGGGTTTAGAGTATAGTGTTAAGGTTAGGGTTAGGTTTAGGGTTTAGGGTTTAGTGTTCGGATTAGGGTTAGGGTTAGGGTTAGGTTTAGGGTTACGTTTAGGGTCATGGATATTGTTAGGTTTAGGGTTTAGGGTTTAGGGTAAAGGTTTAGGATTTAGGATTGTTTAAGGTTTAGGGTGGATTATTTTTAGGGTTTAGAGTTTTGTGTTTGGGATATCGTTAGGGTTAGGTTTAGGGTTTAGGGATTACTGTTAGGGTTAGGGTTAGGGTTAGGGTTAAGGTTAGTGTTAGGTTTAGGGTTAGGGTTAGGGTTAGGTTTAGGTTTATTGTTAGGATTAGGGTTAGAGTTAAGATTAAGGTTAGGGTTAGGGTTAGGGTTAGGGTCAGGTTAGGGTTAGGGTTAGGGTTAGGATTAGGTTTAGTGTTAGTGTTAGGTTTATGGTTAGGTTTAGGGTTAGGGTTAGGGTTAGGTTTAGTGTTAGGGTTACGTTTAGGGTTAGGGTTAGGGTTAGGATTAGGGTTAGGGTTATGGTAATTGTTAGGTTTAGGGTTTAAGGTTTAGGGTTTAGGATTGTTTAAGGTTTATCGTAACTTAAATTTAGGGTTTACAATTTAGTGTTAGGGTTATGGTTAGTGTTAGGGTTAGGGTTAGGGTTAGGTTTAGGGTTCAGGGTTTAGGGTTTAGGATTGTTTAAGGTTTAGGGTAGATTAGGTTTAGGATTTAAAGTTTAGTTTTAGGGTTAGGGTTAGGTTTATGGTTTAGGGTTTAGTGTTAGGATTAGGGTTAGGGTTAAAGTTAGGGTTAGGGTAAGGTTTAGGATTAGGTTTAGGGTTAGGGTTAGGGTTAGAGTTAGGGTTAGGGTTAGGATTAGGGTTAGGGTTAAGGTTAGGGGTTAGGGTTAGTGTTAGGGTTAGGGTTATTATTAGGGGGTTAGGTTTAAGTTTAGGATTGGTGTTAGAGTTAGAATTAGAAATAGGGTTAGTGTTAGGATTAGGGTCAGGGTTAGGTTTAGGGTTAGTGTTAGGGTTAGGGTTAGGGTTAGGGTCAGGGAGGGTTGAGGGTTAGGGTTAGGGTTAGGGTTAGATTTAGGGTTAGGTTTAGGTTTATTGTTAGATTTAGGATTTAGGGTCTAAGGTTTATGGTTTAGGATTGTTTAAGGTTTAGGGTGGATTAGGTTTAGGGTTTAGAGTTTAGTGTTATGGTTACGGTAAGGGTTAAGGTTAGGGTTAGGGTTAGGATTAGGGTTAAGGTTAGGGTTAGGATTAGGTTTAGGGTTAAGGTTAGGGTTAGGGTTAGGGTTAGGGTTAGGGTTAGGGTTAGGATTATGGTTAGGGTTAGGGTTAGGGTAAGGGTTAGGGGTTAGGGTTAGGGTTATGGTTATTGTTAGGTTTAGGGTTTAGGGTTTAGTGTTTAGGGTTTAAGGTTTAGGGTTTAGGATTGTTTAAGATTTAGGGTGGTTTAGGTAAAGGGTTTAGGGTTTAGACTTTAGGATTGTTTAAGGTTTAGGGTTGCTTAGTGTATAGAGTTTAGGGTTAAAAGTTTAGGGTTGTTTAGGCTTTAGTGTTTTGGGTTTAGGGTTGTTTATGTTTTAGTGTTTAAGGTTTAGGTTTTAGGGTTGTTTTTGGTTCAGTGTTTAGTGTTGTTTAGGGTATAGTGTTAATGGTTTAGGGTTTAGGGTTATTTAGGGTTTAGTGTTTAAGGTTTAGGGTATAGGGTTGTTTAGGGTTTAGTGTTTAGGGTTGTTTATTGTTTAGTGATTAGGGTTGTTTAGGGTTGTTTAGAGGTTAGTGTTTAGGGTTATTCAGGGTTTATGATTTAGGGTTGTTCAGGGTTTAGGATTTATGGTTGTTCAGGGTTTAGGATTTAGGGATTAAGGTTAAGGGGTTAGGGTTAAAGTTAGGGTTAGAGTTAGGGTTAGGGTTAGGGTTACGGTTAGGGTTAGGGTTAGTGTTAGGGTTAGGGTTAGGGTTAAGGTTAGGGTTAGGGTTAGGGTTAAGGTTATGGTTAGTGTTAGGATTAGGGTTACGGTTAGGGTCAGGTTTAGGTTTAGGGTTAGGGTTAGGGTTAGGGTTAGATTTAGGGTCAGGTTTAGGTTTATTGTTAGATTTAGGGTTTAGGGTTTAAGGTTTATGGTTTAGGATTGTTTAAAGTTTAGGGTGGATTAGGTTTAGGCTTTAGAGTTTAGTGTTATGGTTACGGTTAGTGTTAGGGTTAGGGTTAGGGTTAGGGTTAGGGTTAGGGTTAGGTTAGGGTTAGGGTTTAGGGTTTAGTGTTTAGGGTTTAAGGTTTAGGGTTTAGGATTGTTTAAGATTTAGGGT
>NC_137978.1:3232500-3262500 GCF_963924665.1 Micromys minutus
GGTTATTCAGGGTTTATGATTTAGGGTTGTTCAGGGTTTAGGATTTATGGTTGTTCAGGGTTTAGGATTTAGGGATTAAGGTTAAGGGGTTAGGGTTAGGGTTAGGGTTAGGGTTAGCATTAGGGTTAGAGTTAGGGTTAGAGTTAGGGTTATGGGGTTATGTTAGGCTTAAGGTTAGGGTTAGGGTTATGGGGTTAAGGTTAGGGTTGGGGTTAGGGTTAGGGTTATGGTTATTCTTAGATTTATGGTTTAAAATTTAGGGTTTATGGTTTAAGGTTTAGGGTTTAGGATTGTTTAAGTTTTAGGGTGGTTTAGGTTTAGGGTATAGAATTTAGCGTTTAAGATTGTTTAATGGTTAGGGTTGTTTAGGTTTTAGCGTTTAGAGTTGTTTAGGGTTTTTTAGGGTTGTTTATAATTTAGTGTTTAGGGTTGATCAGGATTTATGATTTAGGATATTTTAAGGTTTAGGGTTTAAGGTTGTATAGTGTTTTAGGGTTTAGGGTATTATGTTTAGGGTTAAGGGTTTAGGGTTGTTTAGGGTATAGTGTTAATGGTTTTAGGGTTTAGGCTTGTTTAGGGTTTAGTGTTTAGGGTTTAGGGTTTAGGGTTTTTTAGCGTTTAGTGTTTATAGTTTAGGGTTTAGGGTGCTTTTGGAATTAGTGTTTAGGGTTTTTCGGGGTTTAGGGTTTAGGATTTAGGGTGTTAGGGTTAGGGTTAGGGTTAGGTTTAAGGTTAAGGTGAGGGTTAGTGTTAGGGTTAAGGTTAGGGTTAGGGTTAAGGTTAGTGTTAGTGTTAGAATAAGGGTTAGGGTTAAAGATAGGGTTAGGGTTAGGGTTAGGGTTAGGATTAAGGTTAGGGTTAGGGTTAGGGTTAGGGGTTTGGGTTAGGGTTAGTGTTAGGGGTTAGGGGTTAGTGTTAGGGTTAGGGTTAGGGTTAGGGTTAGGTTTAGTGTTAGGGTTATTATTAGGGGTTTAGGTTTTAGTTTAGGATTAGTGTTAGGGTTAGAATTAGAAATAGGGTTAGTGTTAGGATTAGGGTCAGGGTTAGGTTTAGAAATATGGTTAGGGTTAGGGTTAAGGGTAGGGTTAGGGTTAGGGTTAGAATTAAAGTTTAGGGTTTAGTGTTAGGATTAGGGATAGTGTGAGGTTTAGGGTTAGGTTTAGGGTTAGGGTTAGGGTTAGTGTTTGGGTTATGATTAGTGTTGGGATTAGGATTAGGGTTAGGATCAGGTTTATGTTTAGTGTTAGGGTTAGGGTTAGGGTTAGATTTAGGGTTAGGTTTAGGTTTATTGTTAGATTTAGGGTTTAGGGTTTAAGGTTTATGGTTTAGGATTGTTTAAGTTTAAGGGTGGATTAGGTTTAGGGTTTAGAGTTTAGTATTATGGTTACGGTTAGGGTTAGGGTTAGAGTTAGGGTTAGGGTTAGGGTTAGGGTTAGGGTTAAAGTTAGGGTTAGTGATAGGGTTATGGTTATGGTTAGTGTTAGGATTAGGGTTAGGGTTAGGGTCAGGGTTAGGTTTAGGTTTAGGGATAAGGTTAGGGTTAGATTTAGGGTTAGGTTTAGGTTTATTGTTAGATTTAGGGTTTAGGGTTTAAGGTTTATGGTTTAGGATTGTTTAAGGTTTAGGGTGGATTAGGTTAAGGGTTTAGAGTTTAGTGTTATGGTTACGGTTAGGGTTAGGGTTAGGGATGGGTTTAGAGATAGGGTTAGGGTTATGGTAAGGGTTTGGTTTAGGGTTAGGGTTAGGGTTAGTGTAAAAGTTAGGGGGTTAGTGTTAGGGTTTGTGTTAGGGTTAGGGTTAGGGTTAGGGTTAGGTTAGGGTTAGGGTTAGGGTTAGGTTAGGGTTAGGGTTAGGGTTAGGGTTTGGGTTAGGGGTTAGGGTTAGTGAAAGGGTTAGGGTTATTATTAGGGGGTTAGGTTTAAGTTTAGGATAATGTTAGGGTTAGAATTAGAAATAGGGTTAGTGTTAGGGTTAGGGTCAGGGTTAGGTTTAGGGTTAGGGTTAGGGTTAGGGTCAGGGAGGGTTTAGGGTTAGGGTTAGGGTTAGGGTTAGATTTAGGGTTAGGTTTAGGTTTATTGGTAGATGTAGGATTTGGGGTCTAAGGTTTATGGTTTAGGATTGTTTAAGGTTTAGGGTGGATTAGGTTTAGGGTTTAGAGTTTAGTGTTATGGTTACGGTTAGGGTTAGGGTTAAGGTTAGGATTAGGGTTAAGGTAAGGGTTAGGATTAGGTTTAGGGTTAGGGTTAGGGTTAGGGCTAGGGTTAGGATTAGGGTTAGGGTTAGGGTTAGGGTTAGGGTAAGGGTTAGGGGTTAGGGTTAGGGTTATGGTTATTGTTAGGTTTAGGGTTTAGGGTTTTGTGTTTAGGGTTTAAGGTTTAGGGTTTAGGATTGTTTAAGTTTTAGGGTGGTTTAGGTTAAGGGTTTAGGGTTTAGAGTTTAGGATTGTTTAAGGTTTACGGTTGTTTAGGGTATAGTGTTTAGGGTTAAAAGTTTAGGGTTGTTTAGGGTTTAGTGTTTAGGGTTTAGGGTTGTTTAAGGTTTAGTGTTTAAGGTTTAGGTTTTATGGTGGTTTTGGGTTTAGTGTTTAGTGTTGTTTAGGGTATAGTGTTAATGGTTTAGGGTTTAGGGTTATTTAGGGTTTAGTGTTTAAGGTTTAGGGTATAGGATTGTTTAGGATTTAGTGTTTAGGGTTGTTTATGGTTTAGTGATTAGGGTTGTTTAGGGTTGTTTAGAGGTTAGTGATTAGGGTTATTCAGGGTTTATGATTTAGGGTTGTTCAGGGTTTAGGATTTATTTTTGTTCAGGGTTTAGGATTTAGGGATTAAGGTTAAGGGGTTAGGGTTAGGGTTAGGGTTAGGGTTAGGGTTAGCATTAGGGTTAGAATTAGGGTTAGAGTTAGGGTTATGGGGTTATGTTAGGCTTAAGGTTAGGGTTAGGGTTATGGGGTTAAGGTTAGGGTTTGGGTTAGGGTTAGGTTTAGGTTTAGGGTTAGGGTTAGGGTTATGGTTATTCTTAGATTTAAGGTTTAAATTTTAGGGTTTATGGTTTAAGGTTTAGGGTTTAGGATTGTTTAAGTTTTAGGGTGGTTTAGGTTTAGGGTATAGGGTTTAGCGTTTAAGATTGTTTAATGGTTAGGGTTGTTTAGGTTTTAGCGTTTAGAGTTGTTTAGGGTTTTTTAGGGTTGTTTATGATTTAGTGTTTAGGGTTGTTCAGGATTTATGATTTAGGATATTTTAAGGTTTAGGGTTTAAGGTTGTATAGGGTTTTAGGGTTTAGGGTATAATGTTTAGGGTTAAGGGTTTATGGTTGTTTAGGGTATAGTGTTAATGGTTTTATGGTTTAGGATTGTTTAGTGTTTAGTGTTTAGGGTTTAGGGTTTAGGGTTTTTAGCGTTCAGTGTTTATAGTTTAGGGTTTAGGGTGCTTTTGGAATTAGTGTTTAGGGTTTTTCGGGGTTTAGGGTTTAGGATTTAGGGTGTTAGGGTTAGTGTTAGGGTTAGGTTTAGGGTTAAGGTGAGGGTTAGGGTGAGGGTTAAGGTTAGGGTTAGGGTTAAGGTTAGTGTTAGTGTTAGGGTAAGGGTTAGGGTTAGGGTTAGAGTTAGGGGTTAGGGTTAGGGTTAGTGTTAGGGGTTAGGGGTTAGTGTTAGGGTTAGGGTTAGGGTTAGGGTTAGGGTTAGGTTTAGTGTTAGGGTTATTATTAGGGGGTTAGGTTTTAGTTTAGGATTAGTGTTAGAGTTAGAATTAGAAATAGGGTTAGTGTTAGGATTAGGGTCAGGGTTAGGTTTAGGGATATGGTTAGAATTAGGGTTAAGGGTAGGGTTAGGGTTAGGGTTAGATTTAAAGTTTAGGGTTTAGTGTTAGGATTAGGGATAATGTGAGGTTTAGGGTTAGGTTTAGGGTTAGGGTTAGGGTTAGGGTTAGGGTTATGGTAAAAGTTAGGGGGTTAGTGTTAGGGTTTGGGTTAGGGTTAGGGTTAGGGTTAGGGTTAGGTTAGGGTTAGGGTAGGGGTTAGGGTTAGGGGTTAGGGTTAGTGTTAGGGTTAGGGTTATTATTAGGGGGTTAGGTTTAATTTTAGGATCAGTGTTAGGGTTAGAATTAGAAATAGGGTTAGTGTTAGGATTAGGGTCAGGGTTAGGTTTAGGGTTACGGTTAGGGTTAGGGTTAGGGTTAAAGTCAGGGAGGGTTTAGGGTTAGGATTAGGGTTAGGGTTAGATTTAGGGTTAGGTTTAGGTTTATTGTTAGATTTAGGATTTAGGGTCTAAGGTTTATGGTTTAGGATTGTTTAAGGTTTAGGGTGGATTAGGTTTAGGATTTAGAGTTTAGTGTTATGGTTACGGTTAGGGTTAGGGTTAGGGTTAGGGTTAGGATTAGGGTTAAGGTTAGGGTTAGGATTAGGTTTAGGGTTAGGGTTAGGGTTAGGGTTAAGGTTAGGGTTAGGGTTAGGGTTAGGGTTAGGATTAGGGTTAGGGTTAGGGTTAGGGTAAGGGTTAGGGGTTAGGGTTAGGGTTATGGTTATTGTTAGGTTTAGGGTTTAGGGTTTAGGGTTTAGGGTGCTTTTGGAATTAGTGTTTAGGGTTTTTCGGGGTTTAAGGTTTAGGATTTAGGGTGTTAGGGTTAGTGTTAGGGTTAGGTTTAGGGTTAAGGTGAGGGTTAGGGTGAGGGTTAAGGTTAGGGTTAGGGTTAAGGTTAGTGTTAGTGTTAGGGTAAGGGTTAGGGTTAGGGATAGGGTTAGGGTTAGGGTTAGGGTTAAGGTTAGGGTTAGGGTTAGGGTTAGGGGTTAGGGTTAGGGTTAGTGTTAGGGGTTAGGGGTTAGTGTTAGGGTTAGGGTTAGGGTTAGGGTTAGGGTTAGGTTTAGTGTTAGGGTTATTATTAGGGGGTTAGGTTTTAGTTAAGGATTAGTGTTAGGGTTAGAATTAGAAATAGGGTTAATGTTAAGATTAGGGTCAGGGTTAGGTTTAGGAATAGGGTTAGGGTTAGGGTTAAGGGTAGGGTTAGGGTTAGGGTTAGATTTAAAGTTTAGGGTTTAGTGTTAGGATTAGGGATAGTGTGAGGTTTAGGGTTAGGGTTAGGTTTAGGGTTAGGGTTAGGGTTAGTGTTTGGGTTATGGTTAGTGTTAGGATTAGGGTTAGGGTTAGGGTCAGGGTTAGGTTTAGGGTTAGGGTTAGGGTTAGGTTAGATTTAGGGTCAGGTTTAGGTATATTGTTAGATTTAGGGATTAGGTTTTAAGGTTTATGGTTTAGGATTGTTTAAGGTTTAGGGTGGATTAGGTTTAGGGTTTAAAGTTTAGTGTTATGGTTACGGTTAGTGTTAGGGTTAGGGTTAGGGTTAGGGTTAGGCTTAGGGTAATGGATAGGGTTAGGGTTAGGGTTAGGGTTAGGGTAAGGGTTAGGGGTTAGTGTTAGGGTTAGGGTTAGGGTTAGGATTAGGGTTAGGGTTAGAGGTTAGCGTTAGTGTTAGGGTTAGGTTTATTATTAGGGGGTTAGGTTTAAGTTTAGGATTAGTGTTAGGGTTTGAATTAGAAATAGGGTTAGTGTTAGGATTAGGGTCAGGGTTAGGTTTAGGGTTAGGGTTAGGGTTAGGGTTAGGGTTAGGGTCAGGGAGTGTTGAGGGTTATCGTTAGGGTTAGGGTTAGATTTAGGGTTAGGTTTAGGTTTATTGTTAGATTTAGGATTTAGGGTCTAAGGTTTATGGTTTAGGATTGTTTAAGGTTTAGGGTGGATTAGGTTTAGGGTTTAGAGTTTAGTGTTATGGTTACGGTTAGGGTTAGGGTTAGGGTTAGGGTTAGGATTAGGGTTAAGGTTAGGGTTAGGATTAGGTTTAGGGTTAAGGTTAGGGTTAGGGTTAGGGTTAGGGTTAGGGTTAGGGTTAGGATTAGGGTTAGGGTTAGGGTTAGGGTAAGGGTTAGGGGTTAGGGTTAGGGTTATGGTTATTGTTAGGTTTAGGGTTTAGTGTTTAGTGTTTAGGGTTTAAGGTTTAGGGTTTAGGATTGTTTAAGATTTAGGGTGGTTTAGGTTAAGGGTTTAGGGTTTAGACTTTAGGATTGTTTAAGGTTTAGGGTTGTTTAGGGTATAGTGTTTAGGGTTAAAAGTTTAGGGTTGTTTAGGCTTTAGTGTTTAGGGTTTAGGGTTGTTTAAGTTTTAGTGTTTAAGGTTTAGGTTTTAGGGTTGTTTTGGGTTTAGTGTTTAGTGTTGTTTAGGGTATAGTGTTAATGGTTTAGGGTTTAGGGTTATTTAGTGTTTAGTGTTTAAGGTTTAGGGTATAGGGTTGTTTAGGGTTCAGTGTTTAGGGTTGTTTATGGTTTAGTGATTAGGGTTGTTTAGGGTTGTTTAGAGTTTAGTGTTTAGGGTTATTCAAGGTTTATGATTTAGGGTTGTTCAGGGTTTAGGATTTATGGTTGTTCAGGGTTTAGGATTTAGGGATTAAGGATAAGGGGTTAGGGTTAGGGTTAGGGTTAGGGTTAGGGTTAGGGTTAGGGTTAAGGTTAGGGTTAGGGTTAGGGTTAAGGTTATGGTTAGTGTTAGGATTAGGGTTACGGTTAGGGTCAGGGTTAGGTTTAGGGTTAGGGTTAGGGTTAGGGTTAGATTTAGGGTCAGGTTTAGGTTTATTGTTAGATTTAGGGTTTAGGGTTTAAGGTTTATGGTTTAGGATTGTTTAAAGTTTAGGGTGGATTAGGTTTAGGGTTTTGAGTTTAGTGTTATGGTTATGGTTAGTGTTAGGGTTAGGGTTAGGGTTAGGGTTATGGTTAGGGTTAGGGTTAGGGTTAGGGTTAGGTTAGGGTTAGGGTTAGGGTTAGGGTTAGGTTAGGGTTAGGGTTAGGGTTAGGGTTAGGGTTTAGGGTTTAGTGTTTAGGGTTTAAGGTTTAGGGTTTAGGATTGTTTAAGATTTAGGGTGGTTTAGGTTAAGGGTTTACGGTTTAGAGTTTAGGATTGTTTGAGGTTTAGGGTTGTTTAGGGTATAGTGTTTAGGTTTAAAGTTTAGGGTTGTTTAGGCTTTAGTGTTTAGGGTTTAGGGTTGTTTAAATTTTAGTGTTTAAGGTTTTGGTTTTAGGGTTGTTTTGGGTTTACTGTTTAGTGTTGTTTAGGGTATAGTGTTAATGGTTTAGGGATTAGGGTTATTTAGGGTTTAGTGTTTAAGGTTTAGGGTATAGGGTTGTTTAGGGTTTAGTGTTTAGGGTTGTTTATGGTTTAGTGATTAGGGTTGTTTAGGGTTGTTTAGAGGTTAGTGTTTAGGGTTATTCAGGTTTTATGATTTAGGGTTGTTCAGGGTTTAGGATTTATGGTTGTTCAGGGTTTAGGATTTAGGGATTAAGGTTAAGGGGTTAAGGTTAGGGTTAGGGTTAGGGTTAGCATTGGGGTTAGAGTTAGGGTTACAGTTAAGGTTATGGGGTTATGTTAGGCTTAAGGTTAGGGTTAGGGTTATGGGGTTAAGGTTAGGGTTGGGGTTAGGGTTAGGTTTAGGTTTAGGGTTAGGGTTAGGGTTATGGTTATTCTTAGACTTATGGTTTAAAATTTAGGGTTTATGGTTTAAGGTATAGGGTTTAGGATTGTTTAAGTTTTAGGGTGGTTTAGGTTTAGGGTATAGGGTTTAGCGTTTAAGATTGTTTAATGTTTAGGGTTGTTTAGGTTTTAGCATTTAGAGTTGTTTAGGTTTTTTTAGAGTTGTTTATGATTTAGTGTTTAGGCTTGTTCAGGATTTATGATTTAGGATATTTTAAGGTTTAGGGTTTAAGGTTGTATAGTGTTTTAGGGTTTAGGGTATAAAGTTTAGGGTTAAGGGTTTAGGGTTGTTTAAGGTATAGTGTTAATGGTTTTAGGGTTTAGGCTTGTTTAGGGTTTAGTGTTTAGGGTTTAGGGTTTAGGGTTTATTAGCGTTTAGTGTTTATACTTTAGGGTTTAGGGTGGTTTTGGAATTAGTGTTTAGGGTTATTCGGGGTTTAGGGTTTAGGATTTAGGGTGTTAGGGTTAGTGTTAGGGTTAGGTTTAGGGTTAAGGTGAGGGTTAGGGTGAGGGTTAAGGTTAGGGTTAGGGTTAAAGTTAGTGTTAGTGTTAGAATAAGGGTTAGGGTTAGGGATAGGGTTAGGGTTAGGGTTAGGGTTAGGGTTAAGGTTAGGGTTAGGGTTAGGGTTAGGGTTAGGGGTTTGGGTTAGGGTTAGTGTTAGGGGTTAGGGGTTAATGTTAGGGTTAGGCTTAGGGTTAGGGTTAGGGTTAGGGTTAGGGTTAGGTTTAGTGTTAGAGTTATTATTAGGGGGTTAGGTTTTAGTTTAGGATTAGTGTTAGGGTTAGAATTAGAAATAGGGTTAGTGTTAGGATTAGGATCAGGGTTAGGTTTAGAAATATGGTTAGGGTTAGTGTTAAGGGTAGGGTTAGGGTTAGGGTTAGATTTAAAGTTTAGGGTTTAGTGTTAGGATTAGGGATAGTGTGAGGTTTAGGGTTAGTTTTAGTGTTAGGGTTAGGGTTAGTGTTTGGGTTATGATTAGTGTTCGGATTAGGATTAGGGTTAGGGTCAGGTTTATGTTTAGGGTTAGGGTTAGGGTTAGGGTTAGATTTAGGGTTAGGTTTAGGTTTATTGTTAGATTTAGGGTTTAGGGTTTAAGGTTTATGGTTTAGGATTGTTTAAGTTTAAGGGTGGATTAGGTTTAGGGTTTAGAGTTTAGTATTATGGTTACGGTTAGGGTTAGGGTTAGGGTTAGAGTTAGGGTTAGGGTTAGGGTTAGGGTTAGGTTTAAGGTTAGGGTTAGTGTTAGGGTTAGGGTTATGGTTAGTGTTAGGATTAGGGTTAGAGTTAGGGTCAGGGTTAGGTTTAGGGTTAGGGATAGGGTTAGGGTTAGATTTAGGGTTAGGTTTAGGTTTATTGTTAGATTTAGGGTTTAGGGTTTAAGGTTTATGGTTTAGGATTGTTTAAGGTTTAGGGTGGATTAGGTTTAGGGTTTAGAGTTTAGTGTTATGGTTACGGTTAGGGGTAGGGTTAGGGATGGGGTTAGGGTTAGGGTTAGGGTTATGGTAAGGGTTAGGTTTAGGGTTAGGGTTAGGGTTCGGGTAAAAGTTAGGGGGTTAGTGTTAGGGTTTGTGTTAGGGTTAGGGTTAGGGTTAGGGTTAGGTTAGGGTTAGGGTTAGGGTTAGGGTTAGGGTTAGGGTTAGGTTAGGGTTGGGGTTAGGGTTAGGGTTAGGATTAGGGGTTAGGGTTAGTGTTAGGGTTAGGGTTATTATTAGGGGGTTAGGTTTAAGTTTAGGATTAGTGTTAGGGTTAGAATTAGAAATAGGGTTAGTGTTAGGATTAGGGTCAGGGTTAGGTTTAGGGTTAGGGTTAGGGTTAGGGTTAGGGTTAGGGTCAGGGAGGGTTTAGGGTTAGGGTTAGGGTTAGGGTTAGATTTAGGATTAGGTTTAGGTTTATTGTTAGATTTAGGATTTAGGGTCTAAGGTTTATTGTTTAGGATTGTTTAAGGTTTAGGGTGGATTAGGTTTGGGGTTTAGAGTTTAGTGTTATGGTTACGGTTAGGGTTAGGGTTAGGGTTAGGATTAGGGTTAAGGTTAGGGTTAGGATTAGGTTTAGGTTTAGGGTTAGGGTTAGGGTTAGGGTTAGGGTTAGGGTTAGGATTAGGGTTAGGGTTAGGGTTAGGGTAAGGGTTAGGGGTTAGGGTTAGGTTTATGGTTATTGTTAGGTTTAGGGTTTAGGGTTTAGTGTTTAGGGTTTAAGGTTTAGGGTTCAGGATTGTTTAAGGTTTATCGTAACTTAAATTTAGGGTTTAAAATTTAGTGTTAGGGTTATGGTTAGTGTTAGGGTTAGGGTTAGGGTTAGGTTTAGGGTTCAGGGTTTAGGGTTTAGGATTGTTTAAGGTTTAGGGTAGATTAGGTTTAGGATTTAAAGTTTAGTTTTAGGGTTAGGGTTAGGTTTAGGGTTTAGGGTTTTGTGTTAGGATTAGGGTTAGGGTTAAAGTTCGGGTTAGGGTAAGGGTTAGGATTAGGTTTAGGGTTAGGGTTAGGGTTAGGGTTAGGGTTAGGGTTAGGGTTAGGGTTAGGGTTAGGATTAGGGTTAGGTTTAGGGGTAGGGTAAGGGTTAGGGGTTAGGGTTAGGGTTATGGTTATTGTTAGGTTTAGGGTTTAGATTTAGTGTTTAGGGTTTAAGGTTTAGGGTTTAGGATTGTTTAAGATTTAGGGTGGTTTAGGTTAAGGGTTTAGGGTTTAGACTTTAGGATTGTTTAAGGTTTAGGGTTGTTTAGGGTATAGTGTTTAGGGTTAAAAGTTTAGGGTTGTTTAGGGTTTAGTGTTTAGGGTTTAGGATTGTTTAAGGTTTAGTGTTTAAGGTTTAGGTTTTAGGGTTGTTTTGGGTTTAGTGTTTAGTGTTGTTTAGGGTATAGTGTTAATGGTTTAGGGTTTAGGGTTATTTAGGGTTTAGTGTTTAAGGTTTAGGGTATAGGGTTGTTTAGGGTTTAGTGTTCAGGGTTGTTTATGGTTTAGTGATTAGGGTTGTTTAGGGTTGTTTAGAGGTTAGTGTTTAGGGTTATTCAGGGTTTATGATTTAGGTTTGTTCAGGGTTTAGGATTTATGGTTGTTCAGGGTTTAGGATTTAGGGATTAAGGTTAATGGGTTAGGGTTAGGGTTAGGGTTAGGGTTAGGGTTAGGGTTAGGGTTAGGGTTAGGGTTAGGGTTAGGGTTAGGGTTAGGGTTAAGGTTAGGGTTAGGGTTAGGGTTAGGGTTATGGTTAGTGTTAGGATTAGGGTTAGGGTTAGGGTCAGGGTTAGGTTTAGGGTTAGGGTTAGGGTTAGTTTTAGGGTCAGGTTTAGGTTTATTGTTAGATTTAGGGTTTAGGGTTTAAGGTTTATGGTTTAGGATTGTTTAAGTTTTAGGGTGGATCAGTTTTAGTCTTTAGAGTTTAGTGTTATGGTTACGGTTAGTGTTAGGGTTAGGGTTAGGGTTAGGGTAATGGATAGGGTTAGGGTTAGGATTAGGGTTAGGGTAAGGGTTAGGGGTTAGTGTTAGGGTTAGGGTTAGGGTTAGGGTTAGGGTTAGGGTTAGGGGTTAGGGTTAGTGTTAGAGTTAGGGTTATTATTATGGTGTTAGGTTAAATTTAGGATTAGTGTTAGGGTTAGAATTAGAAATAGGGTTAGTGTTAGGATTAGGGTCAGGGTTAGGTTTAGGGTTAGGGTTTGGGTTAGGGTTAGGGCTAGGGTCAGAGAGAGTTTAGGGTTAGGGTTAGGGTTAGGGTTAGATTTAGGGTTAGGTTTAGGTTTATTGTTAGATTTAGGATTTAGGGTCTAAGGTTTATGGTTTAGGATTGTTTAAGGTTTAGGGTGGATTAGGTTTAGGGTTTAGAGTTTAGTGTTATGGTTACGGTTAGGGTTAGGGTTAGGGTTAGGGTTAGGATTAGGGTTAAGGTTAGGGTTAGGATTAGGTTTAGGGTTAGGGTTAGGGTTAGGATTAGTGTTAGGGTTAGGTTTAGGGTTAGGGTTAGGATTAGGGTTAGGGTTAGGGTTAGGGATAGGGTAAGGGTTTGGGGTTAGGGTTAGGGTTATGGTTATTGTTAGGTTTAGGGTTTAGAGTTTAGTGTTTAGGGTTTATGGTTTAGGGTTTAGGATTGTTTAAGATTTAGGGTAGTTTAGGTTAAGGGTTTAGGGTTTAGAGTTTAGGATTGTTTAAGGTTTAGGGTTGTTTAGGGTATAGTGTTTAGGGTTAAAAATTTAGGGTTGTTTAGGGTTTACTGTTTAGGGTTTAGGGTTGTTTAAGGTTTAGTGTTAAAGTTTAGGTTTTAGGGTTGTTTTGGGTTTAGTGTTTAGTGTTGTTTAAGGTATAGTGTTAATGGTTTAGGGTTTAGGGTTATTTAGGGTTTAGTGTTTAAGGTTTAGGGTATAGGGTTGTTTAGGGTTTAGTGTTTAGGGTTGTTTATGGTTTAGTGATTAGGGTTGTTTAGGGTTGTTTAGAGGTTAGTGTTTAGGGTTATTCAGGGTTTATGATTTAGGTTGTTCAGGGTTTAGGATTTATGGTTGTTCAGGGTTTAGGATTTAGGGATTAAGGTTAAGGGGATAAGGTTAGGGTTAGGGTTAAGGTTAGGGTTAGCATTAGGGTTAGAGTTAGGGTTAGAGTTAAGGTTATGGGGTTATGTTAGGCTTAAGGTTAGGGTTAGGGTTATGGGGTTAAGGTTAGGGTTGGGGTTAGGGTTAGGTTTAGGTTTAGGGTTAGGGTTAGGGTTATGGTTATTCTTAGATTTATGGTTTAAAATTTAGGGTTTATGGTTTAAGGTTTAGGGTTTAGGATTGTTTAAGTTTTAGGGTGGTTTAGGTTTAGGGTATAGGGTTTAGCGTTTAAGATTGTTTAATGTTTAGGGTTGTTTATGTTTTAGCGTTTAGAGTTTTTTAGGGTTTTTTAGGGTTGTTTATGATTTAGTGTTTAGGCTTGTTCAGGATTTATGATTTAGGATATTTTAAGGTTTAGGGTTTAAGGTTGTATAGTGTTTTAAGGTTTAGGGTATAATGTTTAGGGTTAAGGGTTTAGGGTTGTTTAGGGTATAGTGTTAATGGTTTTAGGGTTTAGGCTTGTTTAGGGTTTAGTGTTTAGGGTTTAGGGTTTAGGGTTTTTTAGCGTTTAGTGCTTATAGTTTAGGGTTTAGGGTGATTTTGTAATTAGTGTTTAGGGTTATTCGGGGTTTAGGGTTTAGGATTTAGGGTGTTAGGGTTAGGGTTAGGGTTAGGTTTAGGGTTAAGGTGAGGGTTAGGGTGACGGTTAAGGTTAGGGTTAGGGTTAAGGTTAGTGTTAGTGTTAGAATAAGGGTTAGGGTTAGGGATAGGGTTAGGGTTAGGGTTAGGGTTAGGGTTAGGGTTAAGGTTAGGGTTAGGGTTAGGGTTAGGGTTAGGGTTAGGGGTTTGGGTTAGGGTTAGTGTTAGGTGTTAGGGGTTAGTGTTAGGGTTAGGGTTAGGGTTAGGGTTAGGGTTAGGGTTCGGTTTAGTGTTAGGGTTATTATTAGGGGGTTAGGTTTTAGTTTAGGATTAGTGTTAGGGTTAGAATTAGAAATAGGGTTAGTGTTAGGATTAGGGTCAGGGTTAGGTTTAGAAATATGGTTAGGGTTAGGGTTAAGGGTAGGGTTAGGGTTAGGGTTAGATTTAAAGTTTAGGGTTTAGTGTTAGGATTAGGGATAGTGTGAGGTTTAGGGTTAGGTTTAGGGTTAGGGTTAGGGTTAGTGTTTGGGTTATGATTAGTGTTAGGATTAGGATTAGGGTTAGGGTCAGGTTTATGTTTAGGGTTAGGGTTAGGGTTAGGGTTAGATTAAGGGTTAGGTTTAGGTTTATTGTTAGATTTAGGGTTTAGGGTTTTAGGTTTATGGTTTAGAATTTTTTAAGGTTTAGAATGCATTAGGTTTAGGGTTTAGAGTTTAGTATTATGGTTACGGTTAGGGTTAGGGTTAGGGTTAGAGTTAGGGTTAGGGTTAGGGTTAGGGTTAGGGTTAAGGTTAGGGTTAGTGTTAGGGTTAGGGTTATGGTTAGTGTTAGGATTAGGGTTAGGTTTAGGGTCAGGGTTAGGTTTAGGGTTAGAGATAGGGTTAGGGTTAGATTTAGGGTTAGATTTAGGTTTATTGTTAGATTTAGGGTTTAGGGTTTAAGGTTTATGGTTTAGGATTGTTTAAGGTTTAGGGTGGATTAGGTTTAGGGTTTAGAGTTTAGTGTTATGGTTACGGTTAGGTTTAGGGTTAGGGATGGGGTTAGGGTTAGGGTTAGGGTTATGGTAAAGGTTAGGGTTAGGGTTAGGGTTAGGGTTAGGTTAGGGTTAGGGTCAGGGTTAGGGTTAGGGGTTAGGGTTAGGGTTAGGGTTAGGGTTAGAATTAGGGTCAGGGAGGGTTTAGGGTTAGGGTTAGATTTAGGGTTAGGTTTAGGTTTAATGTTAGATTTAGGGTTTAGGGTCTACGGTTTATGGTTTAGGATTGTTTAAAATTTAGGGTGGATTAGGTTTAGGGTTTAGAGTTTAGTGTTATGGTTACTGTTAGGGTTAGGGTTAGGGTTAGGGTTAGGATTAGGGTTAAGATAGGGGTAGGGTTAGGTTTAGGGTTAGGGTTAGGGTTAGGGTTAGGGTTAGGGTTACGGTTAGGGTTAGGGATAGGTTTAGGGTTAGGGTTAGGGTTAGGGTAAGGTTTAGGGGTTAGGGTTAGGGTTAGGGTTAAGGTTAGGTTTAGGGTTAAGGTTAGGTTTAGGGTTAGGGTTAGGGTTAGGGTTAGGGTTAGGGTTAGGGTTAGGGTAAGTTTAGGGTTAGGGTTAGGGTTAGGGTTAGGGGTTAGGGTTAGTGTTAGTGTTAGGGGTTAGGGGTTAGGGTTAGGGTTAGGGTTAGGGTTAGGGTTAGGGTGAGGGTTAGGGTTAGGGTTATGTGGTTATGTTAGGCTTAAGGTTAGGGTTATGGTTATGGGGTTAAGTTAGGGTTGGGGTTAGGGTTAGGTTTAGGTTTAGGGTCAGGGTTAGGGTTATGGTTATTCTTAGATTTATGGTTTAAAATATAGGGTTTATGGTTTAAGGTTTAGGGTTTAGGATTGTTTAAGTTTTAGGGTGGTTTAGGTTTAGGGTATAGGGTTTAGCGTTTAAGATTGTTTAATGTTTAGGGTTGTTTAGGTTTTAGCGTTTAGAGTTGTTTAGGTTTTTTTAGGGTTGTTTATGATTTAGTGTTTAGGGTTGTTCAGGATTTATGATTTAGGATATTTTAAGGTTTAGGGTTTAAGGTTGTATAGTGTTTTAGGGTTTAGGCTATAATGTTTAGGGTTTAGAGTTTATGGTTGTTTAGGGTATAGTGTTAATGGTTTTAGGGTTTAGGCTTGTTTAGGGTTTAGTGTTTAGGGTTTACGGTTTAGGGTTTTTTAGCGTTTAGTGTTTAGAGTTTAGGGTTTAGGGTGCTTTTGGAATTAGTGTTTAGGGTTTTTCTGGGTTTAGGGTTTAGGATTTAGGGTGTTAGGGTTAGTGTTAGGGTTAGGTTTAGGGTTAAGGTGAGGGTTAGGGTGAGGGTTAAGGTTAGGGTTAGGGTTAAGGTTAGTGTTAGTGTTAGGGTAAGGGTTAGGGTTAGGGATAGGGTTAGGGTTAGGGTTAGGGTTAGGGTTAGGGTTAGGGTTAGTGTTAGGGTTAGGTTAGGGTTAGGGTTAGGGTTAGGGGTTAGGGTTAGTGTTAGTTTTAGGGGTTAGGGGTTAGGGTTAGGGTTAGGGTTATGGTTAGGGTTAGGGTTAGGGTTAGGTTTAGTGTTAGGGTTATTATTATGGGGTTAGGTTTAAGTTTAGGATTAGTGTTAGGGTTAGAATTAGAAATAGGTTTAGTGTTAGGATTATGGTCAGGGTTTGGTTTAGGGATAGGGTTAGGGTTATGGTTAAGAGTAGGGTTAGGGTTAGGGTTAGATTTAAAGTTTAGGGTTTAGTGTTAGGATTAGGGATAGTGTGAGATTTAGGGTTAGGGTTAGATTTAGGGTTAGGGTTAGGGTTAGCTTTTGGGTTATGGTTAGTGTTAGGATTAGGGTTAGGGTTAGGGTCAGGGTTAGGTTTAGGGTTAGGGTTAGGGTTAGGGTTAGATTAAGGGTTAGGTTTAGGTTTATTGTTAGATTTAGGGTTTAGGGTTTAAGGTTTATGGTATAGAATTGTTTAAGGTTTAGGGTGGATTAGGTTTAGGGTTTAGAGTTAATATTATGGTTACGGTTAGGGTTAGGGTTAGGGTTAGGGTTAGGGTTAGGGTTAAGGTTAGGGTTAGATTAAGGGTTAGGTTTAGGTTTATTGTTAGATTTAGGGTTTAGGGTTTAAGGTTTATGGTTTAGAATTTTTTAAGGTTTAGAATGGATTAGGTTTAGGGTTTAGAGTTTAGTATTATGGTTACGGTTAGGGTTAGGGTTAGGGTTAGAGTTAGGGATAGGTTTAGGGTTAGGGTTAGGTTTAGGGTTAGGGTCAGGGTTAGGTTTAGGGTTAGAGATAGGGTTAGGGTTAGATTTAGGGTTAGGTTTAGGTTTATTGTTAGATTTAGGGTTTAGGGTTTAAGGTTTATGGTATAGGATTGTTTAAGGTTTATGGTGGTTTAGGTTTAGGGTTTAGAGTTTAGTGTTATGGTTACGGTTAGGGTTAGGGTTAGGGATGGGGTTAGGGTTAGGGTTAGGGTTATGGTAAGGGTTAGGTTTAGGGTTAGGGTTAGGGTTAGGGTAAAAGATAGGGGGTAAGTGTTAGGGTTTGTGTTAGGGTTAGGGTTAGGTTTAGTGTTAGGTTAGGGTTAGGGTTAGGGGTTAGGGTTAGTGTTAGGGTTAGGGTTATTATTAGGGGGTTAGGTTTAAGTTTAGGATTAGTTTTTGGGTTAGAATTAGAAATAGGGTTAGTGTTAGAATTAGGGTCAGGGTTAGGTTTAGGGTTAGGGTTAGGGTTAGGGTTAGGGTTAGGGTCAGGGAGGGTTTAGGGTTAGGGTAGGGGTTAGGGGTTAGGGTTAGGGTTATGGTTAGGATTAGGTTTAGGGTTAGGGTTAGGGTTAGGGTTAGTGTTATGGTTAGGATTAGGGTTAGGGTTAGGGTTAGGGTAAGGGTTAGGGGTTAGGGTTAGGGTTATGGTTATTGTTAGGTTTAGGGTTCAGGGTTTAGTGTTTAGGGTTTAAGGTTTAGGGTTTAGGATTGTTTAAGATTTAGGGTGGTTTAGGTTAAGGGTTTAGGGTTTAGAGTTTAGGATTGTTTAAGGTTTAGGGTTGTTTAGGGTATAGTGTTTAGGGTTAAAAGTTTAGGGTTGTTCAGGGTTTACTGTTTAGGGTTTAGGGTTGTTTAAGGTTTAGTGTTTAAGGTTTAGGTTTTAGGATTGTTTTGGGTTTAGTGTTTAGTGTTGTTTAGGGTATAGTGTTAATGGTTTAGGGTTTAGGGTTATTTAGGGTTTAGTGTTTAAGGTTTAGGGTATAGTGTTGTTTAGGGTTTAGTGTTTAGGGTTGTTTATGGTTTAGTGATTAGGGTTGTTTAGGGTTGTTTAGAGGTTAGTGTTTAGGGTTATTCAGGGTTTATGATTTAGGGTTTTTCAGGGTTTAGGATTTATGGTTGTTCAGGGTTTAGGATTTAGGGATTAAGGTTAAGTGGTTAGGGTTAGGGTTAGGGTTAGGGTTAGCATTAGGGTTAGAGTTAGGGTTAGAGTTAGGTTTATGGGTTTATGTTAGGCTTAAGTTTAGGGTTAGGGTTATGGGGTTAAGGTTAGGGTTGGGGTTAGGGTTAGGTTTAGGTTTAGGTTTAAGGTTAGGGTTATGGTTATTCTTAGATTTATGGTTTAAAATTTAGGGTTTATGGTTTAAGGTTTAGGGTTTAGGATTGTTTAAGTTTTAGGGTGGTTTAGGTTTAGGGTATAGGGTTTAGCGTTTAAGATTGTTTAATGTTTAGGGTCGTTTACGTTTTAGCGTTTAGAGTTGTTTAGGGTTTTTTAGGGTTGTTTATAATTTAGTGTTTAGGGTTGTTCAGGATTTATGATTTAGGATATTTTAAGGTATAGGGTTTAAGGTTGTATAGTGTTTTAGGGTTTAGGGTATAATGTTTAGGGTTAAGGGTTTAGGGTTGTTTAGGGTATAGTGTTAATGGTTTTAGGGTTTAGGCTTGTTTAGGGTTTAGTGTTTAGGGTTTAGGGTTTAGGGTTTTTTAGCGTTTAGTGTTTATAATTTAGGGTTTTGGGTGCTTTTGGAATTAGTGTTTAGGGTTTTTCGGGGTGTAGGGTTTAGGGTTTAGGGTGTTAGGGTTAGTGTTAGGGTTAGGTTTAGGATTAAGGTGAGGGTTAGGGTGAGGGTTAAGGTTAGGGTTAGGGTTAAGGTTAGTGTTAGTGTTAGGGTAAGGGTTAGGGTTAGGGATAGGGTTAGGGTTAGGGTTAGGGTTAGGGTTAGAATTAGGGTTAGGGTTAGGGTTAGGGTTAGGGGTTAGGGTTAGGGTTAGTGTTAGGGGTTAGGGGTTAGTGTTAGGGTTAGTGTTAGGGTTAGGGTTAGGGTTAGGGTTAGGTTTAGTGTTAGGGTTATTATTAGGGGGTTAGGTTTTAGTTAAGGATTAGTGTTAGGGTTAGAATTAGAAATAGGGTTAGTGTTAGGATTAGGGTCAGGGTTAGGTTTAGGTATAGGGTTAGGGTTAGGGTTAAGGATAGGGTTAGGGTTAGGATTAGATTTAAAGTTTAGGGTTTAGTGTTAGGATTAGGGATAGTGTGAGGTTTAGGGTTAGGTTTAGGGTTAGGGTTAGGGTTAGTGTTTGGGTTATGATTAGTGTTAGGATTAGGGTTAGGGTTAGGGTCAGGTTTAGGTTAGGGTTAGGGTTAGGGTTAGGGTTAGATTTAGGGTTAGGTTTAGGTTTATTGTTAGATTTTGGGTTTAGGTTTTAAAGTTTATGGTTTAGGATTGTTTAAGGTTTAGGGTGGATTAGGTTTAGGGTTTAGAGTTTAGTATTATGGTTACGGTTAGGGTTAGGGTTAGGGTTAGAGTTAGGGTTAGGGTTAGGGTTAGGGTTAGGGTTAGGGTTAAGGTTAGGGTTAGTGTTAGGGTTAGGGTTATGGTTAGTGTTAGGATTAGGGTTAGGGTTAGGGTCAGGGTTAGGTTTAGGGTTAGGGATAGGTTTAGGGTTAGATTTACGGTTAGGTTTAGGTTTATTGTTAGATTTAGGGTTTAGGGTTTAAGGTTTATGGTTTAGGATTGTTTAAGGTTTAGGGTGGATTAGGTTTAGGGTTTAGAGTTTAGTGTTATGGTTACAGTTAGGGTTAGGGTTAGGGATGGGGTTAGGGTTAGGGTTAGGGTTATGGTAAAGGTTAGGGTTAGGGTTAGGGTTAGGGTTAGGGTAAAAGTTAGGGGGTTAGTGTTACGGTTTGGGTTAGGGTTAGGGTTAGGGTTAGGGTTAGGTTAGGGTTAGGGTTAGGGTTAGGGTTAGGGGTTAGGGTTAGGGTTAGGGTTAGGGTTAGGGTTAGGGTTAGGGTCAGGGAGGGTTTAGGGTTAGGGTTAGATTTAGGGTTAGGTTTAGGTTTAATGTTAGATTTAGGGTTTAGGGTCTACGGTTTATGGATTAGGATTGTTTAAAATTTAGGGTGGATTAGGTTTAGGGTTTAGAGTTTAATGTTATGGTTACGGTTAGTGTTAGGGTTAGGGTTAGGGTTAGGGTTAGGGTTAGGGTAATGGATAGGGTTAGGGTTAGGGTTAGGATTAGGGTTAAGGTTAGGGTTAGGATTAGGTTTAGGGTTAGGGTTAGGGTTAGGGTTAGGGTTAGGGTTAGGGTTATGGTTAGGATTAGGGTTAGGGTTAGGGTTAGGGTAAGGGTTAGGTGTTAGAGTTAGGGTTATGGTTATTGTTAGGTTTAGGGTTTAGGGTTTAGTGTTTAGGGTTTAAGGTTTAGGATTTAGGATTGTTTAAAATTTAGGGCGGATTAGGTTTAGGGTTTAGAGTTTAGTGTTATGGTTACGGTTAGGGTTATGGTTAGGGATGGGGTTAGGGTTAGGGTTAGGGTTATGGTAAGAGTTAGGGTTAGGGTTAGGTTTAGGGATAGGGTAAAAGTTAGGGGGTTAGTGTTAGGGTTTGGGTTAGGGTTAGGGTTAGGGTTAGGGTTAGGTTAGGGTTAGGGTTAGGGTTAGGGTTAGGGGTTAGGGTTAGTGTTATGGTTAGTGTTATTATTAGGGGGTTAGGTTTATGTTTAGGATTAGTGTTAGGGTTAGAATTAGAAATAGGTTTAGTGTTAGGATTAGGGTCAGGGTTAGGTTTAGGGTTAGGGTTAGGGTTAGGGTTAGGGTTAGGCTTAGGGTCAGGGAGGGTTTAGTGTTAGGGTTAGATTTATGGTTAGGTTTAGGTTTATTGTTAGATTAAGGTTTAGGGTCTACGGTTTATGGTTTAGGATTTTTTAAGCTTTAGGGTGGATTAGGTTTAGGGTTTAGAGTTTAGTGTTAGGGTTACGGTTAGGATTAGGGTTAGGGTTAGGGTTAGGATTAGGGTTAAGGTTAGGGTTAGGGTTAGTTTTAGGGTTAGGGTTAGGGTTAGGGTTAGGGTTAGGGTTATGGTTAGCGTTAGGGTTAGGGTTAGGTTTAGGGTTAGAGTTAGGGTTAGGGTTAGGGTTAGGGTAATGGTTAGGGGTTAGGGTTAAGGTTAGGGTTAAGGTTAGGTTTAGGTTTAAGGTTAGGTTTAGGGTTAGGGTTAGGGTTAGGGTTAGGGTTAGGGTTAGGGTTAGGGTTAGGGTTAGGGTTAGGGTTAGGGTAAAGTTAGGGTTAGGGTTAGGGTTAGGGTTAGGGGTTAGGGTTCGGGTTAGTGTTAGGGGTTAGGGGTTAGGGTTAGGGTTAGGGTTAGGGTTAGGGTTAGGGTTAGGGTGAGGGTTAGGGTTAGGGTTATGTGGTTATGTTAGGCTTAAGGTTAGGGTTAGGGTTATGGGGTTAAGGTTAGGGTTGGGGTTAGGGTTAGGTTTAGGTTTAGGGTTAGGGTTAGGGTTATGGTTATTCTTAGATTTATGGTTTAAAATTTATGGTTTATGGTTTAAGGTTTAGGGTTTAGGATTGTTTAAGTTTTAGGGTGGTTTAGGTTTAGGGTATAGGGTTTAGCGTTTAAGATTGTTTAATGTTTAGGGTTGTTTATGTTTTAGCGTTTAGAGTTGTTTAGGTTTTTTTAGGGTTGTTTATGATTTAGTGTTTAGGGTTGTTTAGGATTTATGGTTTAGGATATTTTAAGGTTTAGGGTTTAAGGATGTATAGTATTTTAGGGTTTAGGCTATAATGTTTAGGGTTAAGAGTTTAGGGTTGTTTAGGGTATAGTGTTAATGGTTTTAGGGTTTAGGCTTGTTTAGGGTTTAGTGTTTAGAGTTTAGGGTTTAGGTTATTTTAGCGTTTAGTGTTTAGGGTTTATGGTGCTTTTGGAATTAGTGTTTAGGGTTTTTCTGCGTTTAGGGTTTAGGATTTAGGGTTTTAGGGTTAGGTTTAGGGTTAGGGTGAAGTTTAGGGTGAGGGTTAAGGTTAGGGTTAGGGTTAAGATTAGTGTTAGTGTTAGGGTAAGGGTTAGTGTTAGGGATAGTGTTAGGGTTAGGGTTAGGGTTAGTGTTAGGGTTAGGGTTAGGGTTAGGGATAGGGTAGGTGTGAGGTTTAGGGTTAGGGTTAGGTTTAGGGTTAGGGTTAATCTTTGTTTGGGTTATGGTTATTGTTAGGATTAGGCTTTGGATTAGGGTCAGGGGTAGGTTTAGGTTTACGGTTAGGGTTAGTGTAAGATTTAGGGTTAAGTTTAGGTTTATTGTTAGATTTAGGGTTTAGGGTTTAAGGTTTATGATTTAGGATTGTTTAAGTTTTAGGGTGGATTAGGTTTAGGGTTTAGAGTTTAGTGTTATGGTTATGGTTAGGGTTAGGGTTAGGGTTAGGGTTAGGGTTAGGGTTAGGGTTAGTGTTACGGTTAGGGTTAGGGTTAGTGTTAGGGTTAGGGTTAGAGTTACGGTTAGGGTTAGGGTTAGAGATACGTTTAGGGTTAGGGTTAGGGTTAAGGTTAGGGTTGGGGGGGTTAGGGTTTAGGTTAGGGTTAGGGTTAGGGTTAGAGTTAGGGTTAGGTTTAGGGTTAGGGTTATTATTAGGGAGTTAGGTTTAAATTTAGGATTAGTGTTAGGGTTAGAATTAGAAATAGGGTTAGTGTTAGGATTAGGGTCAGGGTTAGGTTTAGGGATAGTGTTAGGGTTAGGGTTAGGGGTAGGGTTAGGGTTAGGGTTAGATTTAAAGTTTAAGGTTTAGTGTTAGGATTAGGGTTAGTGTGAGGTTTAGGGTTAGGGTTAGGTTTAGGGTTAGGGTTAGGGTTAGTGTTTGGTTATGGTTAGTGTTAGGATTAGGTTTAGTGTTAGGGTTAGGGTGTGGGTTAGATTTAGGGTTAGGTTTAGGTTTATTGTTAGATTTAGGGTTTAGGGTTTAAGGTTTGTGGTTTAGGATTGTTTAAGGTTTAGGGTGGATTAGGTTTAGGGTTTAGAGTTTAGTGTTATGGTTACGGTTAGGGTTAGGGTTAGGTTTAGGGTTAGGGTTTGGGTTTGGGTTAGGGTTAGGTTTAGGGTTAGGGTTATGGTTAGGGTTAAGGTTAGGGTTAGGGTTAGGGTTAGGGTTATGGTTAGTGTTAGGATTAGGGTTAGGGTTAAGGTCAGGTTTGGTTTAGGGTTAGGGTTAGGGTTAGGGATAGATTTAGGGTTAGGTTTAGGTTTATTGTTAGATTTAGGGTTTAGGGTTTAAGGTTTATGGTTTAGGATTTTTTAATGTTTAGGGTGGATTAGGTTTAGGGTTTAGAGTTTAGTGTTATGGTTAAGGTTAAGGTTAGGGTTAGGGTTAGGGTAAGGGTTAGGGTTAAGGTTAGGGTTAGTGTTACGGTTAGGGTTAGGGTTAGAGTTACGGTTAGGGTTAGGGTTAGGGTTAGGGTAAGGGTTATGATTATGTTTATTGTTAGGTTTAGCGTTAGGGTTAGTGTTAAGGTTAGGTTTTGGGTTAGGGTTAGGTTTACGGTTAGGCTTAAGGTTAGGGTTAGGTTTAGGGATAGGGTTATGGTTAGGGTTATGTTTAAGGTTAGGGTTAGGGTTAGGGTTAGGGTTAGGTTTATTGTTAGATTTAGGGTTTAGTCTTTAGGGTCTAAGGTTTTGGGTTTAGGATTGTTTAAGGTTTAGGGTAGATTAGGTTTAGGGTTTAGAGTTTAGTGTTAAGGTTAGGGTTAGGTTTAGGGTTTAGGGTTTAGTGTTCGGATTAGGGTTAGGGTTAGGGTTAGGTTTAGGGTTACGTTTAGGGTCAGGGATATTGTTAGGTTTAGGGTTTAGGGTTTAGGGTAAAGGTTTAGGTTTTAGGATTGTTTAAGGTTTAGGGTGGATTATTTTTAGGGTTTAGAGTTTTGTGTTTGGGATATCGTTAGGGTTAGGTTTAGGGTTTAGGGATTACTGTTAGGGTTAGGGTTAGGGTTAGGGTTAAGGTTAGTGTTAGGTTTAGGGTTAGGGTTAGGGTTAAGTTTAGGTTTATTGTTAGGATTAGGGTTAGAGTTAGGATTAGGGTTAGGGTTAGGGTTAGGGTTAGGGTCAGGTTTAGGGTTAGGGTTAGGGTTAGGACTACGTTTAGTGTTAGTGTTAGGTTTAGGGTTAGGGTTAGAGTTAGGGTTAGGTTTAGTGTTAGGGTTACGTTTAGGGTTAGGGTTTGGGTTAGGATTAGGGTTAGGGTTATGGTAATTGTTAGGTTTAAGTTTTAAGGTTTAGGGTTTAAGATTGTTTAAGGTTTATCGTAAATTAAATTTAGGGTTTACAATTTAGTGTTAGGGTTATGGTTAGTGTTAGGGTTAGGGTTAGGGTTAGGTTTAGGGTTCAGGGTTTAGGGTTTAGGATTGTTTAAGGTTTAGGGTAGATTAGGTTTAGGATTTAAAGTTTATTTTAGGGTTAGGGTTAGGTTTAGGGTTTAGGGTTTGGTGTTCGGATTAGGGTTAAAGTTAAAGTTAGGGTTAGGGTACGGGTTAGGATTAGGTTTAGGGTTAGGGTTAGGGTTAGGGTTAGGGTTAGGGTTAGGGTTAGGGTTAGGATTAGGGTTAGGGTTAGGGTTAGGGTAAGGGTTAGGGGTTAGGGTTAGGGTTATGGTTATTGTTAGGTTTAGGTTTTAGGGTTTTGTGTTTAGGGTTTAAGGTTTAGGGTTTAGGATTGTTTAAGATTTAGGGTGGTTTAGGTTAAGGGTTTAGGGTTTAGAGTTTAGGATTGTTTAAGGTATAGGGTTGTTTAGGGTATAGTGTTTAGGGTTAAAAGTTTAGGGTTGTTTAGGGTTTACTGTTTAGGGTTTAGGGTTGTTTAAGGTTTAGTGTTTAAGGTTTAGGTTTTAGGGTTGTTTTGGGTTTAGTGTTTAGTGTTGTTTAGCGTATAGTGTTAATGGTTTAGGGTTTAGGGTTATTTAGGGTTTAGTGTTTAAGGTTTAGGGTATAGGGTTGTTTAGGGTTTAGTGTTTAGGGTTGTTTATGGTTTAGTGATTAGGGTTGTTTAGGGTTGTTTAGGGTTGTTTAGAGGTTAGTGTTTAGAGTTATTCAGGATTTATAATTTAGGGTTGTTCAGGGTTTAGGATTTATGGTTGTTCAGGGTTTAGGATTTAGGGATTAAGGTTAAGGGGTTAGGGTTAGGTTTAGGGTTAGGGTTAGGGTTAGGGTTAGGGTTAGGGTTAGGGTTAAGGTTAGGGTTAGGGTTAGGGTTATGGTTAGTGTTAGGATTAGGGTTAGGGTTAGGGTCAGGGTAAGGTTTAGGGTTAGGGTTAGGGTTAGGGTTAGATTTAAGGTCAGGTTTAGGTTTATTGTTAGATTTAGGGTTTAGGGTTTAAGGTTTATGGTTTAGGATTGTTTAAGGTTTAGGGTGGATTAGGTTTAGGGTTTAGAGTTTAGTGTTATGGTTACGTTTAGTGTTAGGGTTAGGGTTAGGGTTAGGTTAGGGTTAGGGTTAGGGTAATGGTTAGAGTTAGGGTTAGGGTTAGGGTTAGGGTAAGGGTTAGGGGTTAGTGTTAGGGTTAGGGTTAGGGTTAGGGTTAGGGTTAAGGTTAGGTGTTAGGGTTAGTGTTAGGGTTAGGGTTATTATTAGGGGGTTAGGTTTACGTTTAGGATTAGTGTTAGGGTTAGAATTAGAAATAGGGTTAGTGTTAGGATTAGGGTCAGGGTTAGGTTTAGGGTTAGGGTTAGGTTTAGGGTTAGGGTTAGGGTTAGGGTCAGGGAGAGTTTAGGGTTAGGGTTAGGGTTAGGGTTAGATTTAGGGTTAGGTTTATGTTTATTGTTAGATTTAGGATTTAGGGTCTAAGGTTTATGGTTTAGGATTGTTTAAGGTTTAGGGTTGATTAGGTTTAGGGTTTAGAGTTTAGTGTTATGGTTACGGTTAGGGTTAGGGTTAGGGTTAGGATTAGGGTTAAGGTTAGGGTTAGGATTAGGTTTAGAGTTAGGGTTAGGGTTAGGGTTAGGGTTAGGGTTAGGGTTAGGGTTAGGGTTAGGATTAGGGTTAGGGTTAGGGTTAGGGTAAGGGTTAGGTGTTAGGGTTAGGGTTATGGTTATTTTTAGGTTTAGGGTTTAGGGTTTAGTGTTTAGGGTTTAAGGTTTAGGGTTTAGGATTGTTTAAGATTTAGGGTGGTTTAGGTTAAGGGTTTAGGGTTTAGACTTTAGGATTGTTTAAGGTTTAGGGTTGTTTAGGGTATAGTGTTTAGGGTTAAAAGTTTAGGGTTGTTTAGGCTTTAGTGTTCAGTGTTTAGGTTTTTTTAAGTTTTAGTGTTTAAGGTTTAGGTTTTAGGGTTGTTTTGGGTTAATGTTTAGTGTTGTTTAGGGTATAGTGTTAATGGTTTAGGGTTTAGGTTTATTTAGGGTTTAGTGTTTAAGGTTTAGGGTATAGGGTTGTTTAGGGTTTAGTGTTTAGGGTTGTTTATGGTTTAGTGATTAGGGTTGTTTAGGGTTGTTTAGAGGTTAGTGTTTAGGGTTATTCAGGGTTTAGGATTTATGGTTGTTCAGGGAATAGGATTTAGGGATTAAGGTTAAGGAGTTAGGGTTAGGGTTAGGGTTAGGGTTAGGGTTAGGGTTAGGGTTAGGGTTAAGGTTAGGGTTAGGGTTAGGGTTAGGGTTATGGTTAGTGTTAGGATTAGGGTTAGGGTTAGGGTCAGGGTTACGTTTAGGGTTAGGGTTAGGGTTAGGGTTAGATTTAGGGTCAGGTTTAGGTTTATTGTTAGATTTAGGGTTTAGGGTTTAAGGTTTATGGTTTAGGATTGTTTAAGGTTTAGGGTGGATTAGGTTTAGGGTTTAGAGTTTAGTGTTATGGTTACGTTTAGTGTTAGGGTTAGGGTTAGGGTTAGGTTAGGGTTAGGGTTAGGGTTAGGGTAATGGTTAGGGTTAGAGTTAGGGTTAGGGTTAGGGTAAGGGTTAGGGGTTAGTGTTAGGGTTAGGGTTAGGGTTAGGGTTAAGTTTAGGGGTTAGGGTTAGTGTTAGTGTTAGGGTTATTATTAGGGGGTTAGGTTTACGTTTAGGATTAGTGTTAGGGTTAGAATTAGAAATAGGGTTAGTGTTAGGATTAGGGTCAGCATTAGGTTTAGGGTTAGGGTTAGGGTTAGGGTTAGGGTTAGGGTTAGGGTAAGGGTCAGGGAGGGTTTAGGGTTAGGGTTAGGGTTAGGGTTAGATTTAGAGTTAGGTTTATGTTTATTGTTAGATTTAGGATTTAGGGTCTAAGGTTTATGGTTTAGGATTGTTTAAGGTTTAGGGTGGATTAGGTTTAGGGTTTAGAGTTTAGTGTTATCGTTACGGTTAGGGTTAGGGTTAGGGTTAGGATTAGGTTTAAGGTTAGGGTTAGGATTAGGTTTAGAGTTAGGGTTAGGGTTAGGGTTAGGGTTAGTGTTAGGTTTAGGATTAGGGTTAGGGTTAGGGTTAGGGTAAGGGTTAGGGGTTAGGGTTAGGGTTATGGTTATTGTTAGGTTTAGGGTTTAGGGTTTAGTGTTTAGGGTTTAAGGTTTAGGGTTTAGGATTGTTTAAGATTTAGGGTGGTTTAGGTTAAGGGTTTAGGGTTTAGACTTTAAGATTGTTAAAGGTTTAGGGTTGTTTAGGGATGTGTTTAGGGTTAAAAGTTTAGGGTTGTTTAGGCTTTAGTGTTTAGGGTTTAGGGTTGTTTAAGTTTTAGTGTTTAAGGTTTAGGTTTTAGGGTTGTTTTGGGTTAATGTTTAGTGTTGTTTAGGGTATAGTTTTAATGGTTTAGGGTTTAGGGTTATTTAGGGTTTAGTGTTTAAGGTTTATGGTATAAGGTTCTTTAGGGTTTAGTGTTTAGGGTTGTTTATGGTTTAGTGATTAGGGTTGTTTAGGGTTGTTTAGGGTTGTTTAGAGGTTAGTGTTTAGAGTTATTCAGGATTTATGATTTAGGGTTGTTCAGGGTTTAGGATTTATGGTTGTTCAGGGTTTAGGATTTAGGGATTAAGGTTAAGGGGTTAGGGTTAGGTTTAGGGTTAGGGTTAGGGTTAGGGTTAGGGTTAGGGTTAGGGTTCAGGTTAGGGTTAGGGTTAGGGTTATGGTTAGTGTTAGGATTAGGGTTAGGGTTAGGGTCAGGGTAAGGTTTAGGGTTAGGGTTAGGGTTAGGGTTAGATTTAAGGTCAGGTTTAGGTTTATTGTTAGATTTAGGGTTTAGGGTTTAAGGTTTATGGTTTAGGATTGTTTAAGGTTTAGGGTGGATTAGGTTTAGGGTTTAGAGTTTAGTGTTATGGTTACGTTTAGTGTTAGGGTTAGGGTTAGGGTTAGGTTAGGGTTAGGGTTAGGGTAATGGTTAGAGTTAGGGTTAGGGTTAGGGTTAGGGTAAGGTTAGGGGTTAGTGTTAGGGTTAGGGTTAGGGTTAGGGTTAGGGTTAAGGTTAGGGGTTAGGGTTAGTGTTAGGGTTAGGGTTATTATTAGGGGGTTAGGTTTACGTTTAGGATTAGTGTTAGGGTTAGAATTAGAAATAGGGTTAGTGTTAGGATTAGGGTCAGTGTTAGGTTTAGGGTTAGGGTTAGGTTTAGGGTTAGGGTTAGGGTTAGGGTCAGGGAGGGTTTAGGGTTAGGGTTAGGGTTAGGGTTAGATTTAGGGTTAGGTTTATGTTTATTGTTAGATTTAGGATTTAGGGTCTAAGGTTTATGGTTTAGGATTGTTTAAGGTTTAGGGTTGATTAGGTTTAGGGTTTAGAGTTTAGTGTTATGGTTACGGTTAGGGTTAGGGTTAGGGTTAGGATTAGGGTTAAGGTTAGGGTTAGGATTAGGTTTAGAGTTAGGGTTAGGGTTAGGGTTAGGGTTAGGGTTAGGGTTAGGGTTAGGGTTAGGATTAGGGTTAGGGTTAGGGTTAGGGTAAGGGTTAGGTGTTAGGGTTAGGGTTATGGTTATTTTTAGGTTTAGGGTTTAGGGTTTAGTGTTTAGGGTTTAAGGTTTAGGGTTTAGGATTGTTTAAGATTTAGGGTGGTTTAGGTTAAGGGTTTAGGGTTTAGACTTTAGGATTGTTTAAGGTTTAGGGTTGTTTAGGGTATAGTGTTTAGGGTTAAAAGTTTAGGGTTGTTTAGGCTTTAGTGTTCAGTGTTTAGGTTTTTTTAAGTTTTAGTGTTTAAGGTTTAGGTTTTAGGGTTGTTTTGGGTTAATGTTTAGTGTTGTTTAGGGTATAGTGTTAATGGTTTAGGGTTTAGGTTTATTTAGGGTTTAGTGTTTAAGGTTTAGGGTATAGGGTTGTTTAGGGTTTAGTGTTTAGGGTTGTTTATGGTTTAGTGATTAGGGTTGTTTAGGGTTGTTTAGAGGTTAGTGTTTAGGGTTATTCAGGGTTTAGGATTTATGGTTGTTCAGGGAATAGGATTTAGGGATTAAGGTTAAGGAGTTAGGATTAGGGTTAGGGTTAGGGTTAGGGTTAGGGTTAGGGTTAGGGTTAAGGTTAGGGTTAGGGTTAGGGTTAGGGTTATGGTTAGTGTTAGGATTAGGGTTAGGGTTAGGGTCAGGGTTACGTTTAGGGTTAGGGTTAGGGTTAGGGTTAGATTTAGGGTCAGGTTTAGGTTTATTGTTAGATTTAGGGTTTAGGGTTTAAGGTTTATGGTTTAGGATTGTTTAAGGTTTAGGGTGGATTAGGTTTAGGGTTTAGAGTTTAGTGTTATGGTTACGTTTAGTGTTAGGGTTAGGGTTAGGGTTAGGTTAGGGTTAGGGTTAGGGTTAGGGTAATGGTTAGGGTTAGAGTTAGGGTTAGGGTTAGGGTAAGGGTTAGGGGTTAGTGTTAGGGTTAGGGTTAGGGTTAGGGTTAAGTTTAGGGGTTAGGGTTAGTGTTAGTGTTAGGGTTATTATTAGGGGGTTAGGTTTACGTTTAGGATTAGTGTTAGGGTTAGAATTAGAAATAGGGTTAGTGTTAGGATTAGGGTCAGCATTAGGTTTAGGGTTAGGGTTAGAGTTAGGGTTAGGGTTAGGGTTAGGGTAAGGGTCAGGGAGGGTTTAGGGTTAGGGTTAGGGTTAGGGTTAGATTTAGAGTTAGGTTTATGTTTATTGTTAGATTTAGGATTTAGGGTCTAAGGTTTATGGTTTAGGATTGTTTAAGGTTTAGGGTGGATTAGGTTTAGGGTTTAGAGTTTAGTGTTATCGTTACGGTTAGGGTTAGGGTTAGGGTTAGGATTAGGTTTAAGGTTAGGGTTAGGATTAGGTTTAGAGTTAGGGTTAGGGTTAGGGTTAGGGTTAGTGTTAGGTTTAGGATTAGGGTTAGGGTTAGGGTTAGGGTAAGGGTTAGGGGTTAGGGTTAGGGTTATGGTTATTGTTAGGTTTAGGGTTTAGGGTTTAGTGTTTAGGGTTTAAGGTTTAGGGTTTAGGATTGTTTAAGATTTAGGGTGGTTTAGGTTAAGGGTTTAGGGTTTAGACTTTAAGATTGTTAAAGGTTTAGGGTTGTTTAGGGATGTGTTTAGGGTTAAAAGTTTAGGGTTGTTTAGGCTTTAGTGTTTAGGGTTTAGGGTTGTTTAAGTTTTAGTGTTTAAGGTTTAGGTTTTAGGGTTGTTTTGGGTTAATGTTTAGTGTTGTTTAGGGTATAGTTTTAATGGTTTAGGGTTTAGGGTTATTTAGGGTTTAGTGTTTAAGGTTTATGGTATAAGGTTCTTTAGGGTTTAGTGTTTAGGGTTGTTTATGGTTTAGTGATTAGGGTTGTTTAGGGTTGTTTAGGGTTGTTTAGAGGTTAGTGTTTAGAGTTATTCAGGATTTATGATTTAGGGTTGTTCAGGGTTTAGGATTTATGGTTGTTCAGGGTTTAGGATTTAGGGATTAAGGTTAAGGGGTTAGGGTTAGGTTTAGGGTTAGGGTTAGGGTTAGGGTTAGGGTTAGGGTTAGGGTTCAGGTTAGGGTTAGGGTTAGGGTTATGGTTAGTGTTAGGATTAGGGTTAGGGTTAGGGTCAGGGTAAGGTTTAGGGTTAGGGTTAGGGTTAGGGTTAGATTTAAGGTCAGGTTTAGGTTTATTGTTAGATTTAGGGTTTAGGGTTTAAGGTTTATGGTTTAGGATTGTTTAAGGTTTAGGGTGGATTAGGTTTAGGGTTTAGAGTTTAGTGTTATGGTTACGTTTAGTGTTAGGGTTAGGGTTAGGGTTAGGTTAGGGTTAGGGTTAGGGTAATGGTTAGAGTTA
>NC_137978.1:3265000-3292500 GCF_963924665.1 Micromys minutus
TTAGGGTTAAGGTTAGGGTTAGGGTTAGGGTTAGGGTTATGGTTAGTGTTAGGATTAGGGTTAGGGTTAGGGTCAGGGTAAGGTTTAGGGTTAGGGTTAGGGTAAGGGTTAGATTTAAGGTCAGGTTTAGGTTTATTGTTAGATTTAGGGTTTAGGTTTTAAGGTTTATGGTTTAGGATTGTTTAAGGTTTAGGGTGGATTAGGTTTACGGTTTAGAGTTTAGTGTTATGGTTATGGTTAGTGTTAGGGTTAGGGTTAGGGTTAGGGTTAGGGTTAGGGTTAGCGTAATGGTTAGGGTTAGGGTTAGGGTTAGGGTTAGGGTTAGGGTTTTGGGTTAGGGTTAGTGTTAGGGTTAGGGTTATTATTAGGGGGATAGGTTTAAGTTTAGGATTAGTGTTAGGGTTAGAATTAGAAATAGGGTTAGTGTAAGGATTAGGGTCAGGGTAAGGTTTAGGGTTAGGGTTAGGGTTAGGGTTAGGTTTAGTGTTAGGGTCAGGGAGGGTTTAGTGTTAGGGTTAGGGTTAGGGTTAGATTTAGGGTTAGGTTTAGGTTTATTGTTAGATTTAGGATTTAGGGTCTAAGGTTTATGGTTTAGGATTGTTTAAGGTTTAGGGTGGATTAGGTTTACGGTTTAGAGTTTAGTGTTATGGTTATGGTTAGTGTTAGGGTTAGGGTTAGGGTTAGGGTTAGGGTTAGGGTTAGGGTAATGGTTAGGGTTAGGGTTAGTGTTAGGGTTAGGGTTAGGGTTTTGGGTTAGGGTTAGTGTTAGGGTTAGGGTTATTATTAGGGGGATAGGTTTAAGTTTAGGATTAGTGTTAGGGTTAGAATTAGAAATAGGGTTAGTGTAAGGATTAGGGTCAGGGTAAGGTTTAGGGTTAGGGTTAGGGTTAGGGTTAGGTTTAGGGTAAGGGTCAGGGAGGGTTTAGGGTTAGGGTTAGGGTTAGGGTTAGATTTAGGGTTAGGTTTAGGTTTATTGTTAGATTTAGGATTTAGGGTCTAAGGTATATGGTTTAGGATTGTTTAAGGTTTAGGGTGGATTAGGTTTAGGGTTTAGAGTTTAGTGTTATGGTTACGGTTAGGGTTAGGGTTAGGGTTAGGGTTAGGATTAGGGTTAAGGTTAGGGTTAGGATTAGGTTTAGGGTTAGAGTTAGGGTTAGGGTTAGGGTTAGGGTTAGGGTTAGGATTAGGGTTAGTGTTAGGGTTAGGGTAAGGGTTAGGGGTTAGGTTTAGGGTTATGGTTATTGTTAGGTTTAGGGTTTAGGGTTTAGTGTTTAGGGTTTAAGGTTTAGGGTTTAGGATTGTTTAAGATTTAGAGTGGTTTAGGTTAAGGGTTTAGGGTTTAGAGTTTAGGATTGTTTAAGGTTTAGGGTTGTTTAGGGTATAGTGTTTAGGGTTAAAAGTTTAGGGTTATTTAGGGTTTAGTGTTTAGGGTTTAGGGTTTTTTAAGGTTTAGTGTTTAAGGTTTAGGTTTTAGGATTGTTTTGGGTTTAGTGTTTAGTGTTGTTTAGGGTATAGTGTTAATGGTTTAGGGTTTAGGGTTATTTAGGGTTTAGTGTTTAAAGTTTAGGGTATAGGGTTTTAGGGTTTAGTGTTTAGGGTTGTTTATGGTTTAGTGATTAGGGTTGTTTAGGGTTGTTTAGAGGTTAGTGTTTAGGGTTATTCAGGGTTTATGATTTAGGGTTGTTCAGGGTTTAGGATTTATGGTTGTTCAGGGTTTAGGATTTAGGGATTAAGGTTAAGGGGTTAGGGTTAGGTTTAGGGTTAGGGTTAGGGTTAGGGTTAGGGTTAGGGTTAGGGTTCAGGTTAGGGTTAGGGTTAGGGTTATGGTTAGTGTTAGGATTAGGGTTAGGGTTAGGGTCAGGGTAAGGTTTAGGGTTAGGGTTAGGGTTAGGGTTAGATTTAAGGTCAGGTTTAGGTTTATTGTTAGATTTAGGGTTTAGGGTTTAAGGTTTATGGTTTAGGATTGTTTAAGGTTTAGGGTGGATTAGGTTTAGGGTTTAGAGTTTAGTGTTATGGTTACGTTTAGTGTTAGGGTTAGGGTTAGGGTTAGGTTAGGGTTAGGGTTAGGGTAATGGTTAGAGTTAGGGTTAGGGTTAGGGTTAGGGTAAGGGTTAGGGGTTAGTGTTAGGGTTAGGGTTAGGGTTAGGGTTAAGGTTAGGGGTTAGGGTTAGTGTTAGGGTTAGGGTTATTATTAGGGGGTTAGGTTTACGTTTAGGATTAGTGTTAGGGTTAGAATTAGAAATAGGGTTAGTGTTAGGATTAGGGTCAGGGTTAGGTTTAGGGTTAGGGTTAGGGTTAGGGTTAGGGTCAGGGAGGGTTTAGGGTTAGGGTTAGGGTTAGGGTTAGATTTAGGGTTAGGTTTATGTTTATTGTTAGATTTAGGATTTAGGGTCTAAGGTTTATGGTTTAGGATTGTTTAAGGTTTAGGGTTGATTAGGTTTAGGGTTTAGAGTTTAGTGTTATGGTTACGGTTAGGGTTAGGGTTAGGGTTAGGATTAGGGTTAAGGTTAGGGTTAGGATTAGGTTTAGAGTTAGGGTTAGGGTTAGGGTTAGGGTTAGGGTTAGAGTTAGGGTTAGGGTTAGGATTAGGGTTAGGGTTAGGGTTAGGGTAAGGGTTAGGTGTTAGGGTTAGGGTTATGGTTATTTTTAGGTTTAGGGTTTAGGGTTTAGTGTTTAGGGTTTAAGGTTTAGGGTTTAGGATTGTTTAAGATTTAGGGTGGTTTAGGTTAAGGGTTTAGGGTTTAGACTTTAGGATTGTTTAAGGTTTAGGGTTCTTTAGGGTATAGTGTTTAGGGTTAAAAGTTTAGGGTTGTTTAGGCTTTAGTGTTTAGGGTTTAGGGTTGTTTAAGTTTTAGTGTTTAAGGTTTAGGTTTTAGGGTTGTTTTGGGTTAATGTTTAGTGTTGTTTAGGGTATAGTGTTAATGGTTTAGGGTTTAGGGTTATTTAGGGTTTAGTGTTTAAAGTTTAGGGTATAGGGTTGTTTAGGTTTTAGTGTTTAGGGTTGTTTATGGTTTAGTCATTAGGGTTGTTTAGGGTTGTTTAGAGGTTAGTGTTTAGGGTTATTCAGGATTTATGATTTAGGGTTGTTCAGGGTTTAGGATTTATGATTGTTCAAGGTTTAGGATTTAGGGATTAAGGTTAAGGGGTTAGGGTTAGGTTTAGGGTTAGGGTTAGGGTTAGGGTTAGGGTTAGGGTTAAGTTTAGGGTTAGGGTTAGATTTAAGGTCAGGTTTAGGTTTATTGTTAGATTTAGGGTTTAGGGTTTAAGTTTTATGGTTTAGGATTGTTTAAGGTTTAGGGTGGATTAGGTTTAGGGTTTAGAGTTTAGTGTTATGGTTACGGTTAGGGTTAGAGTTAGGGATGGAGTTAGGTTTAGGGTTAGGGTTATGGTAAGGGTTAGGTTTACGGTTAGGGTTAGGGTTAGGGTAAAAGTTAGGGGGTTAGTGTTAGGGTTTGGTTAGGGTTAGGGTTAGGGTTAGGGTTAGGTTAGGGTTAGGGTTAGGGTTAGGGTTAGGGTTAGGGTTAGGTTAGGGTTAGGGTTAGGTTTAGGGTTAGGGTTAGGTTTAAGGGTTAGGGTTAGTGAAAGGGTTAGGGTTATAATTAGGGTGTTAGGTTAAGTTTATGATTAGTGTTAGGGTTAGAATTAGAAATAGGGTTAGTGTTAGGATTAGGGTCAGGGTTAGGTTTAGGGTTAGGGTTAGGGTTAGGGTCAGGCAGGGTTTAGGGTTAGGGTTAGGGTTAGGGTTAGATTTAGGGTTAGGTTTAGGTTTATTGTTAGATTTAGGATTTAGGGTCTAAGGTTTATGGTTTAGGATTGTTTAAGTTTAAGGGTGGATTAGGTTTAGGATTTAGAGTTTAGTATTATGGTTACGGTTATGGTTAGGGTTAGGGTTAGAGTTAGGGTTAGGGTTAGGGTTAGGGTTAGGGTTAAGGTTAGGGTTAGTGTTAGGGTTAGGGTTATGGTTAGTGTTAGGATTAGGGTTAGGGTTAGGGTCAGGGTTAGGTTTAGGGTTAGGGATAGGGTTTGGGTTAGATTTAGGGTTAGGTTTAGGTTTATTGTTAGATTTAGGGTTTAGGGTTTAAGGTTTATGGTTTAGGATTGTTTAAGGTTTAGGGTGGATTAGGTTTAGGGTTTAGAGTTTAGTGTTATGGTTACGGTTAGGGTTAGAGTTAGGGATGGAGTTAGGTTTAGGGTTAGGGTTATGGTAAGGGTTAGGTTTACGGTTAGGGTTAGGGTTAGGGTAAAAGTTAGGGGGTTAGTGTTAGGGTTTGTGTTAGGGTTAGGGTTAGGGTGAGGGTTAGGTTAGGGTTAGGGTTAGGGTTAGGGTTAGGGTTAGGGTTAGGTTAGGGTTAGGGTTAGGGTTAGGGTTAGGGTTAGGTTTAAGGGTTAGGGTTAGTGAAAGGGTTAGGGTTATAATTAGGGTGTTAGGTTTAAGTTTATGATTAGTGTTAGGGTTAGAATTAGAAATAGGGTTAGTGGTAGGATTAGGGTCAGGGTTAGGTTTAGGGTTAGGGTTAGGGTTAGGGTCAGGCAGGGTTTAGGGTTAGGGTTAGGGTTAGGGTTAGATTTAGGGTTAGGTTTAGGTTTATTGTTAGATTTAGGATTTAGGGTCTAAGGTTTATGGTTATGATTGTTTAAGGTTTAGGGTGGATTAGGTTTAGGGTTTAGAGTTTAGTGTTATGGTTACGGTTAGGGTTAGGGTTAGGGTTAGGATTAGGGTTAAGATTAGGGTTAGGATTAGGTTTAGGGTTAGGGATAGGGTTAGCGTTAGGGTTAGGGTTAGGGTTAGGGTTAGGGTTAGGATTAGGTTTAGGGTTAGGGTTACGGTTAGGGTTAGGGTTAGGGTTAGGATTAGGGTTAAGGTTAGGGTTAGGTTTAGGTTTAGGGTTAGGATTAGGGTTAGAGTTAGGGTTAGGTTTAGGATTAGGGTTAGGGTTAGGTTTAGGGTAAGGGTTAGGGGTTAGGGTTAGGGTTATGGTTATTGTTAGGTTTAGGGTTTAGAGTTTAGTGTTTACGGTTTAAGGTTTAGGGTTTAGGATTGTTTATGATTTAGGGTGGTTTAGGTTAAGGGTTTAGGGTTTAGAGTTTAGGATTGTTTAAGGTTTAGGTTTGTTTAAGGTATAGTGTTTAGGGTTAAAAGTTTAGGGTTGTTTAGGGTTTAGTGATTAGGGTTTAGGGTTGTTTAAGGTTTAGTGTTTAAGGTTTAGGTTTTAGGGTTGTTTTGGGTTTAGTGTTTAGTGTTGTTTAGGGTATAGTGTTAATGGTTTAGGGTTTAGGGTTATTTAGGGTTTAGTGTTTAAGGTTTAAGGTATAGGGTTGTTTAGGGTTTAGTGTTTAGGGTTGTTTATGGTTTAGTGATTAGGGTTGTTTAGGGTTGTTTAGAGGTTAGTGTTTAGGGTTATTCAGGGTTTATGATTTAGGGTTGTTCAGGGTTTAGGATTTATGGTTGTTCAGGGTTTAGGATTTAGGGATTAAGGTTAAGGGGTTAGGGTTAGGGTTAGGGTTAGGGTTAGCATTAGGGTTAGAGTTAGGGTTAGAGTTAGGGTTATGGGGCTATGTTAGGCTTAAGGTTAGGGTTAGGGTTATGGGGTTAAGGTTAGGGTTGGGGTTAGGGTTAGGTTAGGTTTAGGGTTAGGGTTAGGGTTATGGTTATTCATAGATTTATTGTTTAAAATTTAGGGTTTATGGTTTAAGGTTTAGGATTTAGGATTGTTTAAGTTTTAGGGTGGTTTAGGTTTAGGGTATAGAATTTAGCGTTTCAGATTGTTTAATGGTTAGGGTTGTTTAGGTTTTAGCGTTTAGAGTTGTTTAGGGTTTTTTAGGGTTGTTTATGATTTTGTGTAGGGTTGTTCAGGATTTATGATTTAGGATATTTTAAGGTTTAGGGTTTAAGGTTGTATAGTGTTTTAGGGTTTAGGGTATAATGTTTAGTGTTAAGGGTTTAGGGTTGTTTAGGGTATAGTGTTAATGGTTTTAGGGTTTAGGCTTGTTTAGGGTTTAGTGTTTAGGGTTTAGGGTTTAGGGTTTTTTAGTGTTTAGTGTTTATAGTTTAGGGTTTAGGGTGCTTTTGGAATTAGTGTTTAGGGTTTTTCGGGGTTTAGGGTTTAGGATTTAGGGTGTTAGTGTTAGTGTTAGGGTTAGGTTTAGGGTTAAGGTGAGGGTTAGGGTGAGGGTTAAGGTTAGGGTTAGGGTTAAGGTTAGTGTTAGTGTTAGGGTAAGGGTTAGGGTTAGGGATAGGGTTAGGGTTATGGTTAGGGTTAGGATTAGGGTTAAGGTTAGGGTTAGGATTAGGTTTAGAGTTAGGGTTAGGGTTAGGGTTAGGGTTAGGGTTAGGGTTAGGGTTAGGGTTAGGGTTAGGATTAGGGTTAGGGTTAGGGTTAGGGTAAGGGTTAGGTGTTAGGGTTAGGGTTATGGTTATTTTTAGGTTTAGGGTTTAGGGTTTAGTGTTTAGGGTTTAAGGTTTAGGATTTAGGATTGTTTAAGATTTAGGGTGGTTTAGGTTAAGGGTTTAGGGTTTAGACTTTAGGATTGTTTAAGGTTTAGGGTTCTTTAGGGTATAGTGTTTAGGGTTAAAAGTTTAGGGTTGTTTAGGCTTTAGTGTTTAGGGTTTAGGGTTGTTTAAGTTTTAGTGTTTAAGGTTTAGGTTTTAGGGTTGTTTTGGGTTAATGTTTAGTGTTGTTTAGGGTATAGTGTTAATGGTTTAGGGTTTAGGGTTATTTAGGGTTTAGTGTTTAAAGTTTAGGGTATAGGGTTGTTTAGGTTTTAGTGTTTAGGGTTGTTTATGGTTTAGTGATTAGGGTTGTTTAGGGTTGTTTAGAGGTTAGTGTTTAGGGTTATTCAGGATTTATGATTTAGGGTTGTTCAGGGTTTAGGATTTATGATTGTTCAAGGTTTAGGATTTAGGGATTAAGGTTAAGGGGTTAGGGTTAGGTTTAGGGTTAGGGTTAGGGTTAGGGTTAGGGTTAGGGTTAAGTTTAGGGTTAGGGTTAGATTTAAGGTCAGGTTTAGGTTTATTGTTAGATTTAGGGTTTAGGGTTTAAGTTTTATGGTTTAGGATTGTTTAAGGTTTAGGGTGGATTAGGTTTAGGGTTTAGAGTTTAGTGTTATGGTTACGGTTAGGGTTAGAGTTAGGGATGGAGTTAGGTTTAGGGTTAGGGTTATGGTAAGGGTTAGGTTTACGGTTAGGGTTAGGGTTAGGGTAAAAGTTAGGGGGTTAGTGTTAGGGTTTGGTTAGGGTTAGGGTTAGGGTTAGGGTTAGGTTAGGGTTAGGGTTAGGGTTAGGGTTAGGGTTAGGGTTAGGGTTAGGTTAGGGTTAGGGTTAGGTTTAGGGTTAGGGTTAGGTTTAAGGGTTAGGGTTAGTGAAAGGGTTAGGGTTATAATTAGGGTGTTAGGTTAAGTTTATGATTAGTGTTAGGGTTAGAATTAGAAATAGGGTTAGTGTTAGGATTAGGGTCAGGGTTAGGTTTAGGGTTAGGGTTAGGGTTAGGGTCAGGCAGGGTTTAGGGTTAGGGTTAGGGTTAGGGTTAGATTTAGGGTTAGGTTTAGGTTTATTGTTAGATTTAGGATTTAGGGTCTAAGGTTTATGGTTTAGGATTGTTTAAGTTTAAGGGTGGATTAGGTTTAGGATTTAGAGTTTAGTATTATGGTTACGGTTATGGTTAGGGTTAGGGTTAGAGTTAGGGTTAGGGTTAGGGTTAGGGTTAGGGTTAAGGTTAGGGTTAGTGTTAGGGTTAGGGTTATGGTTAGTGTTAGGATTAGGGTTAGGGTTAGGGTCAGGGTTAGGTTTAGGGTTAGGGATAGGGTTTGGGTTAGATTTAGGGTTAGGTTTAGGTTTATTGTTAGATTTAGGGTTTAGGGTTTAAGGTTTATGGTTTAGGATTGTTTAAGGTTTAGGGTGGATTAGGTTTAGGGTTTAGAGTTTAGTGTTATGGTTACGGTTAGGGTTAGAGTTAGGGATGGAGTTAGGTTTAGGGTTAGGGTTATGGTAAGGGTTAGGTTTACGGTTAGGGTTAGGGTTAGGGTAAAAGTTAGGGGGTTAGTGTTAGGGTTTGTGTTAGGGTTAGGGTTAGGGTGAGGGTTAGGTTAGGGTTAGGGTTAGGGTTAGGGTTAGGGTTAGGGTTAGGTTAGGGTTAGGGTTAGGGTTAGGGTTAGGGTTAGGTTTAAGGGTTAGGGTTAGTGAAAGGGTTAGGGTTATAATTAGGGTGTTAGGTTTAAGTTTATGATTAGTGTTAGGGTTAGAATTAGAAATAGGGTTAGTGTTAGGATTAGGGTCAGGGTTAGGTTTAGGGTTAGGGTTAGGGTTAGGGTCAGGCAGGGTTTAGGGTTAGGGTTAGGGTTAGGGTTAGATTTAGGGTTAGGTTTAGGTTTATTGTTAGATTTAGGATTTAGGGTCTAAGGTTTATGGTTTAGGATTGTTTAAGGTTTAGGGTGGATTAGGTTTAGGGTTTAGAGTTTAGTGTTATGGTTACGGTTAGGGTTAGGGTTAGGGTTAGGATTAGGGTTAAGATTAGGGTTAGGATTAGGTTTAGGGTTAGGGATAGGGTTAGCGTTAGGGTTAGGGTTAGGGTTAGGGTTAGGGTTAGGATTAGGTTTAGGGTTAGGGTTACGGTTAGGGTTAGGGTTAGGGTTAGGATTAGGGTTAAGGTTAGGGTTAGGTTTAGGTTTAGGGTTAGGATTAGGGTTAGAGTTAGGGTTAGGTTTAGGATTAGGGTTAGGGTTAGGTTTAGGGTAAGGGTTAGGGGTTAGGGTTAGGGTTATGGTTATTGTTAGGTTTAGGGTTTAGAGTTTAGTGTTTACGGTTTAAGGTTTAGGGTTTAGGATTGTTTATGATTTAGGGTGGTTTAGGTTAAGGGTTTAGGGTTTAGAGTTTAGGATTGTTTAAGGTTTAGGTTTGTTTAAGGTATAGTGTTTAGGGTTAAAAGTTTAGGGTTGTTTAGGGTTTAGTGATTAGGGTTTAGGGTTGTTTAAGGTTTAGTGTTTAAGGTTTAGGTTTTAGGGTTGTTTTGGGTTTAGTGTTTAGTGTTGTTTAGGGTATAGTGTTAATGGTTTAGGGTTTAGGGTTATTTAGGGTTTAGTGTTTAAGGTTTAAGGTATAGGGTTGTTTAGGGTTTAGTGTTTAGGGTTGTTTATGGTTTAGTGATTAGGGTTGTTTAGGGTTGTTTAGAGGTTAGTGTTTAGGGTTATTCAGGGTTTATGATTTAGGGTTGTTCAGGGTTTAGGATTTATGGTTGTTCAGGGTTTAGGATTTAGGGATTAAGGTTAAGGGGTTAGGGTTAGGGTTAGGGTTAGGGTTAGCATTAGGGTTAGAGTTAGGGTTAGAGTTAGGGTTATGGGGCTATGTTAGGCTTAAGGTTAGGGTTAGGGTTATGGGGTTAAGGTTAGGGTTGGGGTTAGGGTTAGGTTAGGTTTAGGGTTAGGGTTAGGGTTATGGTTATTCATAGATTTATTGTTTAAAATTTAGGGTTTATGGTTTAAGGTTTAGGATTTAGGATTGTTTAAGTTTTAGGGTGGTTTAGGTTTAGGGTATAGAATTTAGCGTTTCAGATTGTTTAATGGTTAGGGTTGTTTAGGTTTTAGCGTTTAGAGTTGTTTAGGGTTTTTTAGGGTTGTTTATGATTTTGTGTAGGGTTGTTCAGGATTTATGATTTAGGATATTTTAAGGTTTAGGGTTTAAGGTTGTATAGTGTTTTAGGGTTTAGGGTATAATGTTTAGTGTTAAGGGTTTAGGGTTGTTTAGGGTATAGTGTTAATGGTTTTAGGGTTTAGGCTTGTTTAGGGTTTAGTGTTTAGGGTTTAGGGTTTAGGGTTTTTTAGTGTTTAGTGTTTATAGTTTAGGGTTTAGGGTGCTTTTGGAATTAGTGTTTAGGGTTTTTCGGGGTTTAGGGTTTAGGATTTAGGGTGTTAGTGTTAGTGTTAGGGTTAGGTTTAGGGTTAAGGTGAGGGTTAGGGTGAGGGTTAAGGTTAGGGTTAGGGTTAAGGTTAGTGTTAGTGTTAGGGTAAGGGTTAGGGTTAGGGATAGGGTTAGGGTTATGGTTAGGGTTAGGATTAGGGTTAAGGTTAGGGTTAGGATTAGGTTTAGAGTTAGGGTTAGGGTTAGGGTTAGGGTTAGGGTTAGGGTTAGGGTTAGGGTTAGGGTTAGGATTAGGGTTAGGGTTAGGGTTAGGGTAAGGGTTAGGTGTTAGGGTTAGGGTTATGGTTATTTTTAGGTTTAGGGTTTAGGGTTTAGTGTTTAGGGTTTAAGGTTTAGGATTTAGGATTGTTTAAGATTTAGGGTGGTTTAGGTTAAGGGTTTAGGGTTTAGACTTTAGGATTGTTTAAGGTTTAGGGTTCTTTAGGGTATAGTGTTTAGGGTTAAAAGTTTAGGGTTGTTTAGGCTTTAGTGTTTAGGGTTTAGGGTTGTTTAAGTTTTAGTGTTTAAGGTTTAGGTTTTAGGGTTGTTTTGGGTTAATGTTTAGTGTTGTTTAGGGTATAGTGTTAATGGTTTAGGGTTTAGGGTTATTTAGGGTTTAGTGTTTAAAGTTTAGGGTATAGGGTTGTTTAGGTTTTAGTGTTTAGGGTTGTTTATGGTTTAGTGATTAGGGTTGTTTAGGGTTGTTTAGAGGTTAGTGTTTAGGGTTATTCAGGATTTATGATTTAGGGTTGTTCAGGGTTTAGGATTTATGATTGTTCAAGGTTTAGGATTTAGGGATTAAGGTTAAGGGGTTAGGGTTAGGTTTAGGGTTAGGGTTAGGGTTAGGGTTAGGGTTAGGGTTAAGTTTAGGGTTAGGGTTAGATTTAAGGTCAGGTTTAGGTTTATTGTTAGATTTAGGGTTTAGGGTTTAAGTTTTATGGTTTAGGATTGTTTAAGGTTTAGGGTGGATTAGGTTTAGGGTTTAGAGTTTAGTGTTATGGTTACGGTTAGGGTTAGAGTTAGGGATGGAGTTAGGTTTAGGGTTAGGGTTATGGTAAGGGTTAGGTTTACGGTTAGGGTTAGGGTTAGGGTAAAAGTTAGGGGGTTAGTGTTAGGGTTTGGTTAGGGTTAGGGTTAGGGTTAGGGTTAGGTTAGGGTTAGGGTTAGGGTTAGGGTTAGGGTTAGGGTTAGGGTTAGGTTAGGGTTAGGGTTAGGTTTAGGGTTAGGGTTAGGTTTAAGGGTTAGGGTTAGTGAAAGGGTTAGGGTTATAATTAGGGTGTTAGGTTAAGTTTATGATTAGTGTTAGGGTTAGAATTAGAAATAGGGTTAGTGTTAGGATTAGGGTCAGGGTTAGGTTTAGGGTTAGGGTTAGGGTTAGGGTCAGGCAGGGTTTAGGGTTAGGGTTAGGGTTAGGGTTAGATTTAGGGTTAGGTTTAGGTTTATTGTTAGATTTAGGATTTAGGGTCTAAGGTTTATGGTTTAGGATTGTTTAAGTTTAAGGGTGGATTAGGTTTAGGATTTAGAGTTTAGTATTATGGTTACGGTTATGGTTAGGGTTAGGGTTAGAGTTAGGGTTAGGGTTAGGGTTAGGGTTAGGGTTAAGGTTAGGGTTAGTGTTAGGGTTAGGGTTATGGTTAGTGTTAGGATTAGGGTTAGGGTTAGGGTCAGGGTTAGGTTTAGGGTTAGGGATAGGGTTTGGGTTAGATTTAGGGTTAGGTTTAGGTTTATTGTTAGATTTAGGGTTTAGGGTTTAAGGTTTATGGTTTAGGATTGTTTAAGGTTTAGGGTGGATTAGGTTTAGGGTTTAGAGTTTAGTGTTATGGTTACGGTTAGGGTTAGAGTTAGGGATGGAGTTAGGTTTAGGGTTAGGGTTATGGTAAGGGTTAGGTTTACGGTTAGGGTTAGGGTTAGGGTAAAAGTTAGGGGGTTAGTGTTAGGGTTTGTGTTAGGGTTAGGGTTAGGGTGAGGGTTAGGTTAGGGTTAGGGTTAGGGTTAGGGTTAGGGTTAGGGTTAGGTTAGGGTTAGGGTTAGGGTTAGGGTTAGGGTTAGGTTTAAGGGTTAGGGTTAGTGAAAGGGTTAGGGTTATAATTAGGGTGTTAGGTTTAAGTTTATGATTAGTGTTAGGGTTAGAATTAGAAATAGGGTTAGTGTTAGGATTAGGGTCAGGGTTAGGTTTAGGGTTAGGGTTAGGGTTAGGGTCAGGCAGGGTTTAGGGTTAGGGTTAGGGTTAGGGTTAGATTTAGGGTTAGGTTTAGGTTTATTGTTAGATTTAGGATTTAGGGTCTAAGGTTTATGGTTTAGGATTGTTTAAGGTTTAGGGTGGATTAGGTTTAGGGTTTAGAGTTTAGTGTTATGGTTACGGTTAGGGTTAGGGTTAGGGTTAGGATTAGGGTTAAGATTAGGGTTAGGATTAGGTTTAGGGTTAGGGATAGGGTTAGCGTTAGGGTTAGGGTTAGGGTTAGGGTTAGGGTTAGGATTAGGTTTAGGGTTAGGGTTACGGTTAGGGTTAGGGTTAGGGTTAGGATTAGGGTTAAGGTTAGGGTTAGGTTTAGGTTTAGGGTTAGGATTAGGGTTAGAGTTAGGGTTAGGTTTAGGATTAGGGTTAGGGTTAGGTTTAGGGTAAGGGTTAGGGGTTAGGGTTAGGGTTATGGTTATTGTTAGGTTTAGGGTTTAGAGTTTAGTGTTTACGGTTTAAGGTTTAGGGTTTAGGATTGTTTATGATTTAGGGTGGTTTAGGTTAAGGGTTTAGGGTTTAGAGTTTAGGATTGTTTAAGGTTTAGGTTTGTTTAAGGTATAGTGTTTAGGGTTAAAAGTTTAGGGTTGTTTAGGGTTTAGTGATTAGGGTTTAGGGTTGTTTAAGGTTTAGTGTTTAAGGTTTAGGTTTTAGGGTTGTTTTGGGTTTAGTGTTTAGTGTTGTTTAGGGTATAGTGTTAATGGTTTAGGGTTTAGGGTTATTTAGGGTTTAGTGTTTAAGGTTTAAGGTATAGGGTTGTTTAGGGTTTAGTGTTTAGGGTTGTTTATGGTTTAGTGATTAGGGTTGTTTAGGGTTGTTTAGAGGTTAGTGTTTAGGGTTATTCAGGGTTTATGATTTAGGGTTGTTCAGGGTTTAGGATTTATGGTTGTTCAGGGTTTAGGATTTAGGGATTAAGGTTAAGGGGTTAGGGTTAGGGTTAGGGTTAGGGTTAGCATTAGGGTTAGAGTTAGGGTTAGAGTTAGGGTTATGGGGCTATGTTAGGCTTAAGGTTAGGGTTAGGGTTATGGGGTTAAGGTTAGGGTTGGGGTTAGGGTTAGGTTAGGTTTAGGGTTAGGGTTAGGGTTATGGTTATTCATAGATTTATTGTTTAAAATTTAGGGTTTATGGTTTAAGGTTTAGGATTTAGGATTGTTTAAGTTTTAGGGTGGTTTAGGTTTAGGGTATAGAATTTAGCGTTTCAGATTGTTTAATGGTTAGGGTTGTTTAGGTTTTAGCGTTTAGAGTTGTTTAGGGTTTTTTAGGGTTGTTTATGATTTTGTGTAGGGTTGTTCAGGATTTATGATTTAGGATATTTTAAGGTTTAGGGTTTAAGGTTGTATAGTGTTTTAGGGTTTAGGGTATAATGTTTAGTGTTAAGGGTTTAGGGTTGTTTAGGGTATAGTGTTAATGGTTTTAGGGTTTAGGCTTGTTTAGGGTTTAGTGTTTAGTGTTTAGGGTTTAGGGTTTAGGGTTTAGTGTTTATAGTTTAGGGTTTAGGGTGCTTTTGGAATTAGTGTTTAGGGTTTTTCGGGGTTTAGGGTTTAGGATTTAGGGTGTTAGTGTTAGTGTTAGGGTTAGGTTTAGGGTTAAGGTGAGGGTTAGGGTGAGGGTTAAGGTTAGGGTTAGGGTTAAGGTTAGTGTTAGTGTTAGGGTAAGGGTTAGGGTTAGGGATAGGGTTAGGGTTAGGGTTAGGGTTAGGGTTAAGGTTAGGGTTAGGGTTACGGTTAGGGTTAGGGTTAGGGTTAGGGTTAGGGTTAGGGTTAGGGGTTAGGGTTAGGGTTAGTGTTAGGGGTTAGGGGTTAGTGTTAGGGTTACGGTTAGGGTTAGGGTTAGGGTTAGGTTTAGTGTTAGGGTTATTATTAGGGGGTTAGGTTTTAGTTAAGGATTAGTGTTAGGGTTAGATTTAGAAATAGGGTTAGTGTTAGGATTAGGGTCAGTGTTAGGTTTAGAAATAGGGTTAGGGTTAGTGTTAAGGGTAGGGTTAGGGTTAGGATTAGATTTAAAGTTTAGGGTTTAGTGTTAGGATTAGGAATAGTGTGAGGTTTAGGGTTAGGTTTAGGGTTAGGGTTAGGGTTAGTGTTTGGGTTATGATTAGTGTTAGGATTAGGGTTAGGGTTAGGGTCAGGTTTAGGTTTAGGGTTAGGGTTAGAATTAGGGTTAGATTTAGGGTTAGGTTTAGGTTTATTGTTAGATTTAGGGTTTAGGGTTTAAGGTTTATGGTTTAGGATTGTTTAAGGTTTAGGGTGGATTAGGTTTAGGGTTTAAAGTTTAGTATTATGGTTACGGTTAGGGTTAGGGTTAGGGTTAGAGTTAGGTTTAGGGTTATTGTTAGGGTTAGGGTTAGGGTTAAGGTTAGGGTTAGTGTTAGGTTTAGGGTTATGGTTAGTGTTAGGATTAGGGTTAGGGTTAGGGTCAGGGTTAGGTTTAGGGTTAGGGATAGGGTTAGTTTTAGATTTAGGGTTAGGTTTAGGTTTATTGTTAGATTTAGGGTTTAGGGTTTAAGGTTTATGGTTTAGGATTGTTTAAGGTTTAGGGTAGATTAGGTTTAGGGTTTAGAGTTTAGTGTTATGGTTACGGTGAGGGTTAGGGTTAGGGATTGGGTTAGGGTTAGGGTTAGGGTTATGGTAAGGGTTAGGGTTAGGGTTAGGGTTAGGGTAAAAGTTAGGGGGTTAGTTTTAGGGTTTGGGTTAGGGTTAGGGTTAGGGTTAGGGTAGGGTTAGGGTTAGGGTTAGGGTTAGGGTTAGTGTTAGGGTTAGAGTTATTATTAGGGGGTTAGGTTTAAGTTTAGGATCAGTGTTAGGGTTAGAATTAGAAATAGGTTTAGTGTTAGGATTAGGCTCAGGGTTAGGTTTAGGGTTAGGGTTAGGGTTAGGGTTAGGGTTAGGGTCAGGGAGGGTTTAGGGTTAGGGTTAGATTTAGGGTTAGGTTTAGGTTTATTGTTAGATTTATGGTTTAGGGTCTACGGTTTATGGTTTAGGATTTTTAAAGGTTTAGGGTGGATTAGGTTTAGGGTTTAGAGTTTAGTGTTATGGTTACGGTTAGGGTTAGGGTTAGGGTTAGGGTTAGGATTAGCGTTAAGGTTAGGGTTAGTGTTAGGTTAGGGTTAGGGTTAGGGTTAGGGTTAGGGTAAGGGTTAGGGGTTAGGGTTAGTGTTAGGGTTAAGGTTAGGGTTAGGGTTAAGGTTAGTGTTAGGGTTAGGGTTAGGGTTAGGGTTAGGGTTAGGTTTAGGGTAAGGTTAGGGTTAGGGTTAGGGTTAGGGTTAGGGGTTAGGGTTAGGGTTAGGGTTAGGGGTTAGGGGTTAGGGTTAAGGTTAGGGTTAGTGTTAGGGTTATGGTTAGGGTTAGGGTGAGGGTTAGGGTTAGTGTTATGTGGTTATGTTAGGCTTAAGGTTAGGGTTAGGGTTATGGGGTTAAGGTTAGGGTTGGGGTTAGGGTTAGGTTTAGGTTTAGGGTTAGGGTTAGGGTTATGGTTATTCTTAGATTTATGGTTTAAAATTTAGGGTTTATGGTTTAAGGTTTAGGGTTTAGGATTGTTTAAGTTTTAGGGTGGTTTAGGTTTAGGGTATTGGGTTTAGCGTTTAAGATTGTTTAATGTTTAGGGTTGATTATGTTTTAGCGTTTAGAGTTGATTATGTTTTTTTAGGGTTGTTTATGATTTAGTGTTTAGGGTTGTTCAGGATTTATGATTTAGGATATTTTAAGGTTTAGGGTTTAAGGTTGTATAGTGTTTTAGGGTTTAGGCTATAATGTTTAGGGTTAAGGGTTTAGGGTTGTTTAGGGTATAGTGTTAATGGTTTAAGGGTTTAGGCTTGTTTAGGGTTTAGTGTTTAGGGTTTAGGGTTTAGGGTTTTTTAGCGTTTAGTGTTTAGAGTTTAGGATTTAGGGTGCTTTTGGAATTAGTGCTTAGAGTTTTTCTGGGTTTAGGGTTTAGGATTTAGGGTGTTAGGGTTAGTGTTAGGGTTAAGTTTAGGGTTAGGGTGAGGGTTAGGGTGAGGGTTAGGGTGAGGGTTAAGGTTAGGGTTAGGGTTAAGTTTAGTGTTCGTGTTAGGGTAAGGGTTAGGGTTAGGGATAGGGTTAGGGTTAGGGTTAGGGTTAGGGTTAGGGTTAGTGTTAGGGTTAGGTTAGGGTTAGGGTTAGGGTTAGGGGTTAGGGTCAGGGTTAGTGTTAGGGGTTAAGGGTTAGGGTTAGGGTTAGGGCTAGGGTTATGGTTAGTGTTAGGGGTTAGGGTTTAGGGTTAGGGTTAGGGCTAGGGTTATGGTTAGTGTTAGGATTAGGGTTAGGGATAGGGTCAGGGTTAGGTTTAGGGTTAGGGTTAGGGTTAGGGTTAGATTAAGGGATAGGTTTATGTTTATTGTTAGATTTAGGGTTTAGGATTTAAGGTTTATGGTTTAGGATTGTTTAAGGTTTAGGGTGGATTAGGTTTAGGGTTTAGAGTTTAGTATTATGGTTACGGTTAGGGTTAGGGTTAGGGTTAGGGTTAGGGTTAGGGTTAGGTTTAGGGTTAGGGTTAGGGTTAAGGTTAGTGTTAGGCCTAGGGTTAGGGTTATGGTTAGTGTTAGGATTAGGGTTAGGTTTAGGGTCAGGGTTAGGTTTAGGGTTAGGGTTAGGGTTAGGGTTAGATTTAGGGTCAGTTTTAGGTTTATTTTTAGATTTAGGGTTTAGGGTTTAAGGTTTATGGTTTAGGATTGTTTAATGTTTAGGGTGGATTAGGTTTAGGGTTTAGAGTTTAGTGTTATGGTTACAGTTAGTGTTAGGGTTTGGGTTAGGGTTAGGGTTAGGGTAATGGTCAGGGTTAGGGTTAGGGTTAGGGTAAGGGTTAGGGGTTAGTGTTAGGGTTAGGGTAAGGGTTAGGGTTAGCGTTAGGTTAGGGTTAGGGTTAGGGTTAGGGTTAGGGGTTAGGGTTAGTGTTAGGGTTAGGGTTATTATTAGGGGGTTAGGTTTAAGTTTAGGATTAGTGTTAGGGTTAGAATTAGAAATAGGGTTAGTGTTAGGATTAGGGTCAGGGTTAGGTTTAGGGTTAGGGTTAGGGTTAGGGTTAGGGTCAGGGAGGCTTTAGGGTTAGGGTTAGGGTTAGGGTTAGATTTAGGGTTAGGTTTAGGTTTATTGTTAGATTTAGGATTTCGGGTCTAAGGTTTATGGTTTAGGATTGTTTAAGGTTTAGGATGGATTAGGTTTAGGGTTTAAAGTTTAGTGTTATTTTTACGGTTAGGGTTAGGGTTAGGTTTAGGTTTAGGATTAGGGTTAAGGTTAGGGTTAGGATTAGGTTTAGGGTTAGGGTTAGGGTTAGGGTTAGGGTTAGGGTTAGGGTTAGGTTTAGGGTTAGGATTAGGGTTAGGGTTAGGGTTAGAGTAAGGGTTAGGGGTTAGGTTTAGGGTTATGGTTATTGTTAGGTTTAGGGTTTAGGGTTTAGTGTTTAGGGTTTAAGGTTTAGGGTTTAGGATTGTTTAAGATTTAGGGTGGTTTAGGTTAAGGGTTTAGGGTTTAGAGTTTAGGATTGTTTAAGGTTTAGGGTTGTTTAGGGTATAGTGTTTAGGGTTAAAAGTTTAGGGTTGTTTAGGTTTTAGTGTTTAGGGTTTAGGGTTTTTTAAGGTTTAGTGTTTAAGGTTTAGGTTTTAGGGTTGTTTTGGGTTTAGTGTTTAGTGTTGTTTAGGGTATAGTGTTAATGGTTTAGGGTTTAGGGTTATTTAGGGTTTAGTGTTTAAGGTTTAGTTTATAGGGTTCTTTAGGGTTTAATGTTTAGGGTTGTTTATGGTTTAGTGATTAGGGTTGTTTAGGGTTGTTTAGAGGTTAGTGTTTAGGGTTATTCAGGGTTTATGATTTAGGGTTGTTCAGGGTTTAGGATTTATGGTTGTTCAGGGTTTAGGATTTAGGGATTAAGGTTAAGGGGTTAGGGTTAGGGTTAGGGTTAGGGTTAGGGTTAGGGTTAGGGTTAGGGTTAAGGTTAGGGTTAGGGTTAGGGTTAGGGTTATGGTTAGTGTTAGGATTAGGGTTAGGGTTAGGGTCAGGGTTAGGTTTAGGGTTAGGGTTAGGGTTAGGGTTAGGGTTAGATTTAGGGTCAGGGTTAGGTTTATTGTTAGATTTAGGGTTTAGGGTTTAAGGTTTATGTTTTAGGATTGTTTAAGGTTTACGGTGGATTAGGTTTAGGGTTTAGAGTTTAGTGTTATGGTTACGGTTAGTGTTAGGGTTAGGGTTAGGGTTAGGGTAATGGTTAGGGTTAGGGTTAGGGTTAGGGTTAGGGTTAGGTTAGGGTTAGGGTTAGGGTTAGGGTTAGGGTTAGGGGTTAGGGTTAGTTTTAGGGTTAGGGTTATTATTAGGGGGTTAGGTTTAAGTTTAGGATTATTGTTAGGGTTAGAATTAGAAATAGGGTTAGTGTTAGGATTAGGGTCAGGGTTAGGTTTAGGGTTAGGGTTAGGGTTAGGGTGAGGGTTAGGATCAGGGAGGGTTTAGGGTTAGGGTTAGGGTTAGGGTAAGATTTAGGTTTAGGTTTAGGTTTATTGTTAGATTTAGGATTTAGGGTCTAAGGTTTATGGTTTAGGATTGTTTAAGTTTTAGGGTGGATTAGGTTTAGGGTTTAGAGTTTAGTGTTATGGTTACGGTTAGGGTTAGGGTTATGGTTAGGGTTAGGATTAGGGTTAAGGTTAGGGTTAGGATTAGGTTTAGGTTTAGGGTTAGGGTTATTGTTAGGGTTAGGGTTAGGGTTAGGGTTAGGGTTAGGATTAGGGTTAGGGTTAGGGTTAGGTTAAGTTTTAGGGGTTAGGGTTAGGGTTATGGTTATTGTTAGGTTTAGGGTTTAGGGTTTAGTGTTTAGGGTTTAAGGTTTAGGGTTTAGGATTGTTTAAGATTTAGGGTGGTTTACGTTAAGGGTTTAGGGTTTAGAGTTTAGGATTGTTTAAGGTTTAGGGTTGTTTAGGGTATAGTGTTTAGGGTTAAAAGTTTAGGGTTGTTTAGGGTTTAGTGTTTAGGGTTTAGGGTTGTTTAAGGTTTAGTGTTTAAGGTTTAGGTTTTAGGGTTGTTTTGGGTTTAGTGTTTACTGTTGTTTAGGGTATAGTGTTAATGGTTTAGGGTTTAGGGTTATTTAGGGTTTACTGTTTAAGGTTTAGGGTATAGGGTTGTTTAGGATTTAGTGTTTAGGGTTGTTTATGGTTTAGTGATTAGGGTTGTTTAGGGTTGTTTAGAGGTTAGTGTTTAGGGTTATTCAGGGTTTATGATTTAGGGTTGTTCAGGGTTTAGGATTTATGGTTGTTCAGGGTTTAGGATTTAGGGATTAAGGTTAAGGGTTTAGGGTTATGGTTAGGGTTAGGGTTAGGGTTAGCATTAGGGTTAGAGTTAGGGTTAGAGTTAGGATTATGGGGTTATGTTAGGCTTAAGGTTAGGGTTAGGGTTAAGGGGTTAAGGTTAGGGTTGGTGTTAGGGTTAGGTTTAGGTTTAGGGTTAGGGTTAGGGTTATGGTTATTCTCAGATTTAAGGTTTAAATTTTAGGGTTTATGGTTTAAGTTTTAGGGTTTAGGATTGTTTAAGTTTTAGGGTGGTTTAGGTTTAGGGTATAGGGTTTAGCGTTTAAGATTGTTTAATATTTAGGGTTGTTTAGGTTTTTGCGTTTAGAGTTGTTTAGGGTTTTTTAGGGTTGTTTATGATTTAGTGTTTAGGGTTGTTCAGGATTTATGATTTAGGATATTTTAAGGTTTAGGGTTTAAGGTTGTATAGTGTTTTAGGGTTTAGTGTATAATGTTTAGGGTTAAGGGTTTAGGGTTGTTTAGGGTATAGTGTTAATGATTTTAGGGTTTAGGCTTGTTTAGTGTTTAGTGTTTAGGGTTTAGGATTTAGGGTTTTTTAGCGTTTAGTGTTTATAGTTTAAAGTTAAGGGTGCTTTTGGAATTAGTTTTTAAGGTTTTTCGGGGTTTAGGGTTTAGGATTTAGGGTGTTAGAGTTAGTGTTAGGGTTAGGTTTAGGGTTAAGGTGAGGGTTAGGGTGAGGGTTAAGGTTAGGGTTAGGGTTAAGGTTAGTGTTAGTGTTAGGGTAAGGGTTAGGGTTAGGGATAGGGTTAGGGTTAGGTTTAGGGTTAGGGTTAAGGTTAGGGTTAGGGTTAGGGTTAGGGTTAGGGGTTAGGGTTAGGGTTAGTGTTAGGGGTTAGGGGTTAGTGTTAGGGTTAGGGTTAGGGTTAGGGTTAGGTTTAGTGTTAGGGTTATTATTAGGGGGTTAGGTTTTAGTTTAGGATTAGTGTTAGGGTTAGAATTAGAAATAGGGTTAGTGTTAGGATTAGGGTCAGGGTTAGGTTTAGGGATAGGGTTAGGGTTAAGGGTAGGGTTAGGGTTAGGGTTAGATTTAAAGTTTAGGGTTTAGTGTTAGGATTAGGGATAGTGTGAGTTTTAAGGTTAGGTTTATGGTTAGGGTTAGGGTTAGTGTTTGGGTTATGATTAGTGTTAGGATTAGGGTTAGGGTTAGGGTCAGGTTTAGGTTTAGGGTTAGGGTTAGGGTTAGAATTAGATTTAGGTTTAGGTTTAGGTTTATTGTTAGATTTAGGGTTTAGGGTTTAAGGTTTATGGTTTAAGATTGTTTAAGATTTAGGGTGGATTAGGTTTAGGGTTTAGAGTTTAGTATTATGGTTACGGTTAGGGTTAGAGTTAGGGTTAGAGTTAGGGTTAGGGTTAGGGTTAGGGTTAGGGTTAAGGTTAGGGTTAGTGTTAGGGTTAGGGTTATGGTTAGTGTTAGGATTAGGGTTAGGGTTAGGGTCAGGGTTAGGTTTAGGCTTCGGGATAGGGTTAGGGTTAGATTTAGGGTTAGGTTTAGGTTTATTGTTAGATTTAGGGTTTAGGGTTTAAGGTTTATGGTTTAGGATTGTTCAAGGTTTAGGGTGGATTAGGTTTAGGGTTTAGAGTTTAGTGTTATGGTTACGGTTAGGGTTAGGGTTAGGGTTAGGGTTAGGATTAGGGTTAGGGTTAAGGTTAGGATTAGGTTTAGGGTTAGGGTTAGGGTTAGGGTTAGGGTTAGAGTTAGGGTTAGGGTTAGGGTTAGGGTTAGGGTTAGGGTTAGGGTTAGGGTTAGGGTAAGGGTTAGGGGTTAGGGTTAGGGTTATGGTTATTGTTAGGTTTAGGGTTTAGGGTTTAGTGTTTAGGGTTTAAGGTTTAGGGTTTAGGATTGTTTAAGATTTAGGGTGGTTTACGTTAAGGGTTTAGGGTTTAGAGTTTAGGATTGTTTAAGGTTTAGGGTTGTTTAGGGTATAGAGTTTAGGGTTAAAAGTTTAGGGTTGTTTAGGGTTTAGTGTTTAGGGTTTAGGGTTGTTTAAGGTTTAGTGTTTAAGGTTTAGGTTTTAGGGTTGTTTTGGGTTTAGTGTTTAGTGTTGTTTAGGGTATAGTGTTAATGGTTTAGGGTTTAGGGTTATTTAGGGTTTAGTGTTTAAGGTTTAGGGTATAGGGTTGTTTAGTGTTTAGTGTTTAGGGTTGTTTATGGTTTAGTGATTAGGGTTGTTTAGGGTTGTTTAGAGGTTAGTGTTTAGGGTTATTCAGGGTTTATGATTTAGGGTTGTTCAGGGTTTAGGATTTATGGTTGTTCAGGTTTTAGGATTTAGGGATTAAGGTTAATGGGTTAGGGTTAGGGTTAGGGTTAGGGTTAGCATTAGGGTTAGAGTTAGGGTTAGAGTTAGGGTTAGAGTTAGGGTTATGGGGTTATGTTAGGCTTAAGGTTAGGGTTAGGGTTATGGGTTTAAGGTTAGGGTTGGGGTTAGGGTTAGGTTTAGGTTTAGGGTTAGGGTTAGGGTTATGGTTATTCTTAGATTTATGGTTTAAAATTTAGGGTTTATGGTTTAAGGTTTAGGGTTTAGGATTGTTTAAGTTTTAGGGTGGTTTAGGTTTAGGTTATAGAATTTAGCGTTTCAGATTGTTTAATGGTTAGGGTTGTTTAGGTTTTAGCGTTTAGAGTTGTTTAGGGTTTTTTAGGGTTGTTTATAATTTAGTGTTTAGGGTTGTTCAGGATTTATGATTTAGGATATTTTAAGGTTTAGGGTTTAAGGTTGTATAGTGTTTTAGGGTTTAGGGTATAATGTTTAGGGTTAAGGGTTTAGGGTTGTTTAGGGTATAGTGTTAATGGTTTTAGGGTTTAGGCTTGATTAGGGTTTACTGTTTAGGGTTTAGGGTTTAGGGTTTTTTAGCGTTTAGTGTTTATAGTTTAGGGTTTAGGGTGCTTTTGGAATTAGTGTTTAGGGTTTTTCGGGGTTTAAGGTTTAGGATTTAGGGTGTTAGGGTTAGTGTTAGGGTTAGGTTTAGGGTTAAGGTGAGGGTTAGGGTGAGGGTTAAGGTTAGGGTTAGGGTTAAGGTTAGTGTTAGTGTTAGGGTAAGGGTTAGGGTTAGGGATAGGGTTAGGGTTAGAATTAGGGTTAAGTTTAGGGTTAGGGTTAGGGTTAGGGGTTAGGGTTAGGGTTAGTGTTAGGGGTTAGGGGTTAGTGTTAGTGTTAGGGTTAGGGTTAGGGTTAGGGTTAGGTTTAGTATTAGGGTTATTATTAGGGGGTTAGGTTTTAGTTTAGGATTAGTGTTAGGGTTAGAATTAGAAATAGTGTTAGTGTTAGGATTAGGGTCAGGGTTAGGTTTAGGGATAGGGTTAGGGTTAAGGGTAGGGTTAGGGTTAGGGTTAAATTTAAAGTTTAGGGTTTAGTGTTAGGATTAGGGATAGTGTGAGTTTTAAGGTTAGGTTAAGGTGAGGGTTAGGATTAGTGTTTGGGTTATGATTAGTGTTAGGATTAGGGTTAGGGTTAGGGTCAGGTTTAGGTTTAGGGTTAGGGTTAGGGTTAGGGTTAGATTTAGGGTTAGGTTTAGGTTTATTGTTAGATTTAGGGTTTAGTGTTTAAGGTTTATGGTTTAGGATTGTTTAAGATTTAGGGTGGATTAGGTTTAGGATTTAGAGTTTAGTATTATGGTTACGGTTAGGGTTAGAGTTAGGGTTAGAGTTAGGGTTAGGGTTAGGGTTAGGGTTAGGGTTAAGGTTAGGGTTAGTGTTAGGGTTAGGGTTATGGTTAGTGTTAGGATTAGGGTTAGGGTTAGGGTCAGGGTTAGGTTTAGGGTTAGGGATAGGGTTAGGATTACATTTAGGGTTAGGTTTAGGTTTATTGTTAGATTTAGGGTTTAGGGTTTAAGGTTTATTGTTTAGGATTGTTCAAGGTTTAGGGTGGATTAGGTTTAGGGTTTAGAGTTTAGTGTTACGGTTACGGTTAGGGTTAGGGTTAAGGATGGGGTTATGGTTAGGGTTATGGTTATGGTAAAGTTTAGGGTTAGGGTTAGGGTTAGGGTAAAAGTTAGGGGGTTAATGTTAGGGTTTGGGTTAGGGTTAGGGTTAGGGTTAGGGTTAGGTTAGGGTTAGGGTTAGGGTTAGGGTTAGGGGTTAGGGTTAGTGTTAGGGTTAGGGTTATTATTAGGGGGTTAGGGTTAAGTTTAGAATTAGTGTTAGGGTTAGAATTAGAAATAGGTTTAGTGTTAGGATTAGGGTCAGGGTTAGGTTTAGGGTTCGGGTTAGGGTTAGAGTTAGGGTTAGGGTCAGGGAGGGTTTAGGGTTAGGGTTAGATTTAGGGTTAGGTTTAGGTTTAATGTTAGATTTAGGGTTTAGGGTCTACGGTTTATGGTTTAGGATTGTTTAAGGTTTAGGGTGGATTAGGTTTAGGGTTTAGAGTTTAGTGTTATGGTTACGGTTAGGGTTAGGGTTAGGGTTAGGGTTAGGGTTAGAATTAGGGTTAAGGTTAGGGTTAGGGTTAGGTTTAGGGTTAGGGTTAGGGTTAGGGTTAGGGTTAGGGTTATGGTTAGGGTTAGGGTTAGGGTTAGGGTTAGGTTTAGGGTTAGGGTTAGGGTTAGGGTTAGGGTAAGGGTTAGGGGTTTGGGTTAGGGTTAGGGTTAAGGTTAGGTTTAGGGTTAAGGTTAGGGTTAGGGTTAAGGTTAGGGTTAGGCGTTAGGGTTAGGGTTAGTGTTAGTGGTTAGGGGTTAGTGTTAGGGTTAGGGTTAGGGTTAGGGTTAGGTTTAGTGTTAGGGTTATTATTAGGGGGTTAGGTTTTAGTTTAGGATTAGTGTTAGGGTTAGAATTAGAAATAGGGTTAGTGTTAGGATTAGGGTCAGAGTTAGGTTTAGGGAAATGGTTAGGTTTAGGGTTAAGGGTAGGGTTAGGGTTAGGGTTAGACTTAAAGTTTAGGGTTTAGTGTTAAGATTAGGGTTAGTGTGAGGTTTAGGGTTAGGTTTAGGGTTAGGGTTAGGGATAGTGATTGGGTTATGATTAGTGTTATTATTAGGGTTAGGGTTAGGGTCAGGTTTAGGTTTAGGTTTAGGGTTAGGGTTAGGGTTAGATTTAGGGTTAGGTTTAGGTTTATTGTTAGATTTAGGGTTTAGGGTTTAAGGTTTAAGGTTTACGATTGTTTAAGGTTTAGGGTAGATTAGGTTTAGGGTTTAGAATTTAGTATTATGGTTACGGTTAGGGTTAGGGTTAGGGTTAGAGTTAGGGTTAGGATTAGGGTTAGGGTTAGGGTTAGGGTTAAGGTTAGGGTTAATGTTAGGAATGGGGTTATGGTTAGTGTTAGGATTAGGGTTAGGTTTAGGGTCAGGGTTAGGTTTAGGGTTAGGGATAGGGTTAGGGTTAGATTTAGGTTTAGGTTTAGGTTTATTGTTAGATTTAGGGTTTAGGGTTTAAGGTTTATGGTTTAGGATTGTTTAAGGTTTAGGGTGGATTAGGTTTAGGGTTTAGAGTTTAGTGTTATGGTTACGGTTAGGGTTAGGGATAGGGATGGGGTTAGGGTTAGGGTTAGGGTTATGGTAAGGGTTAGGTTTAGGGTTAGGGTTAGGGTTATGGTAAAAGTTAGGGGGTTATTGTTAGGGTTTGGGTTAGGGTTAGGGTTAGGGTTAGGTTAGGGTTAGGGTTAGGGTTAGGGTTAGGGTTATTATTAGGGGGTTAGGTTTAAGTTTAGGATTAGTGTTAGGGTTAGAATTAGAAATAGGGTTAGTGTTAGGATTAGGGTCAGGGTTAGGTTTAGGGTTAGGGTTAGGGTTAGGTTTAGGGTTAAAGTCAGGGAGGGTTTAGGGTTAGGGTTAGGGTTAGGGTTAGATTTAGTGTTAGGTTTAGGTTTATTGTTAGATTTAGGATTTAGGGTCTAAGGTTTATGGTTTAGGATTGTTTAAGGTTTAGGGTGGATTAGGTTTAGGGTTTAGAGTTTAGTGTTATGGTTACGGTTAGGGTTAGGGTTAGGGTTAGGTTTAGGATTAGGGTTAAGGTTAGGGTTAGGATTAGGTTTAGGGTTAGGGTTAGGGTTAGGGTTAGGGTTAGGGTTAGGATTAGGGTTAGGGTTTGGGTTAGCATTAGGGTTAGAGTTAGGGTTAGAGTTAGGGTTAGAGTTAGGGTTATGGGGTTATGTTAGGCTTAAGGTTAGGGTTAGGGTTATGGGGTTAAGGTTAGGGTTGGGGTTAAGGTTAGGTTTAGGTTTAGGGTTAGGGTTAGGGTTATGGTTATTCTTAGATTTATGGTTTAAAATTTAGGGTTTATGGTTTAAGGTTTAGGGTTTAGGATTGTTTAAGTTTTAGGGTGGTTTAGTTTTAGGGTATAGAATTTAGCGTTTCAGATTGTTTAATGGTTAGGGTTGTTTAGGTTTTAGCGTTTAGAGTTGTTTAGGGTTTTTTAGGGTTGTTTATAATTTAGTGTTTAGGGTTGTTCAGGATTTATGATTTAGGATATTTTAAGGTTTAGGGTTTAAGGTTGTATAGTGTTTTAGGGTTTAGGGTATAATGTTTAGGGTTAAGGGTTTAGGGTTGTTTAGGGTATAGTGTTAATGGTTTTAGGGTTTAGGCTTGTTTAGGGTTTAGTGTTTAGGGTTTAGGGTTTAGGGTTTTTTAGCGTTTAGTGTTTATAGTTTAGGGTTTAGGGTGCTTTTGGAATTAGTGTTTAGGGTTTTTCGGGGCTTAAGGTTTAGGATTTAGGGTGTTAGGGTTAGTGTTAGGGTTAGGTTTAGGGTTAAGGTGAGGGTTAGGGTGAGGGTTAAGGTTAGGGTTAGGGTTAAGGTTAGTGTTAGTGTTAGGGTAATAGTTAGGGTTAGGGATTGGGTTAGGGTTAGGGTTAGGGTTAAGGTTAAGGTTAGGGTTAGGGTTAGGGGTTAGGGTTAGGGTTAGTGTTAGGGGTTAGGGGTTAGTGTTAGGGTTAGGTTTAGGGTTAGGGTTAGGGTTAGGGTTAGGTTTAGTGTTAGGGTTATTATTAGGGGGTTAGGTTTTAGTTTAGGATTAGTGTTAGGGTTAGAATTAGAAATAGGGTTAGTGTTAGGATTAGGGTCAGGGTTAGGTTTAGGGATAGGGTTAGGGTTAAGGGTAGGGTTAGGGTTAGGGTTAGATTTAAAGTTTAGGGTTTAGTGTTAGGATTAGGGATAGTGTGAGTTTTAGGGTTAGGTTTTGGGTTAGGGTTAGGGTTAGTGTTTGGGTTATGATTAGTGTTAGGATTAGGGTTAGGGTTAGGGTCAGGTTTAGGTTTAGGGTTAGGGTTAGGGTTAGGGTTAGATTTAGGGTTAGGTTTAGGTTTTTTTTTAGATTTAGGGTTAGGTTTAGGTTTATTGTTAGATTTAAGGTTTAGGGTTTAAGGTTTATGATTTAGGATTGTTTAAGGTTTAGGGTGGATTGGGTTTAGGGTTTAGAGTTTAGTATTATGGTTACGGTTAGGGTTAGGGTTAGGGTTAGAGTTAGGGTTAAGGTTAGGGTTAGGGTTAGGGTTAAGGTTAGGGTTAGTGTTAGGGTTAGGGTTATGGTTAGTGTTAGGATTAGGGTTAGGGTTAGGGTCAGGGTTAGGTTTAGGGTTAGGGATAGGGTTAGGGTTAGATTTAGGGTTAGGTTTAGGTTTATTGTTAGATTTAGGGTTTAGGGTTTAAGGTTTATGGTTTAGGATTGTTTAAGGTTTAGGGTGGATTAGGTTTAGGGTTTAGAGTTTAGTGTTATGGTTACGGTTAGGGTTAGGGTTAGGGATGGGGTTAGGGTTAGGGTTAGGGTTATGGTAAAGGTTAGGGTTAGGGTTAGGGTTAGGGTAAAAGTTAGGGGGTTAGTGTTAGGGTTTGGGTTAGGGTTAGGGTTAGGGTTAGATTAGGGTTAGGGTTAGGGTTAGGGGTTAGGGTTAGTGTTAGGGTTAGGGTTATTATTAGGGGGTTAGGGTTAAGTTTAGGATTAGTGTTAAGGTTAGAATTAGAAATTGGTTTAGTGTTAGGATTAGGGTCAGGGTTAGGTTTAGGGTTAGGGTTAGGGTTAGGGTTAGGGTCAGGGAGGGTTTAGGGTTAGGGTTAGATTTAGGGTTAGGTTTAGGTTTAATGTTAGATTTGGGTTTAGGGTCTACGGTTTATGGTTTAGGATTGTTTAAGGTTTAGGGTGGATTAGGTTTAGGGTTTAGAGTTTAG